>NC_071467.1:100868298-101178767 GCF_028500815.1 Rissa tridactyla
ATGATAATTTCAAGGAGAAGAATATATTGTCATTTTATCAGTTATAAAGGACAAATGTTTCCAGTCACTTTCACTATAATATAATCGTCATTCTTCATTAAGAAAAAAAACTTGACTGAAAAAAAGAGTTGGCTAGAATTATGTCCACCTACCAGCAAAAGGATACGATGGTATTTGAATCCAGACTAAATAAACCTGAAATTCAACAAGCTAACTCTTGAAAAGACAATTGTATTACAAAATATTATATTTCATTGATGTTTTAAAACTCAAATTGACAAACCTGCTCCTGACTCAAAGTAAATTTACAACTCATGATTGTAGATGTACAAAACTGGATGACATGTACTGAAGTTTTAGACCACAATTTGTTATTGCACACTTAATTATTAGCACTTAAACAGCACATGCTGAGGAAACGCCACATGCTACGAAAAGTATAATTTATTTCTCCTGGTAGATATTAATTGGCCTGTATTAATGACTTTTGTAACTATTAATAATGAGGCAAAATAGCCACCCCAGCATGGCAGCAATACCTGTAGTGAGGGGACAGCCTTCTAGCCGTTAAAAAAAAATGGGGGGGAGGGGAATATCACACCACAGGATAAGAAAAACAGTTTCTCAAAGAGGATGTTTATGACTAAATTTCTAAATTGCTGCCACAGCATACATGAGGGAGAAATTCTGAAAATGCTTCCAGCAGCGTGGCTGTATGATTAGTCTCAGCAGCTATCGGCTAACTGGAGTTGTGTTTGTGTTATTCCCCCAGGGCCTACTCATTTTTTATACAGAACTAGGCAGCTAACCAGGGATCATCAGGGACAGCAAGGTGTCCTTTGAGCAGAACCGCTCCTTTTCTTCACTTATTTGCAGGGCAGAACAGTGGGGAAATGGTCAAAATATGTCTTCTATTACGCTTTTATCAAAAAGCATAAAGATATGACCATATTAATTTAACTTCCAAGGTATACTAAAAATTATATACAGCCTTCTGTGGTATGTAAATAAAGGCAGGAACGCAGCAGTTATGCATAGGTACATTTCCTAAGCAGAAAGAACGTTTGTAAATGTAGTTAGCCAGAGTAAACGGACAATTCAAGAACTATACAACTATATTATTCCACTGTTTTAACCGAAGATCAAAAACCATTATGCTACGATAGCGTTTATCTCAGTACTGACCATTATCTCGAAGGACTCCTGTGGACGCTGTTACTCTTACTGTCTGTTTCACACTTGTAGATTTGTTAGAAAAGTGTCGTCTGGACACAGAATCCTCTGGATTCTGGCTTTTTTTGTCTTTCCCTTTGGGAAGCTGAGGTGAAGAACTGTTTTCCCCTGGGTCACTGGATGCAATGGTAGATTTAGATTGCCGATCATTTCCCTGAAAAGGAGTGTACACAATTATCACTGACGAAAATGACAAAATTTGTTTTTTTAATTTCAATATCATTTTTAATACTAAAGATCGGTATCAGGTGTTAAAGAAGCATATTAATTTAAAATCAGTACAGTTAAGTGATATCTTAAACTATCTAGAAAACTGTAACTATCTCATCAACTTACTATAGAATCTGACTGATTAAATGATCCTTAACAAGTCCCAGAAAAAATTAACACATTTATCATAAGAAAATAATGTGAAAAGAATGGCTAGGTCAATCTATACATACACACATATGATATACAGCTGTATCTCATCTGTACATATGTGTGGAAAGTCATAAGACGTAACACATATAACTTATGAATAATTCATTGCCTGTGTAAATGAGACATGGGCATTAATCTAAGTGTCAAAAGCAGCTGGAAGAGAACGACAGTCTTCATGTGTCAGTAACGCCGTGACTGGCAAGTGGACAGTAAGAAAGGGGTCTGCCCACACATCACCTCCAAGGACATCAGCCACTTCCTCTCATTGCTCTGTGGCGTATCTAGAAAAAACCTGGTCCTTATTTTTACAGCTTTGATTTATGTATGATCCTGGGTGTACCAGCCAGAGATTTTATTATTTATACACATTTTTTTTCAGTCTAAATCTGTTCACAATCAACATCGTAAAAATCTGAACTGTATGTAGCACCCTTTAGGGTGCTGTTTATATCACTCTAGGCTGCATAAAGACTTTACCAGCTGAACACGCTCATCGTTGCCTCTCAGCAGAGGCTGTCAGCCTCCTACTTTTGCCAGTCTAACAGTTTCTTCTTAATACAGTTCTGTCAAAACACTCCATATAACAACAAAACACTCTAGCAGATAGGGCAGAAAACCTTATCAGTGTCTGGAACTGTTCACCCTATCACGGTCTTAGCTGAAACACAGAAGATGAATGTATTCTACTTCTTTGTTTTGCTTACTGTAGCTGCATGAACAACTCATGCCATTTTAGAACTTGCCCACCACCAGAAAGGCCTTTCATTGTACAATAGTCATGGATAATTCTCTTGACCTCACTGCTAAAGTTAAAAGGTAATACTATATAAAATTAAAATCTTTCAGAAAAATAAGTCCTGAACAAAATCCTGCATCTCTTTAAGAAAAACTCACATGCGTTATTATATTTTTATATGATTCTTCTAGTTTTCACATAACCGGAAGAAATCAGTTCTGTTTAAAACATCTTACTTAAATACCATCTAGCTTTTACCATCTAATTGATCATTTATCTACCAATAGCCTCAAATCTACCATTTATCCTTTGTCTATAAAGAGAAATGAGGGCATGGCAATATTTCAGGTTTTTCTTATTCAAACTGGAGACACTTACTCCCAAGCAATAATGGTAAAAAAGTGTAGATATCAAATTGAAGCAAACAATAGCATGATTTATACCAGTTCAAGTGTTGCAACAGATATTTAAGAGCAGTAGTACATATTCCTGCCTCCTTAAGTTTTGACACTTGTTATCAGTGTGTTACAATCCCAATGGGATAAAAAGTGAACATCAAATAATTTTCTGTACATGTTGTTAAGTAATAGTAGAAGAGGCAAGAAGTTAAAACTGTTCATGAGTTATTTTTACAAATGACAGAATTGCAAAGTTCATGTTTTAAAAAACAAACACCACTTGAAAGTATGTTCTTTACTGAGGTTTTATCTTCCACTAAATTTCAACAGAATGGAACAGACTTGTATGTTTCATTGCTTACTTTGTCTAGTGGCTTCAGGGGTTTTTGCTTTGTTAACAGCGAATGGACACGATCAACTACCACAATTACAATGACAGACTGAGTCTGACTCTCCACTGTCTTGTACTTGTACAGTAAACTGCACTTGTACAGAATCAGTACAAACAGACACTTATAATCTGATTTGACACTGTTTTAAATCCACAGTGGACTCATTTTGTACGCACATAAATAGCTATACAGGATACAAAGCAGAGAAGGCTCAAGCTCTGTATTTAATTGTTAGCTAGGACAAAACACACCAGATAGGAAACTCTTTTAGGGCCTTATTCAGACTCAGCATGCAGAAACACCATTTTCTGAAAGACATTTTGTAAGAAGTTCTGCATTTTTCCTTTAGGTGTAGAATTTGAATAAATAAATAAACAAATACACAAAGATAGCTGACAAAGTTTATGCAAAAGACCTCAAGGCAGCAGTTGATCTTTGCTATGGAAGATTTTATAAAAAATAAAGCAGCCATTATTGCAATAATATTTTCTCGGATTTCTTTTGTCTAATTGACACTGCAAATAGCTACAGATTCATCAAGCTTTAATAAGCACACCACCAGGTGGCTGTGTATTTTTTCTCTTCTGATTTAATTAAAACCCAAAGGACAGAGACTTTCCATCTACCGGAATTAAACAAAATTAGAAACAAACTTTATTATGGCATTGGATACTTACACTGCCTTTAGACTTTCGAGATCCCACAATTGGAGGTAGTACAGAGGCTTTGGAACTGCAGAAATAGGGCATATCTTAGAATAGTGTACACGTTCACTATCATAGACACTATATATTTATAACCAAGTCATGTAACAACAAGTCGGCTACGGCAACAGAGTTAATTGTTTTATTCATTGCACATTTTTACTAAGAATCACACATTTCTGTTCACTAGACTATATTTAAAGGCATAATCATTAACTTATTTGAACAAATGCATTACACTTCCCCACAATGCATACTTTATACACAGAAAATTAGCCGAGCAGTATTCAGTGAATTAGCATGAAAGATCCTTACAACTATTATAATGAAAAGTTCCAGCAATTTCAATAGAACTTGGTTTACATCGATTGATCAACACAGCTTTTCACTGTCCTTTAATTCATTTGTTGCAAATGCTATTTCCCAAAATACTTTCAAGTTATTCACATTGTCTACAGTTGCTCATTAAAAAATAATATATATATATATAAATTACACCTCACTTTATATGCAGAATATGGGGAAAACTCTCTAAATTACACCAATTTGTGGTACAAATTTCCATTTCTTCCAGTTTATTTCAATGAAATGGCTGCCAATTTTTATGTTTTCCAAAGATACAAGAAGCCCAAGCTTCTCCTTATGGACACCCAGTTTAGGACTCTATTATGTGATAATTCAAGCCTATAAAAAATAGACCCCAACATAAAGCATTCTTAAGGGACTACATATTCCACAAAACATTACCAAGCAAGAGCAGATCTAGAACGGTGTGGCTGCACCTTATCTCATTCAGTTGTACACATTTGTATCCCAGGAAAAAAAAACAAATTAAGCCAAGTCAAAATAATGCTTTTTCTGACCGTAATTTTGTGATACATGATCAATGGCATGTTTATGAGGTGAAACAGTCTGCTGAATTTCCATTTTCTCTTTTGTTTTTGTTACCTCAGCTTTCCCAGATGTTGTCAACAAAGTATTGCATCCATACTAACCCATCCATTCCTTGTTCTTGGAATGATGATTTTGTACTTTACTGGTGGTACTTTGTAAATAAATTGTCACACACGCACGCGTGAGAAGTAAATCACACACCTATAGAACTTACCCCTGAGGCCTTCTCGTTGTAGATTTGCTAAACAGCAGATCACCATACGGCAGCTTCTTAAACTTTTCTCTACCCACGGCAACATAAATTTGCCCATTCTCCAAGTCTGACCCATTCTGAACAAGTTTTCCATCTAAAGTGTAAAGTCTGAAAAATATGAAAACGTTTAATATTATAAACCTTAACATTCAGTTAAGTGTATTAAATGTTGAAAGCTATGTTAATCTATACCTACTAAATCATGTTGAATTTCCGTATATGAAACCCAACAAAGTACAGCGCATGCCATGCAATGATCAGTCACTACATAAAAAACAAAAGACAAGGAAAGACAGAGCAAAACAATGACCTAAATCACAGTTTATATAAAGCTAACGAAGTACGAAGCACTATGACAGATGAAATACTCTCATAATTTCTAAAATGAAATAAATTGGTTTGTACTTAGAAGGTCTTTAATGTCTTTCCCCTGATGCTTTTGAAGGGATCTATTCCCTCAGTTCCTGATCCCTCTCATACCAAGTTCCGCCTCCCACCTGTGCTCTTGGCACTATGCAATAACCTGGGAAGAACAGGGCATTCAGGGCCCCATGACTGAAAACCCAGAACCTGTCCACCTAATGCAGACCAAGTTGATCACATTGCACTTATATTGTTATATTGTGTAGATCAGAAGGTTGGAACATGGCTGTACTTGATGGGGTAAGGCTGGAAGTAGCAGGAAATACAGTAATACATTATAACAAGAAGCTGTGTATCTTAGGCACCTACAATACCAATAATTAATATGTCTATTACACCAGGTAGATTTTTACCACAATAACTTCTGTTTGTACACTTTACCAAGAAGGAAGAAATCCAACAGGGACTGAGGGCAGCGAAGGGTGCAGGGGCAGTCCACAAATTATTTCTATGCTATCCCAATTATTTCATTGTCAAGTTTCTGATTTTATTTAAGGATGGTCAAAACAATGAAGGAGGAGGAAACATCCAATATTAAATAATCTCTTTCCCATTGAGCATATTCCAAAACAACAATATTGATATTTAATTAAAAAGTCAACATTAACAGTTTTGCATTTAAGTCTTAAATGCAGGAATGTTGAATGGCCATCTTAATTGCCTCTCTAGAAGCCTTCTATGGGAGCTACTATACGTGTTATTCATAAATTTCAGCACAATGCAAGAAGATATAAATTGGTTATACAGCTATACAATCAACCTTTTAGGAAGAATATCAAGAGCCTGCCTTGAGAACATCCCTCACTTATAAAGCGCAAAATTTTTCATTTTAATAGACACTAAGTTGCTTTTAAGTTCATACACATGGTCACAGAGCCTTGAATAAACACAGAAAAAAAGAAGATGCAGTGTATAGAAGCAGGAATCACAGAATAGCAGAAGTTGGACATGATCTTTGGAGACCACCTAGTCCAACCACCCCGTGCAGATCAAAAGCAACAACAGTAGGTTGCTTGGGGCTGTGTCCAGCTACGTTTTGAATAACTGCAAGGATGGAGACTCCACAGTCTCTCTGGGCAACTTGTTCCAGTGCTTGATGATCCTTACAGTAAATTTTCTTTTTCTTTCTGTTCAAGTGGAATTTCCGTGTATTTCAGTTTCTGCCCATTGCCTCTTGTCCTATCACTGGTCATCACTGAGAAAAGTCTGGCTCCAACTTCTTCACTCCTTCCCACCAGGTATTTATACACATTAATAAGATCCCCTGAATTTCTCTTCCCCGGGCTGCAGAGTTACAGCTCTCTCAGCCCTCCCCACATGACAGGTATCTTCAGGCTCTTCATCTTCATGGCCTTTTGCTGTGCTTGCTCCAGTCTGTCCATGTCTTTCTTATATTCCCCTTGATTTTCTAGGTGCCTCCTGCCATAGTGAAGCACCTTGGTTTTCTAAGTGCAAAGACCGAACATTCTCAAAGACGAAATTTTAGCTTTTTAAAATTTTGATCACATTGCTGCTTCCTTGCAAAGACGTATGCTAACTCTGAAGCCCCCTCTCTTTACTTCTCATATTTACTTTTTAGTGCAAACATTTCACAGGCATAGTAGAAATGTGAAATTTCACAGCCTGCAGAAATGTGAAATTCAAAGAGCAATTTATGTTTTGCTACCACAAAGATGACATCAGTTACACACAAACAATGAAAATAAAACAAGCAATCTAAAAATCAGCAAGAAGCCTATTTCGGAGTTAATCTCACTGTGTTTTGCTAGATTACATTTTGCTTTGTGGAACTTGAGGGAAAAAACAGCAAATCAGTGTACCACAGTTTAAGAACTGTTTATATATTCGTATGGTGCTGCAGGTATATAAGGGTACATACAAACATGACTGCGGGTTTTTTGCTCCCAGTCTTTCACTTTGCTTGTGTTTTAATATTATACGTAATGCACAAAAGTTGTCTGCTTAATATAACTCCCAAAAATGTTATGGACAAATATCTGGCAGTCCCTAGTTGTATTTTTCACCTTGAAAATAATAACCGTAATAACTGAATCAAACATAATCAGTCACTGAAGATGAAAGTGAAATTAAAAATTCATGTAAAAAAATTTGAACTTAAAGCAAATAAATAACTATTGACTTAACAAGCATCACACAAGTTTTGTGACACTTACTTCTGAAGCCTTCTACCCACCCACCTGGCCACAACCATTCAAAGACCTGCTGGGTTCTCTCTGGCTAGTATCATGCAACAAAGATGTCCTTGCGGTCTCTTCTTCTGGTCACTGGGGGATGACCTAAGGCTTGTCCTGTGGAATGTCAGTGGACTCCCATTTTCCCTCCTGAATCCAAGCCAAAAAGTGGCACCCAAAACAAAGCCAGTAGACAGGTTGACAAAGGAGACAGCAAAGACGCAACTTGTGGGACCAACATCTCTCAATTCCCAGTTGCCGATACACCAGGTACATGCCCATCAGGTTACTGTACCCCATCTCCATGTACCATCTGGCAAGCAGAAAAGCTTCTTTCTCATTGTTTCCTCTCTTATATTTCTTACTTAATTCCTATTGTGATGGGGATGATCAATAACTGTTTTTCAAAAAGCCACATGCAAAACTGCTTAACACTTGGCAGCTTTGTAAGTCTTTTAATAACATGGAAAAAAAAACCTGCCATATACATAATGCAGGTTCTCGTAATTCCACTTAACCTTCTTTAATGAGAAATTATATGTTCCCAGCATCAGTGGTCTTATAGGACCTCCCCTAATGCTAACATACTTTCAGTAAACCTCAGCAATTAATGTGTAACTTATTAAAGAACAACGATCACTTTACCAACGGATTTAATATGTATTCCTAGCATTTTAAGGAAAAGAAAATGAAAACTGGGTTAATAGAAAACCAGAAAAAGGAAAACATTAAATAATTCAAAATGTCATGTACATTATGGTTTTTTTTTTAAGGGATTAAAACTGAGCACTGGAGAGAACTTCTCAAAAGCAATCCTAGCTATGTACGGAATGATTTATGCTTTCATACGTGGAAGCATCATTCAGTTTCACCAAGGAATGACACCAAGTAACGAGAATAAAACGTGAAAGGTATTTAAATCACTAAACAACCTGAGATCAGAAAGAATTGGTATGTTGTAAACAGCTGTTACTTCGCTCACTTCCGAGTTATACTAGCTGAGAATCATATCCAGAAAGCTGCAACAAGTGTGTAGGTTTACTTTACTGCAAGTAGAAGTGCTAAGTAGCCAGATAATAGGAGCGAAGAAACACAGGGCTGAGAGGAAAAATTAGATGAGAGCTATAGTCAACACATTTACCTTAATCTTTTATCGTCTGAATCGGCTCTGGGAAAGTGATCAGAAGAACTGAAAGACTATTTTATCTTCACTGATTAGAGAAAGATTTTGCAAGCTTAGTCTGAGACATTGCATAAGCTGTGAAGAATGATTTTCGACAAAAGGCTCTTTCCCATCTGAGGAACATATTTCTGTAACGTGCTCTGCATGGGGCAACACTGGAATGTCAGTAATTTGCCAGTACACACCTTTGCAGCCCACTTACACTGCAATGTTTCTCATGGGAACTGCACAGATCATTTTGCTCTAAAACTTGCAACAACTACCAAATCCTATTTTAGAGAGCTTATTTTACATTGTAAAAGCCTTAAGGAACTGAAATTTACCTATCCAAAAGGTCACCTCCTGTTCCTACACCACAACAACTCAAGACCAGCTGAGATACTGGATTTGGCCTTGGCTCTTATTAGAAGGCTGAGCATAAAGTACATCTTAGCCATAGCACAGGTCTTCAAAAACCAAGGAATCTATAATATTTTCCTTGAAATTGTTTACCCCAATGAATTTACAGAACTAACAAGATTAAAAGATAATGTGGATCACATCTATTATTGCACATTCCAAACATCTTCACCAACTTTACCAGGCTCATTTATTTTATTGACATGTAGCTTAATTATTAATACTAAATATACTGCATTATTATTGTATTATTACATGCCTGCTAACTAAATATTTAATCAAGAAATGACACCTGAAACAAATTGAGACTTTTCTTTTTTTAAAAAACAGTTGAAATGAAACCTGAAGGTTACTTGGACTCAACATATTTCCATTTTGTGGCTCTTTGATGTATTTTAATTTTCTTACAGTGGAATGATCTATTATATCTACCTATGGAGTTTTAAAAACCTATCTACACGTATCAAATGTGTCTTGCAAACATTCAGCTTCCTGATACCTGTGAACAGCTCCACTTCTGAGGGTAACTTTTCCTGTAACCATTTCGAGAACATGATCCCAGTGATTCAGTGTTCTCCTGGGAATGAGGAGGCGCGTTACAGGGCTAATAAGGTCTCCATTAGCAATCAAGCTGAAATAAAGCAAATAAAATAATTTGGAGGTGCATTTTAAACAAAACTCACCTGAAGTTAAGACACCACCCCTCCCACCCCCAAATGGCAGTTCACTACCTGAAAATTCTACTTACAAAATAGTGTAGGGCTCCTGGAGTGGTTTTCGAAACCGTGCTGACACTGTGATTCTACTGTGAGTAACTGGCTTGACCTGCAAGGACAAAAAGAATTAAAAACTACTCATTCTTCACATTGGGAAAGAGTTTGTCCTGACCACCACCAGTAAGGGGGGCAGCGTATTCGCGGAAAGAAGTTCCTGGTTTTAAAACATGCATTTTAGCCCATTTCAGCTTCTCCTTCTACAGAGCATACATAATTACTGCTGCAAGTTTACATACACATTGAATAACAACCAGAGCATAGTATACCACAGCACAGCACAATGTATGGTTTCCACTGAGAGGTCAGAATTGTAAGGAGCTTAGAGACCCAAATTGCAAGGTCCTGAAGACCTAAAGCAACACTCCCAAATGCTGTTCTTGTTTTCTTAGTCTTTACTGCTCATAACCATGGCCCAAGCAATTAAACCATCCTCTCTTTTTAACAAAAAATGCCATTTCTAGGTCTTTCTGTTATTATGGAATAAGTACTTTTGCTCTTGTACAGGTCTTTACATCCAAACCCATCAGCGATTCATAAAGGGTGCTGAATGCTGTACTCATTTTAGGGCAGTGACTCATAAGTGAGGTGAACTGCAGATTTTTAGGTCTCGGAAAAGGTAGGCTACTTAACTCCCAGCATTATTCCGTGCACTCTTTTGAACAGACACTGCATGGAGATCAATCAGGTGGCTCAACATTAATGCCATTATACTGAACAGAAAGTTACTCAATACTGCCTAACTAGGATTCCCTAGTGCATTTATAAACACACTTTCAAATTAAAAAAAAAAAAAAAAAGAAGAAAAAAAAAGGAATAAACCCAACCTCCAAAACCATTAGAAAGATTTTTTTAATTCTCCACAATTAGCAAATCAAAATAAGGTATCAAACCCAAACAAACATTCAAAAGTCACAGTACACACATTAGCAAGTTGGCTGCATTTCTAAAAAAAAGACTGTAAAAGCGTAAAGGATTAAACAGCTGTCATACACAGAGACATGCTTTCAAATAGATGTACAAAGTTATTTAAACTGGCAATGTTCCAGTCACTAAAAAAAAAGCAAGAGAGGTGCTCAAGCTACTAGATATTCCAAAATGGCTAAAACTTAGTATTAAAATAATCAAATCTGACTCCCCACCTAACCCAAAGAACTGCACACAGCAAATTCTGCACCAGACACATAAATTCTGGAGCTAAGATAGGTCTCTTAGGGGAAAAAGCAACCAACAAAACAAAACCAAAACTGGCATTCCTTGATGTACAATCACTTCAAGTGAAAGACAGCAACAAGTAAATCTGTTGAACAAAATCTGTTCTCAATGTCTGTTAAAAAAGAAGCATATCTATCTGTTCTGAATTCAACTCACTTCAGCTTCTCACCTTTCTCAAAGGCCCTTGTGAGCAGCATTGCCCTCCCAATCTTGTCCTCTGAGAGACTCAGAGGACATGAAAGCCTACGCTGGTCATGGACAGAGGAAGGCAGAATTAGACTTTGCACAGCAAAGTGACTAAACAGAAGCAACTAGCAGCAGCAGAGGCATGGTGATCTGAAGCTCAGTGCAAAGGGATATTCTGGCGAGAGACTTCTACAAGAGGAAAGACGGCAAGAAAGATGCTACTGCTGCATTGTGCCAGCAATGCTTGTGGACCAGACTGGGAAGCAGGCCCCTGGAATGGCTGGGGACCTTCCCTTTACACAAGCAATTTACTAGGCATTGTATTTACTCCTAAAGATCTATTTCATAGATACATGTTTGTCTTGGCCTCATACAATGAGAAATTTTGTAGTAGACTGTACATAAACTATCCCTTAATGCCTAAGGTAATTGAAATTCACAGACTTGCTGTTAATTCCAGTGTGTTCTGAATCAGGTAGAAGATTCACTACTACTACAGGCTTAGCAAGAGAGTACGAGGTTGTTATCATACTGCGCATTAGGAGAGGCAAAGAAATTTTTGGAGACTGCCAAATAATTTAGGAGCTCAGCCATTCTTGCAGAAACATTGAAAGCACATTTTTCAGGGCTTAACCGGTCATCTATGTCACCAAAATTTGAGATGAAAATTTACTGAGTCTCTAGGCAGAAAAAGAAAACACACCTTAAACTACAACATCTGAAAAAATTTCTATTGCTGCTGTCAGCCACTAAGAGTTATTTGCCCAACGTAACCAGTCTAATAGAGAGTACAGAAAAAATAAAGTAAATTTCTAAAGAGTATGCTACTGAAGGCTGAGGCAATACTGACTTCCTTCCATAGCAACAGGTCCTAATATTTAGGCTTCAAACACAGGTTGCATCCAAAACGGGAACAACTTAACTTTGCCCTTACACCTTGCTGCATAGCTGCTAGGTTGCCAGGCCAATCCCCTATAAAGTATTCAATATATAACTAGTAAAGCCTTATATCGCTTTTTCTAAAAGTTGATTCCTCATCCATTCCTGATGCTTATTTATGCTGTTGATACCTATGCTCAAGCTCTCACACGCTCCAAACAGTCCATCAAAATAAGTTCTCTGACCCACTCTGCAACACGCAGGTTTCGATGATCCACATTTTACTGGAACCAGATAGAAAGAATTCGCTAAGCATAAAGGAGCCCTTTAGGACAGTCCCAGGTGTGCCCAATTATTTAGTTGTTCTTGCAAGCTGATGAAACCATTAATTTTGACGTAGGCTCCTCAGAAGGCCATTATGTTATTGCATGCAACCCAATCACCAGGCCCCTGAGAAAACAAGCAACCTGACAGATGTTAAGAGCTCATTTATTATTGGAAGGATTGTATTTCTGCCAATAATAGATACCGTGGCATCAGCTTGCAAGTCTGTCTTTCGCGTTACTCTCTCAAAGAGTCATTAATATTTCTGGCAGCCTTCTGTGCCCTAATAAGTCAGCCCTGTTCTTAAACAAGCAAACTGCAGGGGACTGTAACATGGGACCAGCATTGGCAGAGACTTAATATCTGTCTTTTCTACCTAAACATGACCTAAACCAGAACAAAATACAATCTCGTGTTCTTTGGCTAAGCATGTTTAAATCAAATGTACCTCCTATACTAAAAGGTGAGAAGAATACCTTAGTGCAATATTACATTTGCTAATGTAACACCACAAAAATCAGTGCATGGAAACACCAAGATGACGATTACACTATTAAAACAGACACAAGTATTTAGCACGGTGCATAGAATAAGACCTCTGTTTCTTGGAGCATGGAACAGAGTAGCCCAGACTGGATTGAACAGACGCTGGACCATGGTGGCACAGAACTCTGCAGAGTCTTTTGCCACACCCGACATGAACAGTGGGGGCACGCATACTGCATCTTGTCTTGGGGTCCACATGCTCTTCTGCAGATGTTTAGGCTATCACTGTTTGTCTGGAAGAGGCGGGATAAGTAATGTCTTTAGGACTAGGCTGAGGGACTTGGGTCTTTTTAGTCTGGAAAAAAGACGACTGAGGGGGGATCTTTTCAATGCTTCTAAATACTTGAAGGGCGGGTGGTCAGGAGGATGGGGCCTGGCTCTTTTGAGTGGTGCCCAGTGAGAGGACAAGGGGTAACGGGCAGAGACTTGAGCACAGGAAGTTCCATCTAAACATGAGGAGGAACTTCTTTACTTTGAGGGTGTCAGAGCACTGGAAGAGGCTGCCCAGGGAGCTGGTGGAGCCTCCTTGTCTGGAGACATTCCAAACCCGCTTGGACGTGTTCCTGTGCAACCTGCTCTGGGTGACCCTGCTTTGGCAGTGGGGTTGGACTAGCTGATCTCCAGCGGTCCCTTCCAACCCCGTCATTCAGTGATTCTGTGACTGCTTGCCTCCTGAAGGCATGTTTTACACCTCATCTGCTTCAGGGGACAAAAAGAAAGATAAACTCCTTATATTCATCCAGGACACAGGGCAACTGATGCTGAAAATGACAGAAAAGGAGAAAATAAATCTATAAATTATAAGAAAATTTAAAAAAACAAACAGAGGGAAGTGACTGCACAGGGGTGCTGCAAATGAGCTGTGTACATTACCTTTAATTTTGAAGCTGGCAAGCATGTAGACATGCAAGCAAATACAATACAGTATAATATAGCATTACACAATGCACAAGAGAACTCCTACAGATACCTAACATATGTTGTGGCTACAGCATAGTGTATCAGGCTCTCCAAGTGCAACAGCGCAAAAACTCAGCACAAGCAACCCTAGCCTGCTCTGAAGCCACCTTTCTAAAAAACATTTTGGCTAGATCTACATTGCACTGTGATTTAAAAAAAAAACAAAACACCAAAAAAAACCCCCACATGACCAAAAGAATCACACCCTATACATTGTTCTTCTAATTAACCTGACTGTGCTCTTCTCTTTTTTTCTTTTTTTAGAATAACTTCTGTCTGACCAATGTTAAACTATTTATGCTTATGAAAAGCAAGCTACATACTTTCAATACACAGAAGTATACATTAATAGAAGACCCAAATGCTCAGACACGGTAAATCAATCTAGTTCCTTTGAAGTATATGCGGTTATGCCAAACCACCCCAGCGGAAGACCTGATCCAGGATTTAATTAAAGAATACATGGTTCCGCTCTTACTTTGTTTGTAGGAGGTAGCACAGTGCCACAGTGTCTGGAATAGCCTGACCCCCCTGGCACTGCAGAGTTACATATTAACAACAATTAATATGTCTTGGGTGAAAGTTTGTGTTTACATTAAGAGACCAGCATCACTAGCCCCCTAAACTCTTTATTTTCTTTTAATTTCACCAGCCACATTCTCAGCTGATGTAAATCAACACTGTCCCATTTACGTCAGCAATTGTAAGTAGATTTACGTTAATCAATGGTCTGGCCCCATTGTGATTTTATCTTTAGATTTCGTACATTTTCAGTTTGTTTGAAAAGACCCATTCAAGGGCAGCTTCCATATCCTACTCACATATGTTGTCAACATTTCATAATTCATGATGAGATACTCATCTGAGATATTACATGACAACATACAGCAGCAACACAAAGTATTAGGGGAGGAAAAAGGAAGCATTACATCAATTGAAACTCAGACAGAACTTTAAGTAAGCTGGAGGCAATCAATTAAATGAGAATTTGCAAAGCAACAAGAGCTAAACACAGTTGGAAATACACCAGGGGATCACAGACACTCAAAACCACCATAATTTTTACAAATCTCTTCTACAAAGAATTTGTGATTTCCCACAGTGCCTCTTACACCAACAGCAGTGTGGTTATTTCTTGCTTTAGAACGGAGTTAGCACCTGCGAAATAACTTTGCAAAGTACCTTGCAGAGTCTGGGAAAAACAAAGCAGCTAAAAACACAGGCTAGGTTCTGGGAGTGGGGATCAATCTGCAGTGTTTGAGATCTCTGTAAACACTCAGATTTCAGAATACATTCTACAGAGTGTCTCTTAAAGCCCAGCTTTCATCTTCAGTTGTAATTCACTGTGGTGGCATTTGCATCGCTGAACGTTAGCTGCAGCTGAGTGCCTCCTAATAGCCCTTTGAAAATACTAAGCCAAGATCAGCATCTAACTGAAACATGGTAAAAAAATCCACATCCTCACAGCTGCTTTATAACAACATTCTATACATTTTTCTCTTACACTGAAATTATGCTAAATATTCACAAAATTTAACAAACACACAGCCAAAACACTTAGCAAACACATACAACACATTGCACAATCTACTTTAGGTACTTACATCTTCCACTGTTGACTGTTGGCAAAAAACAAAACAAAACAAAACGATCAGCAGCCAAACCATTACCTCAGGTATATTGTCATACGTACATATATGAAAATTTGGTTTTGTAAGAAAACCATTTTGAATTAGTGTGTGCATATCCACATGTGTATACATGTATATGATGTGTGTACGCATACATACATACACCAATTTAATATAATTTTCATACAAAAATTTCTATTATGTTTATGTTCAGCTGGCCACATGAAAGACTGAAGATCAGCTGAAAACATGTTATCTCCATTTAAGAACACAATGGATGCGCTTGATCATGCAAGGCTTCTAACTCAAAAGAAATGTTACATTGGGAAGAGAATGTTACATATATGGCATTACAAGGAAATCATCATTGAGAATGGTTATTTGTGTAAGGACTCTGAGCAACCCACACATTGGTTTGAAATACACAGATAAAAAAGAACGGTTTTCACTTCTTTCTTCAGAAATACGTTAACCGGTAAAAGGTGAAAAACTTAACCCTTAAAATGGAGATGTAGCAAAATTTTGTGTATTTGTTTTGGTAGGTGTGAACCTATTTGCTGGTCCCCATGCATAAACTTTTCACTTCTATGAATTATACTTTTCACACCTATTATTCAAATATAGACTGGAAAGTGGGAAAGACCCAGCAAACCACCCAAGCTCCTCTTGGTTAATTGGGACTTGCAAGAGGCATATGACACTTCAGAGAATCAATCCTTGTATATCAGAAAAGTACAGTTTGTTAAACATTATTTTAAATGCCCTCTGAATATACCATGCTGCATGTTTAGTTTCTAAAAAGGTGACTTTTATACACTTGAGAATAGTTTCAAATAGAAACGTGCCATTCTTAGCCTTTCTTTTCCCTACAGTGTACATTAAATAATTAGAGACATGCTAAATTCAGAGGTCTGGCAGCACTTTCACAGGCTGCCATAAAGACACAGGGTAGTTATCCATAGCTAAGAAATGGTATAACTATCTGATTTATTTCCTTTTCTTACCAGAAATGCCCCCCATCAAAGGGGCAACTGAACAACTGCAAGATTTACAGGTTTACACATATTTATAAAGCCATACTAGACAGAAGCGAAACAACAGTCAAAATAAGCAACCTGCCTGAACCAGATCCTCTCTGCTGGTTTGATTTATACAGGTTTAAGAGCTGGCCTTTCTTACTGCTGTATTAATATAGTCTTGGCCACTATGAACATCTCACTCATTACTCACGTCACTTTATAACTAACCTCTTGCAGTTTTAAATATTTCAACACAATGTCACATTCCAAATTTATCAGCTCATGCAATGAGCCATGAGTTTGCCAGTTTGTTACAATGGCCTGTTTGTTAATCAATGTGCCCAGGAAAATTGAGAACAAATATTTGCATTCCCCTAGGGTAGAACTGGGGTCAAAAGAACCAAAACCCCATTTATACACACCATCACCACCCTCTGATGTGAAAGAAAGGAATGTTCAAGGTTCAGTGATCAAAAGCAAATTAGAACGATAAGTTTTCTAAAGCTATTACAGCATAGGAAACATCTTATCTATTTCACAGAAACATGACTTTTTTTAAATGGGCATTTTTATACACTTTGACTAAAAGATGCAGAGTCAAACTCACTGAGGTGTTCGGTCAGTACAAAACCCTTTCAGTTATCCTACGCAGTAATTAACCTGGATAATCCAGGCTTCCCTGGCTACTTTGCATTGCTAGATGGTACACTGGATAGTACAAAACAGCCTTGAGCAACAGACTACTAGCCTTTCTCCTGGTGTGGATACAAAGCATCACTTAAACTGCTACTAACTGAGCATATTTCCAAGCTTACACAAATAGGTCACAACATCATGGCAGTACATGAACTTCTCAGCCCACATAAAGCACAGATCAGGTGGAAACGAACTATGCCAGAACGGTCATGGACTGATTCAGCGAGCCTTCTAGACCACAAAGCTGCTACAAAATTCCCAAAGTATTTGAAGCCACTCTGTTCACACCCAAGGTAAATCACCCTCCTTTTCAGCCATTGCCAGCGAAATGGAGGTCATATCCCCTGTGCATCTGGGGTTAAACCTCATCTCATCTAGCTAAACTCTGGAAAGAAAAATGTTTCGCTTGGGATCTGTCGTAGTTTTGGGGCACTGGATTAGGGGCCAGATCTTCAGCTGGGATAAATCAGACAAGGGCATGGCTTTATCGGCCCAGGCACATAGACTGCGCAGAGCTCCAAAATAGACCACACCTGTATTGCTTCTGGATGGCTCCTATTTCTCCACCAAGTTGCATGATGCTATACTCTACACTGCTTACAACACACACAACAATAGGATCAACAATGTAGATTTTATTCAAGCAAAATAGATCCTGATGCTCATTTCTGTTACTGACATAATACTGCCAATTCTGACCATTTTTGCCTCTCAAAATTCATGTATTTTTCCCAAACTCCTTAGACTCATTTAAACCAAAAGGAAGACTCTGGCCTTCGGGGATGATCAGAAGGGCATGAACCTGTGAACAGTGACAGCTGAAGAACAAAAAGCAACCCCCCAAAAAAATTTTTTTTTTTTCTTCATCATTTTTAATCAAAGGTAAAAAGTTGTTAATGTTTCCAGTAAGTCAATTTGGTATGCAGCAACAAGTATTTAATGAGGCTAACATGCTTCATTAAAAGCTTCAGTACTGGCATTTCTTCCCTTCCTCCCAGCCTCCCCACAGAGCAGAAAGAGCAGTTACCCTACAGAACAAGGCAGGCATCTTAATCAAGGAAGAGACCAACTTTCAAGTTTCATATCAAACTCAATACAGACCACGAAATCCCCAGTGGCATGAACCAAAGCCTCTGCAAGACTTTCTGTTGCTCCAAAATCCACTAAATCTATCTGTAAGCAAGCTGTTAATTAAAATACTCAGCATTACACAATTCAGGTATACAGAACTATATAAAGAGAAATTTTATTAACTCACAGGCCCAGCTAGAAAAAAGGACACGCTTATGTTTTAACTGGATGTCTGATCAGTTCTTCTCTGATTCCTCCTGGTATTACATTATAAACACTCAGGAAGGGCTTCTGTTTTGTATGTCTTGTTGTGCTAATTATGTTACCAGGATACTAAATACCAAACAACGACAGATAAAATTTAACTATTAAAGATGTTGCTCAGATTAAAGATATATATCACATTTTTTAATCTTTGCATTTTGATAGTCTTATTCTCTAAACTACACTTACAGTAGAATTCCTAATTAATTCAGCATCAGAAAATGAGAAATTCCTTACTCATTCCGTGACACCACCAGTAGAAGAAAACAAACTGGTCAGATTTGGTGTAGCAAGAGGGTTTAGCTTTGCATATTGGCACAGGAATATGAAGTGGACCTTTACACACAATTCATTTCCAGTCATACAAATATTTTGTGTACAGTAACTTTGGGTTTCACAAATCACTTTTTTTTCTTTCTTATTCTTAAAAAAGAATTAGGAAATAATATCCTATGAAGATAGATTGTTTTGACATCAAATGGCTGTAATTTGCACATGCAGGGATCATTTCTGATATCTATTCAAACACTCTCTCAAAACTATGTCCTGTACAGAGGAAAACATCAATGAACCATTTCTAGTTGACAGTTAAAAGTTAAAGTGAATCAAGAGTCCACTCATTGAAAAATGACAAGGGTTTTTTATGATTAGACATATATGTTATTTGTCAGACATGATAAACGCTTGGTTTGAAATAAACAATAATTATAAATACTGGGATTTTTCATAAGAAAGTACTTGGAAAAAATATGCAAGTATGTTAGGGACAAGATATATCCAGCATAAATATAGCAAAATAATTTGTGAAATGAAGACAACATTGTAACCTTCCAAAATTAAATTTTTACTGATTAATCCAATCATACCACCGCCAAGAGATGAGTGGCGACTCCGCTGTTTAGCAACAAAGATGCTCTTAAAGGATGCAGAAGAAACAATTGCCATAAATGATACTAAAAGAATTGAATTTTAAAATATGGAGGAACAGAGGGAAACAGAGAAATGGCATCTCCTCAAAATACTTTTATAGCAACATCTCAGGTGCTTTTTTTTTTTTTTTTTGAAAATTATGATGGTACGTTCAGATCTCCCAAGTCTCAAACATTGTATTTTCCACCTCACATTCCCCTGCCATGGTGCCCGTCTCTTCTGTCAGCACTGGACAACTAGGGAACCCTTCCTGGCCCAGGATCTCACCAAGAATGCAGTGGCCAACTGGCCTAAGCTGTGATCTGCCAATGTCTGGCCCACAAGACCCCACAGAAGGAGTGTTACTGAGCTGATGTGCTGCAGCTGGAGACCACCAGTAGAAGGCACATTCTGCCAGACACAGTTTCATTCTGTAGTCAAGCTTCATCACGGGAACAGACACACTCTGTGAAGTTCCCTAGCAAGCAAACGTGCTCTACTCCATGTCCTAGCACATGTCTGTGTCACCCAGTGTGTGACCAATGTGAGGGCTGACAGGCACTGGATCAGAAAAAGAAATTTAGAAGTTTCAAAATGCTCAAACACTCATTCAAATCCTTGTAATTATCACGTGTTTTCACTAGAGAGATATGTTCTGGGGTTGTGCATGTATCAGCATATGCATGCTGATACAAATATTCAGGTCATACACGTATGAAAGCTTTGAGGAATCTTTACTAATCCTCCGAAGAATCATTAGTAAAAATATTGATTATTCCATTCTTCAAATACTTGTCCAAATATGACCACATCTAAACCACCTGATAAAAGAAGCAGCTGCAATTGAAATGGAGTTATGGAACGATGAAATATGTTTATGTAAAACAGTGAAAAAAAAGTGATGAATCACTGGAAAAATGTGACAAGGACACAATGACTACATGTGAGGCAACAGACCTGCAGAAGGGTACCCAGGCCGAACATGGGAAGAACCTGAAGCTGGAAAGGTAGGACAAGACCCAGTAGGTGGTGGGCAGAGAGTCCCTAGCGCATCCCTCACACCAGGACCCCTGACATGCATCATGAAATCTGACAGTCCAAGAGCCACACACAGCCACTTCTAATGCTACATGACAGCACCCCAGAATGAACGCACCACTCAAAGAATTGGGTAAAGTGACCCTTCTTCAGCCAGCCACACACTTGGCCTACAACCAACCAGCTCTTACAACATCCCTGGTCATACTTAGTGCCCTACAGCAGTTCCCAGTCAATGGGTAGAAATGTTATAAATACACTGTAAGTCGGCAATTGTTATAAAATTGTAGACCAGGATGTTTTCATGGCTTAAACATCGTAGAAAACAGTGGTGAACCTAAGGAAAGGCATCTACATCATTCTTATCTCTCTACAGTATAGACCTAACTCTTGATGTGCCTTATGTAGAGTAAAACATATAAGTGGAGTTTTCTTAAATAACTTACAAATGCTTTTCTAGAATATGTCAGTAAAAAAAAAAAACCAAGTGGAACACAAATGACAATCTTGAGCAGCACAAAAAATACTTGTGTCAGAGCTTGCCACACAATCACCACGTCCTAGAGGCCCAGCAGAAAACGTGAAGTGCTGACAAAAAACCTCAATGTTTTTACTACCTAAGGAAATCTGTCTGCTATCAACCAAGGGCAAATTTATGTATATGGTCAGTAAAGCAGTTTAATGCAGGCCTACTATGAACTTTTGATAATAGATGCTGTTTCATACAGACACTATAATCTTCCTTTTTTCTTTCAGTTGCTAGAGACTCGTTCTTCAATATCAAAATACATCTGCTTTTCTTAGGTGCCTGAAATTCTTTCCTTTTACAGTAACACACTGCAGTCTGTTTACTTCAGTGTGTTCAAAAAACTGTTGGCCATAAGAAGTCAAAGAAGAAAGGAGGTTTCAGCTGAACGGATTCTTGTAAAACAAAGATTTTTAAACAAACAGTTGTCTACAAGATTTGCAAATCCAAAAGCTCAGTTAATTCTTCAGCACCTTACCCAGCCCCAATGACAAGTAAAATTAATCTTTTTGAGTGCACAGGGAGAGACCATCTAGATCAGAAATAGTGCTTAGAGAAATATAAATGTCCATACTTTACACATTATTATTAGAAAATAACATTCAGTACCTTTTACAAACAATTAAGCTTATAATAAACAAATGGTAACTCTGCTGGTCCATACCTCCTCAAGAGATTAATTGTTAGATTCCTCAAGCACATAATTTAAAATGTATTTGTACTTGCAGATCACCTTCAGTACAAAAGGGATCTCTCTTGCAAAACAAGAAGCTCAGTTGCCAAAAGAAGTGATGGATGGAAACATACCCGAGGAATAGTTTGTATCAAAGATTTAGCTTGGGTCAGGATTAAATCTTTTTACTACTTTCCCTACTGGTAACATAACTGTAAAAAGTTTTGAGACACATCATTATGGTGTGAGGGCTCTGCCAGAGGATTTAAAACAGCTAAAAGCCTGGCTGCCATCTGCTGAGACTGACACACAATTTTCCCATGCTTCTAGGACAAGTGTCTTCTTTCACCCTTACAGCTGTCCCTGGTTGAAAGAGGGAGAAGGCAGAAATCTGAACTTACTCTCTACCCCCGCTCTCTCCCCAAAAAATCTAAACTAAGATGGGATGTGACAATTCTAGGGGAATAGCTTGTTGCAGAGGCCATCAAATGGGAATTGAAAAATCACTTTTCCTAGGAAACTTGCTCCAGTCTTCCATGCAGAACAACTACCACAATGCTACAGTGCAAGAGGCGTCATCACTTATCTGCTGGGATAAACAGCAGAACAGAGGGAAAGAGTATTGCCATGTCAGCAAAACGCTTGAGCCAGATGCAAATTTGCTCATATAGCAAACGCTCACTGCCTTTAGCTCTGATTTGAACTTTTCTTTCTCCCCCTTCACAACCCACAGCTCACCCTTCTGACCATCATGCACACTCCTGGTCAAATGAGTTTGTGGCACTGTGAAAATCAGCTGAGTGGCACACCGATCTGCTGTTACAGCAGTATGAGAACTAAGGAGCTTTTCCTAAGCTGCTGCGCTGCTGCTATTGCTAAGGAGAGCGAAGTAAAAACAAGCAAGGAAGTGCCAAATACACATAACAGCAGACGAAGTGAGAAGAGACAGAGATGTGGCTTTAAAATCCCACCAGCTCTAGCAGCATGCAGCAGGGGATAACTTGTGAGGATGAGCTTGACAATTGCTCTAATGTTACTACATCAAGAAAATCTCTGCATCTCAGAAAGCAGGGAACTGAGATTGGATGTTAATGTGAAACGAAACAAATTGCAGACTCATGTTCTGAAGTGAAAAAGATCTTGCAGACCTCTCCCATTATAAACTTCCTTTCTTCTGCACAGTTATCAATTTAATCTTAAATTATTCCCTTCATCACATGCAGATATACGACAGTCTGAGGAAGATTTCCAAAAGCAAAGATGGTATCAAGGCATCTAACTATCCTCAAAATACAGTGACTGTTAAAGTACCACAACTACCACTGGTGTTTTTGCATTACCAACAGTATCCCATCTCCTTCCTGGCCATGGGCAAAGCTCAAAGTCTACTGAAGTCAATGGCCACTGAACTACAGGCATCATATGAACTGACACTACTGGAACTCCTGCTGCTTTGAAACATTTAATAAATGTTCAGTATCATTTTCATGCACTGCTATCATAAATTATATCATCCTGCACTAAGACATCAGAGTGACCCTCCCTCGTTTATCATCCTATACTGATACAATACTTCACCCAGAAGAACAGGGCTATAAGTTCAAGTCCATATCTAGGGTAGACTGGTGAAAAAAAAATAGCTGTTTTCCAAGAGTTTGGCCCATTTATTTCAGTTGGTTGTTTGGAGGCCTTAGACTGGTAAACAGATAGCTAGATTTTAAGAAACCAGACACTTGATTAAAGAAATCTATCACTGATATCAGAAATCTTAATAGATAATGAGATTATTTCATTGAAGAACACCTTGAAACCTGATTTGTATCAGTAGTAGAATGACTATGGGCTTTTTATGCAATATTTTTTTAAAAGACCCAACTCTGATTGATGGTTGGACCTCACAGACCAAGACTATAGTTACTTTGCAAGATTTTAAAAGCAGTATTATTACCCTCACACTTCAACTATTTTTAAAACAATGCTTATTTTTAAAAGAAAAGCCCTCAAAATTAAACTGCTATGTGCAGTTGCTACACTCAAGCTTTCTTGTGTTGCTCTGCTTATGTATGATGACACTACTGTTGAGGAACATGTAATACACTTTTTTCTTCTCATCCGTCTATCACCAAAGACAGCCTGTGGTGAAATCAGCTACTGATATTATAATTAGGTATTTGGTGGTATAGACCTTTATCTGTACATCTATCTGTTTATCCAGAAAAAAATGTATCCTCCCAAACTATTACAACACTGACCCATCTTACAGTCAATCACATCTATTTGCATGTTCCACTTCTCAAATAGATGGACAGTGCTTAATGAATTATTCAACATTACATAGTTGGCTCATTGCTGTGTTGTTACAACACATCCACATTAAGACCTTCTTGACCAAACCTTGCCCAGAGCTCCTGTTGTCAGTTGTAGAGGACAGACAGAAAATACAGGTGCTTACTAGCTGTAAACCCTTGTTAGCTCCAAACATGTCAGGCAAGGCAAGGTGCTCCTTACAGGCCAACAGGACCATGGTATTTGAAAAGCTCCAGCTAAAACTGAACCAGGGCATAACACAGAGAAATAATACTGCTCTCAAATGTTAAGTCTCAGCACCTTACAAGAACAGATGCCAAAGGATTTCATTAGATGAGTTCTCAGACTCCACGAGATGAAGAACTTCCCTTAAGTATTTTTTTTTCCTTCCCCCCCCACCCTGGAACACCTTCCTTACAAAATCAGATTCACAGATTCCACTAAAGAAGACAAACCTATTTCGGATGGACTACTTATTCTGTCTTGTCACTTCATGAGAAAAGTGAGAAGAGATTTTAGTAAGAAATTAATGCTTTATGCTTACTGTCTGTTCTTTGTGAATGTAGGTCACCATATGTACACCGCATATTGAATGTGAATTTTTTCTTGTTTAATTCTGGTTTGACACACATTTCCTAGTTACATGCAAATTTAAAGTAATTGAGACACTGCCTTCAAAGAGCAAGGTTAAAGTATTCCCAAAAACAGATGTCAAACATTTGGCAGTTTAACTAACACAAAAGAAAACCTACAGCTGCAAACAAACACAGAATGTACAGCTGCTGCATAAAGTTTTCTTCCTTTTGACTCCCTCCTTACTAATCAGAATCGAAACTGGATATTTGCCATTGCTTTACTGGAGAAAAACCTGCAGGGAGAAACACTCATCAGGTAGCAAATGCCAAATTAAATGTGCTTCATACAACCAGAATTGATACCCTTGTACCTAAGCATGATGATAACACTGAACATGAATTTCTCAACCACTATTTCTGTGCTACCTTTTTAAAGCTTTCAGATCCTTGATACATGGCACTATGCAGGTACAGAAGAACTATCATCACCACCAGGCCAGCATCAATTTGCTTCCAAAATCTGGTCTAGGGCAAGCCAGCTCCAAGACCATCTCCTTCTGTAGGCGACAAAAAATCCTGCACCAATTTCTCACGCACCACCAGCACTCAGGAGTACTGTGGCACAAGGCCGTTTATTGCTGTCATTGCTTACCCTCGAGGCCAGCTGCCAGGTAAAAAAGGTGGAAGGCAAACCCCACTTGAAGAACAGTCTTTGCTGTCTCCAGGCTCCAGCTAAGCACTGCTTCGGCTGCTAAGTAGCAGCACTACTGAGGTCATGAGAATGGGCGAGTGTCTGGAGCATTAAGGTGGGAGTCCTGATAAATTATATTGCATTCTAAAAACATTTGAGGGTTTGAAGGAGGAGAAGGAGGAAAGGAAGGGAAGGAAGAAGGGAAGCAAGGGAAGGAAAGAAAAAGAGGAGGGGCTAATGAAGGAAAGCAGGATAATACTTCAGCACCAGCAGGAAGAGAGCAGGAATTGCCCTGACAAAGATCAGTCTGAAAACACACCCTAATGTTAGCCTGGGGTTGTCTATAAGGCCTTTATTCAACACCTACCATGCTGTTCCTTGATCTGCAAGGAGCCCGCAGAGCTGCAGTGAGCCAAATAATTGTATTTATTTCTTTCCTCCTGCCCCAACTCCAGCCCTCCAGAGCACTAGAAACTCAGACCTGACCCACAAACTTCTCTGTACATGCATAACTCCATAGTAACCTTTGTACTGAAGTCATTGAGATGATTCACAAATTACACCTTGCGGTGCTTGCAGGGCTGAGCCATAAATATCTTTCTTTAGCAATATTGTCATTCACACATTCACTGATTATTTTTTTTTCATCTTTTAGTGAAACAAACAGGGAGGATTTTAAATACCTTTGTGGGCTAGCATCAAAAATGGCTACCAGGATCCATGGAAAAATATGATTTTTTTGTTTGTTGATGCAAATCCAGCAGAATCAAAGAGAATACTGCTGTCCCTCCTGGTCCTAAAACACATCAAGGGTTTTGATTTCTAAGTGAATGCCTGAAAAAATGTAAAACCAGAACTTGCTTCCTCACATCCTTTTAGCATAAATACATTTAGGCATTAAAACTTCTGTTACTAGCCTCCTGAAAGTGCATTCCTAGGACTAAACGATTAGAGCATGAAAACAATTGTGCTATTCATAAGCTGAGATAAAAATCTGTAGACTGTTACTAGGTTTCATCTCATTTTTATGACTTCTTTCCCCAAATAAATCAATCACATAAAGTTAAACTCAACATGGGGAGTTAAGCTCTCCACAGAGAATGTGGAGATTGCAAACATAAGTCAAAAAAAAGAAAGAAAGCCGAAATAATGGATGGTTTATACCGATTTACTTCAAAGCCCTGAGAGATGGCCGCAAGTGTTAAGATAATACACAATGCGCACTGAATCCGGAAAAAATAACAGAAGCCTCTCTTACCAAACATGCAGCTGTAAGTAAAAAAAACACAACTTCTATAATTACTTCTCCAACCGCACAGAATTTCTATTATATCAAGAATCTTCTAAAGATTTGCAGCAAAATGATGAACCTTAAAACTAGCCTCAATTTTTAGGGTCTTCTAGTACAAGGTGTCCTACTGTCTGAAGACACCTGCTACACAAACCATTAAATTGCTGGAAACATGGATTGAGTACACAAGGCAAAAGAAACTGAAAAACAAGTGAGCTGATGCTTCTTGTTGGGCAGAGCTATAATTCAAGTGTTTGTTAGAAATCATCGCTATCTCCATACACAATAAAATAGTAAAAGTAATGCAGTCACACACCTCACAAAAATCCACAGAGTGTTTTATGAAGCCTGCAGTTATCTCCTCAGGCTATAACATCACACTGTTCAAGAGAAACAGGTGAGCTTGAAGAATTATGGACTAGAACTAGTTAGACATTTACAACTGACACTAGCAGTAGCTGGAAAAAGCATTTCAACAAAGTGAGATTTTTTCCACACACAAATGTCCCTTCTCCAGGGAAAATACCAAGTTTTGAAGAAAAATTCCTGGTCCTAAACTCGCAAAATTCTCAGTCCCACCATCTTTTTCTGTATGAAAGCAAGCTCCCTTAGGTTTATGACCAGATCCAATGAAGACAACAGATTTTCTTTACTGAAAGTTTGTAACTGGATGTGGCAATTCAGAAAGCTTAGCAGAAGACAATCAGTGCATCATGCTCAGAGCAATCAGAGTAATAATCATTGAAATAGTATATTCAGAATGGTAGATAATGGTATTATTATTAAACATAATAAATATATATAAAAAATCAGGCATAAATGCAGGCATGTCACTAACATTAACTGCAGGTTTACTTATTAAATACTTCAGGCATCCTACCTCATTATTGACTTCAGCAGGTTTTTTCTTTGTTTCTCCAATGTCCAAATAGCTGCAGAAGGAAGACAGTTGATTATTTCCAGAAGCATCTAACTTACATAAGACAAATATTTCTAACTTTTTTCATACATAAAGCTTTTAAAATTTATCATGCCTCAAAATAATATCAAAAGTAACTAATTCAAGATTTTAATAAAGGAGTGTTAACATAAATCTGTAGGCTAGCCCTCTGGGCTAATACAAAAGCCAGGGGAGAACCAACCATCCAGCTTCAAGTCCCTGGTGATTAGAACAGACTATCCATACCTCCTTGTCAGAAAGAAGCTCACATACTACTGTGAGGTGGATCAATAAATGTCAGCATAATATCAACAGAGTTTTCAAAGACATCATCTTGCCTCTTAGTTTCTCACAGTAAGCCTCCGATAGATTTAAAGCTTTCCTCCATACCCATGTTTAACCCAGGGCATCAGCTAAAGTTTAAAAGGATCTACACCACTTGTGTTTCAACAGGACGTGGACACATCTGAACACTGTATATCCTGGTTTCTCGTGTTTGTGATGAACCAACAGCATCTTCACAACTATTTCATGAATAGACAAAATACAAGCCTCAACTGGACAAGAAAACAAAATACACCTATTTGAACAATACTGCTCTCCATCAGCGTACATACTCCCACAAAAACATTGCATTAACTTAAAAGTGTTAGTTAAAATACACAGTGATGGATTAACTCACTATGCAGAGGTCTGGGCATTCAGTTGTCAAATGCCAGGGATCTACAAATCTGAAAAGGGCTAAACAGGGCCAAAGGCTTTTCTTGGGACAGTGGCCCTCAAAAAAAAATCCCAGCCCAAAAACTTTACAAATGTATTCCCACTTGCTAAGAAAGCAGAAATACTTCTATTCAATGAATATCCAAGCCAGTGATGAAACTACAGGGTTGTTTAAAGAGATGTTGCTGGAGAGAGGACAATCTACCATTAATTAATGAGCACAGACACAAGTAAATGGGAAAGGAAGGAGGAGGGTAGCACAGCATGCTGAAAAAAAGTTAGAAGTCGAAACCAGCTCCAGTGTAGACAGTTTTCTTTCAGAAAGCTGACAGTCATGGAAGAACTTCACAGGGGTGCTGGACTGAACGTGCATTCTCATTCACCACTGCAACAACTACAATATACCAACACATCTCACTGCATATACACCAAAAAGGCATGTATTTGCTTAGCACACCTGTAAATGACAAAACAAGCTGGGTAACATTGTATATTATGAAAATTTCCAACATTGGCTAGTCATTCCTCCTTTAAAGAAAAATTCTACATATTTTCCTAAAAGAAGAGGTTTAAAATGCTGATTACTTTATCTTTATTTACAAAAGGAACAGTTTATATAGACCATATGCCCTCAGAGGTATCCATCTCAAGATGTTAAGGTTCAGGGCTTGGAATGACAGAGGTTCATGTGCTAAAGGTGAGCTCAGTTTAGTCTAGAATTCACTGCGGACAGGGAAGAAAAAGGTTCAGTTCTCAGCATAAGGCATCTGAGAAGAAACAAACGCACTGCTTGAAGTGGAGCAATGACACTTTCGGCTTCTGCTTCTCCTTGCATACTCTCTCCTTTCCATTATGCTCCCACACATCGGTGCCACAAGGCTCCATTTCAAAGTTCAGCCCTGCATAATCTGTCACAGCAATGAATGTGTCCAATCACTTAAAAAAAATACTGTAAAAAGTATACAAACTTTTGCTGCTATCAGACCAGACTCAGATCCTTTAGGGCAGATGATTTGGTCTCCCACAGCTGCAACTGCTTTATTTTTGCCTGTGACACACATGCAAACACACCCTCTTTTCTTTAAATCCTTCAATTCCTTTCAGAAAACTATGCCTTTCAACTAAGCCCTCCTCTCCTCCGACTTTTCTGGCTAAGATGCCTCCCTAATATCATTCTGTCTATAACCCAGTTAAGAACAAGATCAACAGTAAGCCCTTCAGCCTGTCTTAAATAATGCTTATGAAAGTACTGACAAGATTTACAGCACTATATAAATAAATACTAATAGCAAAGAACTCCCAACTCTGAACACAGAAATGGAAAAGATCTCAAGTCATGCCATTCATCCTCCCTACAGAACAGGACTATAGCATACTATCAAGAGATATATGAACAGCCTACTTTTACCAAGTCCTTTCAGTTAGTTTTTCTTAAAGTATTCTCTTTGTTGATCTTAAATACTTAGGTATCTTGTGGCATGTCGCAACCACAGAAGTCTGAAAAGCTCTCACCATAAAACTCTGACCGTGCAAAACGACAAATGCTTTTTCACACCCAAAACAAATCCAGAGTGCCCAGTTCTCTACACAGTGCATGCTCATGCCAAACACTTGCTTACTTCTAGCCTGTCTGACAAACATAAAACACATTTAGGGAGGCAAAACATGATGTGCTGACAACTAACAACTTTAAGCCATCCACAGAATCACAGGATTTAATACCAAAAAGATACAGTAGATTGTTCTTGAGAGTTGAGACTGCATTTGGGATGGAAGAAAGTACAGAGGGAAAAGGGTTTATATTTAGCCTATCATACACCCTTCTTTGTAGCTTTGCCACTGAAGCGCAAGAAGCTTCAATAAATCTTCAGAAGCAGCCTGTGACAAAACCAGTAAGAGCGCTGATAGAGATCCTGTTCTTTACGCAGAGTTTTGTCCTGAAACATAATGAGGTCTCCTGAAAAATGTAGTGCCCTCAACTCTACAAAACCAAGATGAGCGAGCTCCTGTCAAGCTGGTAGTTTAGTATATAAATTCCCAACCACCTCCAGAGAGGGACTGTTAATTTTAAGATTTTTTTTTATTCAACTGTAGGAAAAATGCTCACAAAGTCTGCACAAAACATATAATGAGGCAATTGAGACCATGAAATTTACTCAGAGTTAAGAACCATTACTGATGACATGCAGAACCACTCGGGAAACGCACCTAAAAGCTCATATCTCCTTCACAATATTATCCCAGCCATTCATTAGAAAACAGAGAAACTGTCAGCTTAATTCTTGGTGTTCGGCCAGGGAAAAGAAAGCGAACAGTCATCTTTTAAATAACAGGAGGGTCTCAGTTATTCTGGTCATAAAGCAGTTATATACCCAAACAAAATGAAGAGAAGCGATGAAGACACAGATACCTGGGTAGAATATTTTAGACTTTTTAAAAATAATCAAGAAATTAAGTATTGGGAATTAAATTCCCAGGTTTATCAACTTCATGGCAGGACTGGCAACACTCCACCTTTCTACAGCTTTCTCCCTGTTACTACCAGATGCTGACACTCGCCCCCCAGTTAAGCACCCACATCACAACGTGCCATTGCTGCATGTCCTTCGGGTTAACGGGCTGTTTCTCCTACCGTCATGTGAAGAAGATGGCACTATGCAGCTGACAGTAACAGCAGCCTTTCTGTGGCTTGCCTCTAAAGCTCTTTCGCAGTTTTATCTTTTAGAAGTAGCTTTCTTTTTGCCTTGGGTCACAGACTTTAAGTCCTCTTTCCTCAATGCCTAATAAAAGGGGTGGGGTGGGGGGTCCTCTGAAGTACTGCCACAGTGCCAAACCCCCAATGATGATATTCAAGTTCCATATAAATGTTACGTTACTTTTTAGCCACTCACTTGAGTTTCTTGAAGGCTTCCCTGCCACCAGCCACATACTGCTCTCCACTCTGAAGCTCCTCCAGCTGCCGGACACGATGCCCACCCCGGGGGGTATAGATGTTACGCACAGCTCCAAAGGGCGCCTTCACCCCACCTGTCACCTCTTTCAGGAATACTTCGAAGTTGGACACTTTCTTCTCATTGATGACAATACGGCGCCCCGGGAAGAAAGGGTCCCCGTTGCGATACACTAGCACGCTCTTCACCATCGGCTGCGAGAGCCACGACCCCTTCGTGCCGGGACTAGTCATGCCGGGTGGCTTCCGACCTTCTGTGCAGCCCAAGCCACCCCCGAGGCGCTGCCTACACCTGTTTGCTCAGGAGAGGGTTCCTGCCTGACGAGAACCCGTCTCGCCTCCGCCCTGGCGACTCCCTGCCAGGGACGAAGCACCCACACACTCCCACGCCGGGGGTCCGGGCACCAGGGCCCTCCTCCAGGGAGGCAGAGGAGGGAGTCCGGCGCGGCGGGGAGGGATTACAGCCCCCCCCGGGGCTTGCGGCACAGCTCTGCCCGGCCTTTCCACCGCGGCTCCTCCTTGGCAACCCGCTCTCGCTGCTCCCCGGCGCCGGGGGAGGTGAACGCGGATTACACTAACCCAGGCAAAAAACAAAACCATTGCATGGAAGTGGGTCCGACGCGGCAGGAGAAGGGATTGCGGGAGATCCGTGGCCTGACAGGGCCTTTACCCTCCGCCTTCGCCATCACAGGAAGCGGCCTTGCCGCTGCCGCCCTGGTTTCCTCGGGAAACTGTACCCGGCTCGTCCTCCCCCGCGGCCCAGCCAGGCGGGACCCTGCCAGACCCAGAGCCACCGGCCCCGCGCAAAACACGGCTGAATTATTCACCAGGTGGAAGGAGGACGAGGAGGCGTCGTGCCCGGGGGCAGAGGGAACCGGACCAAGGGCCCCGCACCTGAGCGAGGGAAGGAAGTCCCCGCTCGGCCGCCGCCTCCTCCCCTCCGGCGGCCCAGGCGCTGCCTACCGCCGCCGCCACAAGGGAAGGGCCGGCCGGCTGAGCTGCCCTGAGGAGGGAGCGGCGGCGGGGAGACGTTGGGCCGGCTCAGGGCTCCCACAGCGGGCACTGGCGGCGCCGTCGGGCCGGGCCGGGCCGGGCGAGACGGAGCTACCGTGACATGGCGGCTCGGGCCGCTGCCGGCGAGGGGCCGTTACCCCCCCAGGCGCGGCTGCCCTGCCCTTCGCAGGCGTGTCGGTGAGTACGGGATTAAGCACCCGCCGGTCTGTCCCCCTGAGGGGCTCCAGCCCGCCGTCGAGGGCCGGGAGTTGGCGGCGGCAGGCGGCGGCCTGGCCCCCGGCCCGCCGATGTGCCGCTTTCGGCCCCGCCGGGGGGGGCGGGCGACAAGGGTGGCTGAAAAACACCTATTTCCTTCACACCTGGCCACCCCTTCTTGGGATTTCTTACTAAAGGAGTCAGTTTTCCCCCTCCAAAGAATAAAACAGACTTTTACTAAGCCTTCCAGATCGAGGTCACGAAATTCCTAGGCACCTGTCCCGGTGTGGAGGCGAGGGCAAGCCACAGCCCTCACCAAAAGGCGGCTTCTGCAACATGAGGGGCTGCTCCAGGCTCTCTACCGTGGCTTCTTGTCCGTCTTCCTTTGGTCGTTCTGATATATGTTTTCTCCGCGGGAGATTTAGTTATTTGGAGCCTCATTTTGCCCTTGGTTTATTATTAACATCTAAGAATTGCCACTTGTGTGTGCAGGATGGTCCATGTACGAAGCAAACGAACCACTGAAAAATCATACCTACCATTATTTATTCCATTCTTACTTTCCTTCTTGTCAGTTATTAAAAATCCTACCTGACAGCTGGATCTTTGCTCCAGGTCACCTGTTGCCATTTGCTGTTTACATTGGATGCAATTCAGAAATAAAACTGGGCTGTGATCTTGCAGGGAAAAAAAAATTATTAGTGGGGTTGCAGTTAGGCTCTTGGACTACACAAATTAATTGCATGTGTGTAAAGGCAATTGACTTTTTTTTTTAATGTGCCTACTAAGGTGATGCCCTCTGAATGTCTTTTTGAGATGATATGTAAAATGTTACGGGCACTGTTTGGGTGCTTTTCCCCCACCCTACCATCTGAATGGGCAAAATTAGCTAGCAATACAAAACTACAGTGCGTTCCACCAGTATTTGGGTAGGATTATGTAGTTATTTGCATTCCTGAAATATTTAAAAGCTTTTCAGTACTCCTGTTATTCTTTGGTCGAGTGAGTCTGTTATAATTTGTTCTCTTAAGAATCCAGGATCACTTCTGCTGAGCTGGCCCAAACCTGCAATTCTGTCTGGATAATTTCAGTTAATCAGACTCAGAGGTGACTTTCCCCACTAAACCAAGCTCAAATTCAAAATACACCAGTATTTCGAATGAACAGTAGCCTGATAAATCAGGATAACGTACTTGGGCACAATTTATTTTTAACAAAAATACACCAACAGAATAAAACAAAAACAATTGACAAAAAATGTGAAGTAACACATTTGTCGTTCAAAGAATGTAAAGTCAAGTCAAATTGGGTTAATGCTGCACTCTTTCCTAAGTCAATTTCTATAATTCTACATAGCAGATACAATACAGCATATATAAAAAATATTAATATACATATTAAGGACCAGATCCAACCTCTACCATCATCAAAAGACTCCTTAGGTTTCACAGATAAATTAAATCAGGTCATTAAATCATCCTGAGACCATTTTCATCTTAGACTATTTTAAAAACTTTGTAAACAAATGATCCACTTGAAACTGCATTTTCCTTGCTAATTGCCAGCCAAACATCTCCAGACTGTCCAATGTTTGGGAAGTAACTTTAGATATTGCATTATCAGAATACTAGGGGTTTTTTATTCTACTCAGATTATTAAATATTGTAAAAAATCAATCAAGTATGCATCTTATGGGCTTATTCAATGAACAGATGAGTCTCTAACGTGTCCAAACAAATTCTGACTACAGATAAGTTTTCTTTACTTGAAAACACTTCAGGCATGCTTGGGACATGACTTTTGGCTATACCTTTTAATGCCGTCTGCTTTGCTCTTTCCAGGAAAACCTGCATAATAAAATACAGAGACTTTGATTCCACTGGATTTTTACCACATCTTGGGTACAAGAAGCCGTAAAACCCGAGAGAAACAGAAAATGCCTTAAATTCAAACAATTCTGTTAACAGCCCCCGTTTTCCCTGATTGGAGACTAAAACTGGTCTAGACCTTCCTGCCTGGAACTGCTTAGTGTAATGATTGTTCTTCCAAATGGATTTCAACACATGTGATGGAAGGAATTTTTCTTTTATCTTAACCTCCTTTGATGGGAAAATTACCCCCCTGCTGTGAGTTACAACAGGGCAGTTAACCATTACAAAAAGAGTAATTTCAGGGTGAGGGAAGTCAAATATGCTACTGTTATTGGTTAACAGTTACATTTCTTTACTTGTTGCTGGTTTTCTTCTAACTAATAAAGCCGAGAACCAAGCATTTACCATCCTCGAATTAATACTGTTTAACACTGATGTAGCGCAACCTGAAATGAACATTTGTATTAAAAATATGCTTATGTGTAAAAGAAAAAATGCTGATGACCTTCACACCATTCTGCAATCAAGTAGTGGATACGTCAACTGTCTGCTATTTTGTGCCAGGGTCTACCACTTCTGGTGATCTTAAGCCTAATTTGCACTCACACAACATCTTTGGCATAGGAATAACCTACTGAGTATTTTACACATGCACCCGTTTTGACACTTGCGCTATTCCAAAATACTGTTGGTCTTTACCTATGGCCATGCTAATTACAATCACTTTTGTGAATTGCAATAAAATATCCCTTAAATGGTACCAGAGCACTGCTAGGCTTAAAGCAGTCTAGAACTGGTGGGCAAAATCTTTGTCCAAAACTGGGAGTACATTACGAATCCTTTGAAGAATTGCAATGCAGAATTTTGCCCATAGTTTAACCTTTACACAGCTAATAGCTGTGCCTCTAAAGACTTTATCTTTCAGATTCAGCTGCTTACTATCCCTTGATTTGTGCTGCAGTGGAATCTCACCGTTTTCTTGCTCTTAAGGCAAAACTTTCAAATTCAGTCCTTGAAAAGCAACCACGCCTGTCAGCCCACCAAAGTCTGAAAAGCCCACACCAGCCTTTTCAGAACAAAACATTTTATTTTCTTCAGTATAAGAACAAAACAAAGCAAAACCGGAGTGTCTCCAATACAGTATAAAGTCATCACGTTTTCCATCTTGCCTAAGTACAACCATCGCCTGAAAGCTAAGAAAAGCTCAAACACTTCAGCCCATGATAGCAGGGCCTTCACCCATGAGAATCTGCTCCTTCTTGCCTCTCCAGGGCCTGACCTCTTATTCTGAAACTATTGTTTCAGTTCCTAAGCAATCTCCTATCCCATTCTCAGCAGTAACGAGACAAGCTGTTGAACCCACTGACACAATTAAGATACATGCAGAGACACATAATCTGTATATGATGGAGCAATGTCAGACCTCTCATGTTACTTGAGGTTGACGCATGAGACCAGGTTGGTCAGGTCGTGTGTCAGGATCACATCATGGACCTGAGGTCCCGTAACAAGCACACGTTGGGGAAGTGATGAGAACAGAGGCACAGCATAACGACACAGCATCAAATAGGGTCACTTTTTTCTGCAGCAAACTGCTGTGAGGTCTCTGCCATTTCAGGACCAGGAAAGATTTTTGCAGCTTGTTGCAGGACCCTGACAACAAGGCTCAGTGACAGCAAGACATGAGGTCATGGAGACAGGAACATGTCCTAATGCCAAAGAAAAGACCGACAGAATGGACAGAATGGAAAAGGATAAAGTTTCTGAGCACAGAGAATGAAATTCAGCTTGTTCTATTGCATGTGGTGCTGAGAATCACACTGAATAACTACAACTTTGTGCATCTTATCTAAAAACCAGACTAAGCAGTAGCAGCCACTTTATTCCCAGTTGTAATTCTGGGGTAATCAGACTGTCTGCATTGACACTTTAAAATACACAAACACTGGGTGGTTCAGCTCTCATGCACACACACTAACTGGAACAAAGAAACTACTGATGCAGTTGTAAATTTTAAAACCCATGTCATAACAATTTCCCCTACTTATACAATTGCCAGATCAAAAGTGCCTTAGAATACCAGGAACAATTATTTTTCCTTAAAAAAAAGGCGTTAGACAATCACAGTTTGAGCTATAGCTTTTGGTGACACAGGCCCTTTCTAACATTCTTGCTCATGTAGTATTCTTGAAACAGCTGAGAGGATAAAGGATTACATAGGGAAAAAGTTTTGGCAAACCCTTAGAGGCACATAAGGAAATGTTTCTCCATGGAGAGAAGCAGGGGGTTAGCTTAAGTAGAGAAAAAGTTGAAAAATATATTTCATGTGGTCCTTGTATAGAGTAATGAAAGTGAAGTCATCCTTTCTAGGCAAAGATTTGTCAGTGTGTTACTGTGGCTACCTGTGATCAAGGCGCCTGAGATTATCAATTGAGTATTCCTGATTCATTCACATAAGAGAAATTATTCTAAATAAGAATGTTATGTTTTTTAAGTTTTCTATGGGGTCTTTCCTTTTCTCTCTATTTGTATTCAGCTGCACTGATCATCCACTACACACTCATCTACTGTCTGGAAGCAAATTTACATTTTTTTGGTTAATCTGGGGGGGTTTTTGTTTGTTGTTTGGGTTTTTTTCTCAGCATGAATAAAAGGGGCTCCTGTGAGCATTTCTTTTAGGAGAAGAAACAGGTAACAGGTTCAGGCACATCTTTGTATATAGAATTGATTAAATGTACAAATCATACACTGGGAGATAATTTTTCTGTAGAGAGACATCTATATGCCTTTCTACCATAATTTTACCAAAAAGTTCTCTGAGTTTTTCTTCAGTAGAGATTTATAAGGACTCCTCTGATGATACCTACCTTCTCTTTCTCTGTGTTTTTCTTTGGTGTTCTTGCTCTTTCTTTTCCACGTAGCCCAGCTGCAGTCGGACCAGTCCCTCTCGTCTGCACTGACATTCAGCCCACAGTGGAACTAGTTGCTCACGTAATTCAATCTCACAAAATAGCTTGTGTTTTGGATGGCAATTTCGTGGTTAAGCAAGCTTGTGCAGGAGCTAGACTTTTATTTTGGCTGAATGGAAAACAGCCATCATGCCCGTTTGTGTTAATGAGCTTCTTCAACAAACAGATGAGCTTGAGCCATTATTTTTTTGATGAAATACAGCAAGCTACTCCCAAAGCTCGCACTGCAGGACAGACAGGATAGCTGACATGTGGGTACAGCAGAGGCAACAAGCAGCTCGTTGGTATTTAAAGCTGCAATAAATAGATGGCAGTTCTAGATCTCCAGTTATCTTTTGTCAGCAGCAGTATAAAATTAGACATTCTATCTGTGCTTCATCACTTGTCCCTGGCAGCCAGTTCACACCAGCGTGTTGCCTTTACCTCTAAAGACAGAGGTGGTATTTGCTTATTGTCTGCCCTTCCAGACAATTGTGATGATGACTGATAATGCAGCTATAATGAGATACAATACCAATACTTAGTGGTATACTAACCTATTATATCGTACATATCAAAGTTCGTATCAATATATATCTGGTGTGAAGTTATGTCATCCTATTTCCAACACTTCTGTTGCATAAGCAGCCAGAATAACAGATGGACAATGGAAAACAAATAGATCAACCCAGTATTTTTCCCCTTTTTTATTGAAGAGTGTGATATGTCAGCTATGTGAGAACTTACTGCAGATTCATTAAATGTAAATTTCGTGCAGATAGTCTGCAGGTGCTTCCCTAGCTTAAGTTGCCAGCAGTGGTGCATGTGTGTTTCGTGCTCTCCTGTGGTATTTTCTGTGCTGTCTGGTATTTCCAAATTTGGTTTAAGTATTGCTGACATCCGAGAGTATTAAATTAGTCTTGTACATACTGCCACCTGCTGTGATTATCCAAAACTAGAGCTAAAATACTCCATTTAAGTAGATTTCAGCTTTTTATCAAGTATAAAGGGGGCCAACATTTGCATTCAGGCGTGCTTACCCAGGAACTGGAAACCTCTGATGGCCTCGGTCTACACGTACGTGCTGTATGTAACTACTAGGGAACTTTTAAATTTAACTACTTCCTTGTGAAGTCATTTATCTTTGTGCAAAGTGTGTGTAAACTGTCCTTCTGATTCTGTACATGCGAATCCACATTGAGCAAAGGCTCAGCTGTGCATGTTGATGTGCGTGCATGCAGACACCCGCACAAACGCGCAGGGACAAGGTGTCGGAAAGGAGGGGGACAGTGTCTGCCCTCAGGTGACATCCCTTGAACTCACAGCCCATCCTGGAGCAGAATTTGGCCCCAACCACCTCATCTTAAAAAATCAGACCCATGTTCAGGGTGGCGTTTAGATTTGCGCGCTCCTGTCGGGGCAGCCCCTACTGCGCGAGTCATTTCATTGACAGCATAATCACTTCCTTTCATTTCCCCGCTAAGTAGTAATAATGAGCGCTCTAAGCACATCCTGATAACACATCCTGCTGCAGGGCCTTGAAGAGATTTTGCCTTCATGCCCGTTTATATGCTGTATCAGAACCAACCGAAGAGGGGCTACCCCTGCCATCTGCACTGTCCTGCGGCCCGTGAAAGCTGTAGTTTAAAAATAATATATAACAGCAGAATCTGGTGTGTTACTAATTAAACTTTTAAATCGCAACCAACCAGCAAGCAGGGCAAGGAAATTTAATTGCAAGACCTTTAGCGGGGACAGAATTGTCCTACGCTTGAAAGAAACCCCACATTTAAAAGTTAAAAAAAAAAAAAATCTCCATCAAGCGGCCGAACGCGCTGGGGCAAACTTCGGGAGGCGGGCGCAGCGCCCGGGGCTGCCCGGCCTTGCGGGGACACCGCCGGGGCTGCAGACCCGCATAGGCCGCGGTGGCCACCTGGGGCGAGCTGCGGTCCAGCTGGTGGCTGCCGGCTACCGGAACCCGCGCCGTGTGTCACCGCCTCCGGCCGAGCCGCCGGCGGCCGCGCTCCTCCCCGTCTGGGCTGGGGTAACCCCTCCGCCGCCCCGCCTCCTCCGCCGCTGCGGCTGCGCGCCGGGAGTCGGGCCGGGCGCTTCGCTGCGTGGGGCCTGCGCGCCTATGCTGGGCGCCGGACTGCTCCCCCGCGCACTGGGCCGCCCCTGCGGCTGGGCGGGCGGCAGGTCCCGCCTGAGGGCCGCCCTGGGGCTGCCGCAGGGCTGGGGTCGGGGCCGGGGCCCGGGCCGGCCGGCGGGGGTGGCAGTGCCGCCGTGCGCTCGGGGGCTGCGCTGGGCGGGTAAGCGGCGGGGTGCGCTGGACCGGACCGGACCGGACCGGGCCGGGTCGGGTCGGGTCGGGTCGGGTCGGGCTGGGCCTGCCGCCGGCCGGCCCCTGCGGGCAGGCCCCGGCGGCCGCCCCCCTGTGCGCCCCGGCAGGCCTCGCAGTGCCGGCCCGCGGGCGGGGAAGGAGCGAGCGAGCGAGGGAGGGAGGGTGACAGCCCGGCCGGGGCCTGGGAAACCAACCCGGCTGTAGCCGCAGTCGGTGCGGCATCGGCCGCCTGCCCGCGCTCTGCTGGGCCGGTGTCAAGTTCGTAGGGGCCTTCTCATGGTCGGTGGTTCTTGGTGCCGGTGCGTTACGTGGGTGGCTTATAGCAGGGCACGGCATAATTGAAGGTAAAGTGCAGCGTGCTGGAAGTAGATATGTCTTGTCTTTTATTCAGGTAAATTTTATCAACATGTCACAACAGAGGCCTCCCAAGCCACCTTAGCCAGTGTGTCTCCTGTTTTTGCAGTGGTAAGTAGGCGCAGGCGTTTCCACGACGTGGGTGGCTTGTGCAAATGGATTTGTCTCTCGTAGAACATCCCTGGTTCTAAGTTGCTGGTTTAAGGTATTCTGACTTGAGGACCAGTTATGATATATAGCATTAATCAAGATGTTTTCCGAAGATCCAGCATCTGCTGGAAGTTCTCTTGCTTTAATTGCGAAAGCAGGTCAACTCTTACCAGCGATGCAATCAAAAGTTTTCTTGTTAAGCTTGTCAAAGCTTGCCAGTGCCTTTTAGAAATATTATTCCTGTGTCTTGGTAGCTGCAGTTCTAAGCAAATGTAGGATTTGGGGAAAAACAAGCTCTCTATGTATTCCTTTTAAAAATTATTCTGAAAGCCATTTGCTTGATTGACATTATTAGTGCACGTGAGGGAACGTAAGGCCTCCTTATTGAGAAAGAAAAGCTTTCTGCAACAAGGTGCATGCGGCCAGGTCCTTGTGGCCGTGTAACCCTTGTTGCAGATCTACTGGAATGTATGCTTAGGTATGTTTAATTCACAGAAAGTTATTTTTAAAGCCACTAATATGGAATTAAGCTACGGTTTATGAACAAAACAGCAAACTTTCTCATTAAAACAGACATTGCAGTTTTTCCAATAAAATCATTTTACTAGGAGATGTGTTAAATGATAATCTGAATGACAGGTGCTAAGAAAGAAGGATTTAGATGGAGGTTACTAGCTGAATAGTATGTTAATGCAACAGTTGACATGGGCACATGGCCTAACTACCCAATTTGTGGTATTCTTTACTTTTTAAATTTTATTTGTAAATTTTTCAGATTGCTCTAGAGGAAATAGCAAAATTTGTAATCCAAAATGTAAGATGCCCTGCTGATCTCTTCTCCCTGGTATCCAGTGATAGGACGCGTGGGAATGGTTCAAAGCTGCATTCCTCAGGGGGGGTTTAAGCATTTCTTTACCAAGAGGGCGGTCAAACCCTGGAAGAGGCTTCCTGGAGAGGTGGTCGATGCCCCGTGCTGGTCAGTGTTGAAGAGGCATTTGGACAACGCCCTTAATAACATGCTTTGACTTTTGGTCAGCCCTGAATTGGTCTGGCAATTGGACGAGATGATCATTGTAGGTCCCTTCCAGCTGACATAGTCTATGCTGTTCTATCCTAAGTCTGATCCTCTGTAGATCACCTCCTTCCCAAGGTTTATGTAGCAACATGGTCATGCAGATGACACTGGTTTTGTTTGGTGTGTATACAAAAACAGTGAAATATATGGTAATTTGGTGCAATAGTTTTCTTAACTGGCATGACCTATGAAAAGAGGGCATAAAAAGTTGATTTTTCTTCATAATGTATCTTCCATTTGACTTCTAGGCAAGTGCAAACGATTTTAGAAACTGATTACTTGTTTTATAGAAGTTCTGTCAAAAAAATGTTTTTTTTTCCACTCCTTTAGATGAAGCTTGACAAAGAAGGAAACGCTACTTTTTTTGGTGAGTTTTCATTGTGGTTTTGATTGGTTGGTTGGCTGTGTGTGTTTGTCTTTTTCCCTTGTCCAAACGGGACAATTGTCCAGTTGTCCAATTGGGAATCTACATGGGGTAGAAAATTATATTTGGGATACTTCACTGTGTTTCTTGGGGATGTTGCAATGTTTCCTCTGTTTTGCTGCTTTCTGTTGGTCTTCATAGCATCTTTATTGTTACAATTTTTGTATATTTTTAAGTAATATTTTAAACGTAACTTGTGCCGTCTCTCACAGGAAGGTCATTTTTACTTTGTCTTTTCCCTTTCGACCAGCATGCTACTTTCGCTGCCTTTTGCTTCTTGTAGGATTATATGTGCTTTTCAAACGAGTCACTTGGTTTCTGATGTGAAATTAATTGTCATGGACAACTTTTTCACTTATATCTAGTTTTTTTCTCTTTCCACTGAAGATACAGTCTTCTAAACTTCGTAGAAAATAAATTGCATTGAGGAATCAATAGGAGAAAACTGTTTTAAAGATAGCACAGCTTCTTTTTTTCTTTTGCGGGACTTAGAGACACACTAAAACGTAATTTCACAGCATATATGCTTGTCCCTTAAATGCCTTTATCTAAAAATACTTTTATGATAGAAAAGAAGAAAACGGAATTGTACCAGGAATTGGGTCTTCAAGCTCGAGATCTAAGATTTCAACACCTAATGAGCATTGCAACTAGGAACAACAGGATCATCATGAGAATGGAGGTAATGGCTTCCCTATAGCTGAGTGTAAACTTGATCCGTGTCTTAGCCTTGCACTTGCATTTTCTCGCACGGTTCTTTTAATACCAGCTCTCTATGACATGCAGTCTGGCAGTAAATGTATCTTTGGAGCTCTACCTAGCAGTTAGAGGTATGCGTTTACCAACAGTACATATTCATTACGGTTTTCCTAGTTGAGCACAGGAGAAACATTACTAACATTGTTATAGAAGTAAAATCTTACAAGGAGCCTCCTCTCAGTCATACCACCACTAGCACAGTGCTGTGTCTGAACCATGGGCAAGCCACGAGTTTGCAGTTAGCATGAGATTCTGTTATTTTCCTGCCTGAAAAGACATTTGAAGAGGGGCTTTACTGAAGCCTAAATTATCAAATGCACTATAGATTTGTGAGAAATCTTCAGAGAGTTTTTTTTTTTCCCGACTCCTACATGTACTGTCTTTTTCAGTTCTTGAAGGCTGTCATAACACCAGAGTTTCTTCTGATACTAGATTATCGTAATTTAAATCTGGAACATTGGCTCTTCAATGAACTAGCATCTCAGCTGGCTGGGGAAGGTCAACTAGTTACATATTCCCTGCCCTTTGAATTCCGAGCCATAGAAGCAATCCTGCAGTACCGGGTGAGTTACCTCATATTTAAATTGTTTTGGAAGTTGTTGCTTCATAGAAAGGACAGTATGATTTTGTTCTTGTGTTAATATTTATGCATACACATTTGTATATGTATTCCGCTTTTACTGTAGGAGCTCTTTTTTGGGTTTCATTTTCGTTCCTTTAGTTTTTATGGTTTTGTGTGTATTTGTGTTCCCATTCCCTTCCCAAGAAAGTGCTAATTGGATGTGATGGCTTCACCATCATTTGGACAATTAAAAAACAAGTCAGAGTGCTTTTCTAGAGACATACTGTAGCTGAAATGGAAGTCACACAAAAGATCTGAGGTTTTTGTCCTCTTGGGCAGGAGTCAAATAATGATTTCGAGCTATGCTTAAAAATCTATGCTTGGTAATATGACATTTCTAGACAAAGAGTGTTTGGTGTGGTTGGCACTGGGTTTCAGTTCAGTGCAAATCATGTTTATAAAATACTGTATTTTGCAGTGGCTTAATATTGTAAGTGCTGTCCCTATAGCAAGTATCTCCTGGGTATTGGAAAGCAGATTGTGTTAACTGCCTATTACTGTGAATCTGTGTTCAGAGGCAGGAGTGAGTTGCCCAAGTCATTGTAAAGGGATTGCTTTAATTCTTATGAAGGATCATGTTGTTATCTAGATCAGCAAACTGCAGGGGAGACTTAACACTTTGCAGCCTCAGATCCTTGAGACACTGGAAGCTCTAGTGGACCCCAAGCTTTTGTCTGTGGATAGGAGTAAACTACACATTCTCCTGCAAAATGGCAAGAGGTAAATAAGAGTAAGCCGTGAAGAGACTAGAAGGTGACCATAGAAAATTATGTGCGATGAAGTGTTAGAAAAACTGTATCTAATATTAATTTCCTAGATTACTGTAATGCTGGGTTGTGCATCTTATTTGTAAATGTAAAAATTGGTATACGAAATACCTAGTGATATGGGGAGAAACAGGAAAAGGGAAATCTATTCCAAACTGTCAGAAATACAGTCAAGCTTCTTAAATAGCATCTGACAGAACAAAATAATACCTAAGAGAACAAAATGATGTCATGAAAATGTTCCCCATTAAGTAAAACAAGATTAGCCTTTGGATCTATGCTTTAAGGTTACTAGTAGTAATACACTGGTACCTTCATGATTTAGCCTCTCTGATATGACAGTACAAATACGCACTTGCCACGTGCTTACGGAGTGCTTGTTTTTTCCAACTTACGAATATATCCAGAAAACACATCTGAATCCCTTTTAGTGTGTGTCTGTAGCTCCCTGGTCCCCAGACAGATCACTACCACTTCTAAGTGTGTGGCCTGTAGAGAGTTTTTTGAAGGAACTCTTACAACCCTGCAGGGAAGCCTTCCCTGGCCACTCTGTCTGCTGGTGGCAAACTCACTTAGAGATTACCTTTGTGCACTGGTGCCAGTGGGGATTACTTGACCTTTTGCCTGTTCTTTCTTCAGCTTGTCAGAACTGGAAACAGATCTTAAAGTTTTCAAAGAAACAATTCTGGAGATCTTAGATGAAGAAGAGTTAATAGAAGAGCTCTGTCTATCTAAATGGACTGATCCACAAGTATTGTATGTATATTTTGAAACCACATGCTTCTTTAACAGTGTGTTGCATTTAAGGAGAACTCGAACAGTAAACTGGGTGTTCCCTGCCAAAAAGCAGAAAGAAAAAGGCTTTCTAATTTTTTTAAGCCCTAATGTGTGCTGCTTTGGAAATCAGTGTATTTGCCATTTTGGAGAGGGACTTCATTAGCACTGGTCATATTATGCAGTTTCAAATAGTTCTTGGCATAACAGGCCAGCTCATCTGGTGTGTAATAGGATGGGAGCAGGATGTCAGGAGGAAAAAAAGTAAATGTTATTTTTCAATGCAAATTAACACTTTGGGAGAATTTTCTTCATTTTCACAAAAAGAAATGAAGAGGCAGGTTTTAAAGCTTGTGTAGAATAGGTCAGACACCACACTTCCTTTGTTAGAAGTGTTCTGAACACCTTGCTTCTAGCTTTTTGCTCACCAGTAGAACCTGAAGGAAAGAGGCCCTGGAGCAGTCTTCTTGTGCACCTGAAGAGCAGCATTTCAGGAAAAATGTACATGCTGAAATAGTCCTATTGCACTCTCAAATTCTGGTGAAAGACTGGACACAGCAGCAGCAGCACTGGTCACTTTAACAAAAACTAAAAAGCAAAAATATAATGTATATCAGATAACATGTATGTTTGAAACCAGGAGGTAGTTCCTTCCCTGCAGAGCTTAGTCTAAATGTGCACCAGTAACTCAGTATTCCAGAAGCGGCACTGGCTTTGCATTTCTAATGCATCTGCTGGAGCAATATCGGGAGTGCTCTGAATTCCAGACTGCTCCTGAGCCAGCTGCTGGTCTTCGTCCTGGTTTTGCTCACGGCCTTCCTTTGGACTTAATAGAATCATAGAATCATAGAATTGTTAGGGTTGGAAGGGACCTTAAAGATCATCTAGTTCCAACCCCCCTGCCATGGCCAGGGACACCTCCCACTAGATGAGGTTGCTCAGAGCCCCATCCGGCCTGGCCTTAAAAACTTCCAGGGATGGGGCTTGCACCACCTCTCTGGGCAACCTGTTCCAGTGCCTCACTACCCTCATGGTGAAGAACTTCTTCCTAATGTCCAGTCTGAATCGACCCATCTCTAGTTTTAATCCATTCCCTCTAGTCCTGCCATTACCCGACCTCCTAAAAAGTCCCTCACCAGCTTTTTTGTAGGCCCCCTTAAGATAAGGTCTCCTCGGAGCCTTGTTTTCTCCAGACTGAACAACCCCAACTCTCAGTCTGTCCTCATAGGAGAGGTGCTCCAGCCCTCTGATCATCCTCGTGGCCCTTCTCTGGACGCATTCGGGCACGTCCATGTCTCTCCTGTAGTTGGGGCTCCAGAATTGGACGCAGTACTCCAGGTGGGGTCTCACGAGAGTGGAGTAGAGGGGGAGAATCACTTCCCTCGACCTGCTGGCCATGCTTCTCCTGATGCAGCCCAGGATACAATTGGCTTTCTGGGCTACAAGTGCACACTGACGGCTCATGTTGAGCCTCTCGTCCACCAGCACCAGCCAGTCGCTGCCCAGCCTATATTGGTGCTTAGGATTGCCCCGACCCAGATGGAGGACCTTGCACTTGGTCTTGTTGAACTTCATGAGGCTGGCATGGGCCCACCTCTCCAGCCTGTCACGGTCCCTCTGGATGGCATCCCTTCCCTCCAGCGTGTCAGCCGCCCCACACAGCTTGGTGTCGTTGGCAAACTTGCTGAGGGTGCACTCTGTGCCACTGTCCATGTCGCTGACGAAGATGTTAAACAAGACCGGTCCCAGTACTGATCCTTGAGGGACTCCACTTGGACATGGACCCATTGACAGACACTCTTTGGGTGCGGCTGCCAAGCCAGTTCTTTATCCCCTGAATTGTCAGTCCATCAAACCTGTATTTTATCAGCTTGGAGACCAGGATGTCATGCGGGACAGTGTCAAAGGCTTTGCTCAGGTCCAGGTAAATGATGTCAGTTGCTCTCCCCTTGTCTATTGATGTTGTGACCTCATAGAAGGCCACCAAATACAAGCTGCTTGGTAAATCTCTTCTTGCCTCAGGGTAACCAATGTGTAGGGAACATCCAGGGAAGATACCAAGGTCATCTTACACTCTTACGTCAGGAGAAACCTGAAGACATCCCTTCTTTCAGACACCTTTGCACAAGGGTGGGAGAGGGGGTGGGAGGTTGTGTAAAGAGCACTGGAGCTGTGCTACGGAACGCAGTGAGGCAGTCCATGCATGAGGCACACCACGAAACACAAGCCACGACAGCATGTACACAGGCAGGCTGGCAGCGTGTGGGCAGCTCTTTTGGCCTCCAGGGTTGATGCAGGTGGTGTGTGGTATCTGATGAACTCCAGAAGCCTGACAAGGTGTGGAGGAGCCCAGTTAGGCACATAGGTGCCATCAGAGATCATTTGCAGCAGGAATGGTGAGATGAGCCCAGAAAGACAGGAGGAGGCAGACATGGTATCTTTGTGTGAAGGGATGGCAGACTGTCAAAGACTCACGAGACAGATGGAGGCTAGTTAATGAAAGCAGATCAGGTGGCAGTTATTTTCAAGTCCGTATGCCTGTTGTTCCCTTTGTATATCCACAAGGGAGCTGATGTAAAGACACTCATCAAATAAGACCTTGAGCTGAATCTGTACTACAGCAGATAGTGCTGTAAGGCTTCCAAGTCTGCAGCTCCTCTCATCTGCATGCAGTAAAAACCTTAAGGTCTGAAAGGCTAGCTAACTCAAAGTTTCTGCCCCATAAGAGAGAAACCAGGGGCACCGTTAAAGGTCCTCAGGGAGCTTACTGGGTTGGTTCTTAAGACACGTCACTTATTTTCTTGGAAAACGATTTTGGAGAGGTTCCTTTAACAGCAATGCCAGGAGGAGATTCTTTAAAAAGTTTAGTCTCTCTAGGGAAATGAGGTCATACCACAAAAGCTATGAAGAATCTTCCTGGTGGTGCTGCTAGTTTCCAAGATCCTCTGGATCTCAGGTGCCTCAGCTTCCATCTACACGGAACAATTCAGTACACTGCCAGAAGCATACGTACCTGTCCCAGAGAAGGCTGCTGCAACAGAAGCTGGACCATGAAGTAACATGGAAGTCTCTCAAACAGACTTCACTTAGGAGAGCAGCATCTTCCATTTGATGCTTGCTCTTAGAATCATAGAATAGAATCATAGAAAGGTCAGAGTTGGAAGGGACCTTGAAGATCATCTAGTTCCAACCCCTCTTCCATGGGCAAACACTTTTTTTTAACATGTAGAAAGTGAAATGAGAATGAGGGTGGATTTTGTAACTTTTGTGTATGTCCCTATTCCAGCTTTCCCTCTCAAATAAAGAATAAAAACAAAACACACACACAAAAAAGTAACAGTGCAACGTAACAAAACAAAGCATTCCAACAGTTTGGCAAGTGATTCAGTTGCTTCATGTTCCCAAAACGTTTTGCAGCAATTACTGTGTATAGCTGAAACACCTTACAACTCAACTATTTTAACATACACCTAAAACATCTCCCCCACCATATAATTGTTTGTGTATTGACTTTTGGTTATGTTTTATTCTTGGAGTTTTTGACTGCAGTGTTACCAGCTTCCACCGCTTGAGGGCACCAAGAAATTAAGCATCTCCTTTCAAGATTATCAGCACTTCATAATAACTTCATATAAACATTTACAGTAATATAAACTTTATAAATAATATAGAATTTATATAACTAAATTTTTAGTATCTTAAAAAGTAGGATTTGTGGTGGTGTGTATGCTTGAGCATATCAAATGTTAACTGTTCTATTCAAAATAATTGATTGCCTATGCTGATCAGCTCATAGATATACAAATATGCCTTTTATTTTAAGCTGTTGGTATTGATGGAAGTTCCTCACTGGAAGGATTGGATTTTGAGATCTAGTGTCAGACAGCACTTTTGTCAGTTCCTCCCCACAACTTATGTGCCTTGTCTTAATACATCAATAGTACACTTCTATCCAACATGTAGCTAACCAGAAAAACAAAAATTGTTGCTCACAGTGAGGAGAGTACATCTGGGATTGACCATGCAGAGGAAATGGAGCTGCTGCTGGAGAACTATTACAGACAAGCAGAAGATCTTGCAAATGAAGCTCGTGAGCTCAGAGTACTGATTGATGATTCAGAAAGCATAATCTTTATCAACCTGGACAGGTTAGCTGCCCTATCTGTTGAACTACCAAAAGCTAAGCAGAATTTAATGCTTTCTAGTCTTTCTCAAATCCGCCTACAAAGAAAGTTGGGGAATTCCATCTCCATGAGGGTTTGAATGCACTTGCAGTCACAGCACAAGAAACTGTGTTGCGCTTTTCTTATCAGTGAACTGGATAAAGCAAAGCAACAAGACACACTAATTAGTATGTGTAAAACCTCTCTAGCTAGGCATCAGTTTTCCCTAGCAGGAGAAACCAAGCTTCTCCTAGATCCTTCTGGGGAGCTATTCACTAAAGGAAATTTCTGCAAATTTAGGGGCAAAATAAAATTCTACTCGGGAAAGTTTACTCTTAATTCAGCAAAACTGAATGATTTAAGAGTCTGGCTGGGCTACTCAGGTGTTCAGTACAAGTTGCATTATCACTCTGTGGCGTGATAGAAAAATGAATAACTTCGGAGCGAGTATTTTCTCTCTCTCTGTATGCGACAGTTTTCACTACTAGTCAGCTTTCTTACTGAAAAATAATTCTAGCTTCCATTAGCAAGCACATGCCATTCTGTCTTCGAGGTCAGTGTTTAATGTTCTTTCTCCTCTTTACTGAGGAGTTATCTGTAGAAGCAATCGGTGGATGCTGCATCAGGAAACCACAAAAATCCTTTTGGGGAAGACCTGAATATGGAATTCTCCAAAATGGAGAATTTGGCTGCAACTGAGCCAAAAAAGGCTCAAGTTTATAGTCTGCAGCATTTACCAACTCTACTTTTTTTAAAGTATATTAATTTGCAAAGTAACAGTAAATTTTCTTTTCTTGTGAATATGGACATATAAATTCCAGACAGTTCGTGGTGAAAGAACACAAATTTCCGTGAAAATTTACTGTTACTCTGTGTATATGCACCTCTAAGAAGTGAGCAATGCTGGGAAGTCTGATGATTAAGCAGAACCTGCTGCCTTAGAGGTATCCTGATGCAGCAGTTTCAAAACTATAGCCCCTTTTATACTGGGTTGCCTAATTTCCAGCATGATTTCCTCTCTTTCACTATTTGGTTTTAGGGCAAGCTGTATGGAATTTGAGAATTTAGGCAGCAAATCCAATTTTTTGGGTTCCCCTTACAGATGTTTCTCCCTTCTTTAGCCACCGTAATGTGATGATGAGACTGAACTTGCAGCTGACTATGGGGACATTCTCTCTCTCTCTCTTTGGACTCATAGGAGTTGCATTTGGTATGAACTTGGAGTCATCTCTTGAAGAGGTAAGGAACGAGCGCTGCTTATATCAGTGACATAAAACACGGACCATACTCTTATAGTGCATTTTATATTTGGTACAACTTCATTCTTTCCATAGGTAAAGCTCCAGGTTTATATTAGTATGTGAACGTAATTTAGTGCAGTGATTCATGTGTTCATGCAGTTACTTTTTTGTGAGCAAATTACTGTATGGGTAACTGCATGGTATTGCAGCCTTTTTTCTATGCAATGTCCATAGTAAAGAAATGGGAAGACAAATTTGTGGTTGTATGAGGACTGACTTTAAAGCAGTATTAAGGTTTCTTTAATGATCGTCTGTTCTTCTGAAAAGACCAGCTTTGTCTTCCAGATAGAAGGGTATCTGGCAAGCAGCCAGGGCATCTCCAGCGCACCAGTGGAAATACTCTACTGTCAATTACATGTTTATACCTAGACTGAGGGGGTGCAGACTGGGGGATACAAATTTACAATTGCACCTGCTATCTTTAAAATAAAAAATAACCAAAATAAAGCAAAGACTTCTTCCTTTCCAAATCCATTAAATAGAAGGGTTGCATTTCCAGACTTCTGATGAAGGAAGGAAAACTGCATGGGACAGTAATAGAATACACTAGGGTGATTCCTAAATAAAATGCTTTGCTGTGAAACAGCCCTTTTTCCAAGGTAGGGCTTGGCTGTTGGTGGTAGAGAGTTTACCACTTCCTCCCATAAAAGAGAACCCTGGTGGGGAGTGAGAGATTGTCTTTGGATGATCCCTTTTCTGAAGAGAGCGTTGCATGACTAATGGGAATGTTCTGTCAGTAGGACCCGAGGATATTTTGGCTGGTGACAGGGATTATGTTTCTGGGAAGCGGTCTGATATGGCGACGCTTGCTTTCCTTCCTTGGGCGGCACCTAGAACCTCCACTACCTCCTCACGTACGTATGACTGGCTAGGGTTTCTTCTCCAGACTCTGCATGTGCAGTCTGTTTCTAAAGCAGGAAATAAGCCGTTGTAGAGGGGTGAGCCACAGAGCATGGGGGGATTCAGCTCAGTGTCTGCTCCGTGACAAAGGAGCTGGATTGAATGAGGTGGGAAGCCCCAGCGCTGGCAAGAATACACCTGAGCAGTAAGATACTGCTCACTGTTGCCAGAAGTGAAGCTGTGGGCTGTTCCTTGAGACGTGCTGTGTTTACTTTCACCTGGCAGCCCAGGGGAAGGTGAGGGTAATGGTAGAAGCAGCTGTAATTTGCCTTCTCAGCTGCCGCAGCTGTCTCTTCATAGAGAGGGATATAACAGATGCTGCCCTCCTCCTCCCACCCAGGTGCTAACTCTGGATCTCTAGTCCTTGTCTTGTAAAAGAGAAGGTAAAGATAAAAGGACAATGGACAGATACTAGCTGTAACATCTCTCTGGAGAATGATGCCGTGGGTTTTGATGTCCTGACCCCCAATCTGAAGTTTGTGACGGCTCCTCATGTGCATAGCAGCTGTCTTTGCCATTGATGCTGATGGCATTGTCGAGCCCTATTGTACCGAGCTGCATGAAGATTTCCAAGGAGACCATCTTCAGATTAGCAAGATTTTGTATGGGTCTTTTTCCCTGTTGACTACCCTTTCCTGTCAAAGCTGGGGGGACTGTATTGTCTGCCTCTGTTCTGCACTCTTATGATGGGGATTATCAGTGGATTCAAAAGTTAAGTTGCTACAAATGACAAAAGAAAGGGAGACCCAGATAAACTCCCCTTTGTCCCTCCCCTCCCTTGCCACTGAGAGGCAGATGGAAGTAGTTCCTTGTGGATTGTTGCCTACAGCTACAACTAACTGTGTTATCCTCAAGCGTTGCTCAAAACCAAGTCCAGCACATACTGACTGTGGCTTGGAGATATGTACTGAAAGGGAGAAGCTGGAGACAGTGTTCTGAAAATAAGAGGAGAAATACCAGGGTTCAGGCCTCTGTGAAGCTTTACTTTCTTTCTGCTGCATATAGAGCAGCTTCTCATGTAATCACAGGCCATTTTGTATCTTGCCTAGGTTCCTGCAGTTTTGAAAAAATCCCAACCAGCAGCTGGAAGAGTGGAGCTAAAGAACAACCTTAAAGCAGAAACATTGGGGCTGAGCAGAAGCACATTAACAAACCAATAGGAACAGCAGGAATTAAGAGACTTTCACTGTTACAGGGTGGACTTTTGACACTTTCCTCGCATTTGTTCTTCCTTACTGAAAACTGTAAGAATTCCTAAACTTGCTAATTTAATATATATTTTGTGCCAAAAACCTACGGTGAGATTTTAATGCTCACACAAAAGGAGACAAACACAGGGAAAAGTGACATGCTTTCCACGGTAGCCTCACCTCCACCCCACGTATGTTCCATTAGTTTTCTCTATCACATATATGTACTTATTTTGGGGGCATTCGCATTTCAAGTGTTTCTGTCAAATACTCCTTCATGTAATGGCCTGCCTTAGAGAGAACAGTATTTTCAGCTTTAGGGATGACAGCATTCATCAATAATTGTGGTTCTGAGCTGCAGATTTAGGAATCTGACTTCAAATGTCAAAGAAAAATCCACCCCAAAGGTGGCCTTTTTGATGGATTTTTTTTTTTTAAGGCCATATTTAATTGCAGAGAACAGATTTTTCAAAGCAAAAAGCATACCTCCGTCTCTTGTGAAGTACCACCTCTAAATTGGCAGTAACCAGAAATAAGTTTCCCTTATTTTAAATAAGCGATAACAGGCTTTGAAATGCAGCTACTTATCTTGGGTATTCCTTAACAATTAATTTAGGCCCAAAACGCATGCGGTTTCAGTAAGGGGAAAAGCAGGCCTGTTGGTAATGCACACTTGCGCGTGCCATCTGCCACTATTTCAACACGCGTTGATACAGCTGCAGTTTAACAGCTCCTTGTGTTGTCAAAAGGACTGGGTTCAAATGCTGGTAAAAATCACCAGACTGGTTGTTGGTTCCTCTTAAACTGGACTCTGCTTTCTCTCTCGTCTCCCCAAGAAGACAAGACAAAGCATGGGCTAACCTGCATCACAGTAAGTAGCCGGGTTAGTAAAGGGTGTGGAAGCCTGGTGTCCTGTGATGGACTGAAGGAAGGAGTAAAATTCTTATGCCCCCTATTTGTGTTTTTTCTTAGGACTTGTCTCTGAACTCTGAGGGCGTAGTTCTCCACTGGCTTCTCTCAGTCTGTAGAGGGAACACGAAATCCTTCTATATCGAGTCACAAACTGTTGCTTATTTGGGGTTTTTTAACCTCTCTGTAACATCCAGTGAGTAGCTCCTTAGGTGCCACCAGATAAATCACTCTACTGGCAGGGGTTGAAAAGACAGTAACTGTAGCTGTGAACATTTTTACTCAGGACTAACAAGTCAAAAATGGAAATAAAAAGGTACATAAATTAAAATTATGCAGGCCAGCGATGCTAGCTTGGTTTAATTGGTTCTACGTAATTTTCTAACAGTTGTTCTTGCTCTGTATGTGACTTCAACTACGGATGTAAAAGGCATGAGAAGGTGAGAAAATTAATGGGATTTGTAATGTTTTTGAGGGGGGTTTAACTCAATTTTTTGCAGCCTTTTTGCTTAGCAGGTAGAGATGTAAAAAACCTCTAAACTGAGCAATACAGTGGAAAAAAAACAACGGCTCACCTACCTTGGCTGATAAACCCCAGGAAAGCCCAGGGCATGAAGGCACATGGATGCTGATGTTTTCAAGCAAGATGTAGTTGCATTAGGTCAGGACTGAAATGTGTTGGTGCGGCTGTTTGGGAAGCTTTCACGTAAGCTTTCCAAGCACTGTCTTTAGTGCAGAGGCTTCGGCGAACTGTATTGACTCCTTTTTCTGTACATAACTGACTTAAAGCACAATAAAAGCACTGTGAGGATGACACATCTTTTACAAGACTGCCTTTCTCTCTACAAACGTATGCAAATGTTTAATGGTTTTCTTACAATTCAGGTAAATCAAAATGCATTCATGTGCAATAAAATCGCTCTGAGATCATACATAGAAAAAAAGCCAGTGGAGGCTGTACGTTCAGAATGGAATTGCTACAGAACATACTGGTTTCATCAGTTTTCATTTAAAAAGGAAAACTCTTTATAGTCTGCCCTTCTAAATACGCTGCTCGTTTTGCCTCATACTACAGTTCAGATTTGTAAGGTAAGTAAATACTGGGCTCCCAGTTCTATAGCTACTTCTTTCATAAAGTTCAGATTTATATATTTATTTTTTTTTTAAGTGTTCTGCTCTTTGGGCAAGTGAAGTCACCCAAATAGACGTCAGAATACTTTATACATCAAGCTAATGTTCACCTTGCCATTTTATTTTTTTTTTTGAAGCAGCCTCTCTGAGAGACAATTCCAAAGACGGTAAGTTGAGGTGTGTCATCTTGGAGCCTGACCTTTAGAATTCTGAGCTCTTCCAGTGACTAATGCTTATTAAAATAAAAATAACACTTTATATTTGTGAAGGAGGCAAGAGAGAGAAAACATACACATACGAGTCTACAAACTAGTGTTGGTAATAATGGCATCACATCTTGCTGCTCAAGCTGTTTAATAGATAATTGATGCATACTCTGTTAAACCTGCATCATACAAAATCAGTGTTAATTAGTTGAAGACAATGCTGTTAACAATAAAAGCTGTTAATTCTAAGTTACCACGGTCATGGAATTTTACATGAAAACACAAAGAAAGAGTGTCAGAGTAGTTCCAGTCACGAGTGTAAAAGCAAAAGCCCTTTTGACTGGCACCCACCTTTCTGTCTGGCTTAGAGCTGCCCCTCCTCCATGCTTATTTTGACAGCTACTTTTGATATCTTGGAGTCCCTGTCTGTATCACAGTATATGGGGAATTGTAAATTATGTGCTATTCTTTCCTGGTTTTGTCAAGAAAATACTCAAATCTGACCAGTAAAGACAGTGATCACTGAACATCCTTACACAGCCAAATATTAGTACCAAAATTCAGCCTTCTACTCATTTTGGCTTCTAAAAGGTTTTCAGATCAGCGCGCTTCTCCTAGGTTAAGGGATGCTACTGCTCACAACGGAATTAATTTGTGCTTTTACATGACTGATGTATCTTTGGTTGGTTTGTAAGCCAAACCACCGTGAATGCACGTATTTCCCTTCACTTAAAACCAGTGACCATCCCTTCCTCCTTTATCTAGGACCCTGTCTAGCTCTCGGGGACATCTGTCTGTCAAAAGTTTGCTGTCGTGTGGTCTGTTGGTTTGTATGGGTTAAGGAAAGTATCACAGATACTGCAGCGATTCTCACTAAAAGATCAGCTGTGCCCTGGTCTTAAAGGCTACCATGAACTTCTAGAGCGAGTAGACAAAAAGCCTTCCACCAAGTCGAGCTTTCGCCGAACTTCTCTCTGCTGCCACTACAACTTCTTTCTGCAGAGATACAGAACAAGGGTTAGAAAACTGCAACTGCAGGTGCATTGTTGCCTTAAGTTTCCCTAAGGGAAACCAGATTTTGTCCATATCGTTAGTGTGATAAAGAAATGTGATGAGGTGGGTTGCTCTCATTTCTCCTCATCAGAATAGCGGTTAACAAAATGATTTGGCAAACAGACTTTTATTTTATTTGGAGAACTGGAAGAAGCTGGAACCAGTCAAATAAATCTCTTTCCAATATAAACTGTAAGATCAATACGGCTGAAGCTGGAGCGTGGGCTGGATTGGTGCCATAGCGCAGGAACACAACAGCTTGGAGAACGGCCTCACTTGCCCTCATGCAGAAACCATCAGCGATGCCCATGTTTCAAGTGCTGGATTATGCACCCTGACCTACTTCATAAGCATTTACGTTTCCAGGTGTTTCTCCATTGCATGTTTTAGCAGTAAGAAGTCAAACACCGTTTGTTGAAGACCAGTCGCACACCTCCTCAGCCTAGTACTGAGGCGTTCTCTGTACTCACACAAGAGAGCCTCAGCTCTCACACAGGTTATATCTGAGCAAGCAGAACACTGGACTCCCCTCAGCTGAAAAAGCACTAAGGAACCTTCAAGCCAAAAAAAGGCTTCCTCAGCACATGATACAAACATAGGGATTGACTTTTGGTAAAAATAATAGGCATCTGAGGGAAACAAAGAAAAACAAGTACACAAACGCATCCAAAATCATCCAGGTAAGAACTGGGCCTCTCTATGGTTGGGAATTCTTGATACGAACTGCAAGCGACAGCTAGGACAGCAAGCCCGTAACCATTACATGAGAGGGTTGGTTCGGTGCCTGGTTTACTCCATAGCTGAGCATCCACTTTGCATACAGGTTGGCATGAACAGTAAAGCCAGCTGGCACCCACGCTTGATTTACCATGCAACCTTTCAGCAGATTCCTACGTAGTTTAGCTTTCAGGCCATTTTAAAGTGATCTCTTTCAATTCAGGTGTCAGGTGCCAAAATTTTGGCAAGGTCATAGTTCATCCACCTATAAAAAGGTTGTAATTACCAGTTCAGAGAGTGACTTAAATTAAAACTTGATTAGCTACGTAAAGCACTTCAGACTTCTGCAAATGAGTAAGATACATATGTGAGCTCTTGTCTAGTATAGCCAAGTGAGGTAGAAAGATGTTACAAAGCAACAAACAACTAATTTTTCTCACCTTTCTTTCAGATTTCACAGTGATTACAGAACTCCCAAATCTTGATAGTTCCTGTAAAATAACATTGCTTGGCATAATGCTGTTAGGTTTTTTTAAAGTGAGACTTTTTTATTTCTCTCAGTAGTTTGTTTTCTGGTCACTTACCTCAGGAGAAATCAGTACATACTGTGCCTGAAGAAGAAACAAAAAGAGAAAAGAAAAAGTCAGTGGCAAGAACCACACTAGGAGAGCAGAATCATAGAATTGTTCGGGTTGGAAGGGACCTTAAAGATCATCTAGTTCCAACCCCCCTGCCATGGCCAGGGATACCTCCCACTAGATGAGGTTGCTCAGAGCCCCATCCGGCCTGGCCTTAAAAACTTCCAGGGATGGGGCTTGCACCACCTCTCTGGGCAACCTGTTCCAGTGCCTCAGCACCCTCATGGTGAAGAACTTCTTCCTAATGTCGAGTCTGAATCGACCCATCTCTAGTTTTAATACATTCCCTCTAGTCCTACCGTTACCCGACATCCTAAAAAGTCCCTCACCAGCAATAACCCTGGCTCCTAAACAGCAAAGTAAATCAAGAACGAACAGGAGGAGCCAAGTCACACAGATTCAGAAACAGAAGTAAGCGTTCTGTTGTCTGAAACCAAGTCAGAATGCACTAGATATTTGTATTGGATGTAATTAATTAGCTGTCATTATGATGTCACGTCCTGATTTCAATTTTATGTTTTCTTACCCAGTCCTCGGGACAGGGAGATATCCATGATTTGCAGCGGCCTGTCACATTCCCTGAGGATGCCTGCTTTCCGTTGTAAATGTAAACGCGGCCAGCTGCCCCCCCAAACAGTATTGTGGTCATATCGTTAGTTCGCAGTGGGGATGTCACAATCATTTCATCTGCAAATGTTACAAGGATGACATTACACATCAGAAAGGAAATAATGCTAAAACAAAACATGAGAGAGTTGGCATTTACACACCTCTAGGTGCCCCAATTCCTATTAATGATGACAGTTAAAATGTTTCAATTTCTGGCTGAGTTGCCTGGGATTTTAGAGATGCCTCCCCACGAGGCATGATGGAACGCTGGAACAAGGTAACTGAGGGAAGCAGACTGTGTTTAGCACTTCATATGAATAGGCATGGGACCAGTCTCCCTGTTGCCAAAAGTAAAATATTGTACCTCTGATCTAGATTGCTCAAGCTTTACCTAGTCCATCATTATCCAGGTCACTTAAGTATATATCTCCTCCAAAGCGAGAAAACCTCCTGTCCCCGCTGAATGTGCTGAGCAAAGAGGGCCTGGTGCTGTCTGTCAGATCATATAGCAGAGCCTGTCCTGCCTGGTGCAGCACTGAGGATATAAATGAAATCCTAGACAGGCTATCTGGGGGAAAAAGAAAAAAAAAAAAAAAAAGAAGTAATAGAAGTTGAGCGTCAGACACAGGAATTCAGGTGTAATTCTTGCAATACACTGGCAGCAGGAAATACTGGCATTACGTAACATGGACAAAATTAATATAATTTATGAAACAAGATCAAATGTTATACGGCATTAACACTAATTAGCATTGAAACAATCTCTTAGCAATAGTACCAGGGGAAAAACGAATTCAAGTTAAAGACAGAGTTCTACATTTTGACTTTCCTAATTCCTTACTACCTACTGCCAGAGTAAGGACAAAATACTGTGTTGTTTTAATTCCAAGAAACATGCAGCCTACTAGCCAATCACTGCTACATAAATAATGCAAAGTAGTAATGCTGCTAAGCTAATTTTAAGGAAAGAAAAAAACCAATTGAAGTTGAGGCATAGTAGAGAGGACTCTACATGTAAGGTGCTTATAGGTGATTAGTGATTGTTTCTAATTTTTTCTTTAAATCAAGTGGCAGTGCAAAAGTCCCTTTTATAACTTTTAACTTTGTATCTGTCCTCTGGTCACACAGAAACACATGTCCCAAAGGAGAAGCAGTTTTCCATTTTCAGGACATACCTGTAGTAGGCGCACCCACCACCAGAACTGTCCTTGTGATCCCAGCCACAGACATCACACCACTGGCCAGAGACAAACCCATTCTGCCCATCGCCTGTTAGATTTTTAAAACACCTAATGTCATTTCTACAGAATGTCACTTCAAATTATTCATAAAGTCCCATAGTACAGAAGGAGCCCTACCTTGTCTCCAGTTACTGCAAACCAGTGCTTTGTGCTTGGTGGATTATACCCATACACCTTCCCAACACTCTGTCTGACATCCGATGAGAAGGGATCGCAGCTTGAATTACAGTGCAGAATATATTTGTATGCAATAACATATTTTCGTACATTCAGCTAGGATTGCTCCTCTTAAAATTTTTTCCCTTTTTAGTTTGGAATAATAGTGGCTGCAAAATTCTAGAAATCTATTTTAGTAATTTCCATGCTCGTTTTAACTAGTTACACAACATTTGGAGCACAGACTTGGCCTGTCTATCCACTTCTTTATCCCCCAATACATTTTTGGTTTTGGTTTGCTTTTAAAAATGTTATTTTGAAGTAAGTGCTATCTAGGTTATTTTAGGCGTGCTTAGCTGTCAGCATTTTTGTGCTGCCTCTCCCCCTCCCCAAGAAAACCCAAGAAATTCTTAAGTGTCTCTAAATAACAGACCCTCTCTACACAAAGTCTAAAGACCCCTCCTCTCTCTTTGTGAGGGAGGGTGAAGGGATAAAAATATGAATTTAATAAAAATATTCTAAGCAGGGCAAAGAGGAAACTTCCTGAAAAGCCGGAAGTCTAAGCTATTACAAATCTTAAACATTGTAGAAGTAGGGCAGAACGGAGGAGAGAGCAAGCTCGTATACAACACACCCAGCACAACTCTTCCACGTCGGGCTGCCAATCAGCAGTAATGTTATGTTCTCCAGCTGGCAGCTGTCAAGTGAAAATCCAAACCAAGCGTAGTCTTCTTCCCCCTTCACCATCCAGTTGGCATCCTGTACTGACAGAAGTCCTGACAGACCAGAAAAATATTAATTAAATTTTGGCGTACCCTGGCATAGAAAAATCCGTTATCACCCTACGACAACGAGTTTCTACAAGCAAAGTTACACCGTCCGCAATATGGCACCAGTTATTGCTAACATCGCTTGCTCAGTCTGCAACTGTACTGGCTGGTAAAAGCCTTTATTCAAGATCACCTGCTTCTAAATCGTTGCAATAGCTTACACAAAGTACATGAAGTCATCGGCCAAGCCTGCCCTAAGCTAGTGACTCCTTCGTAGGGACAGGGCAACACTGAAACTGTTTATCAGAACTTGCAATTCTTCAAGGGCAGGGGGCGGGGGAGCTTCAAATAATTCAAAAAAATTCTGGCTTTAATTAAAATAGTTCATTCTGTGTTTTGGTTTTGCAAAAATGTCAGTCAGCAGTGTTTTGAAACCTATTTTCCTTGTGGTTTCTAATTTTACATGAAGTAGAATAAACTACAAAAATAAAACCTTATTGGAAATCTCAATTACGTGATTCTGACAAAGCTGTGAATACCTGTGTATCCTGTCCAACCCCTATTAACTTTATTTAGCTCCATACGTGGCCCTTCCTCCCTCATTCACAACAATCCTCATCACCTGTACTCATTGCCTGCACTCACTTGTAGCATTCCTCTTTAGCCACTTGGAGGAGCACACAGAATGATAAAAATTCACCTTTTGATGTACATTTGCAAATTTCCAGGGAAAATTAGTGAGTCCGCCTTGGTAACACCAATACACACTTGCATCCATTGCTTTACCAAGGCTTTCAACGCTGTCTCCCACAATGCTCTTGTACCCAAGCTGGGACATTGCAGTCTGGATGGGTGGACAACTAGATGGCAAAATCCTGGTTGAGATGATCCCCCTCCACAGGGCAGCAGTTAGCGGGTTATACTGTGAATGCCTGTGACAAGTGGAGTGCCTTCAGGGATCTATCTTTAGATTCGTCCTGTTAAAAGACTTTTAGAAATGATTTGGAGAAGGCAATAACACGCCCTTTCACGAAGCTGGAGGATGACAAGAGACTGGGGGGCTATCTTGAGGGCAGTGCTACCATTCAGAGGGACCCAGACGGGCTGGAGGAACAAGGCTGACAGGAACCTCACAACATCCAGCGAAGACAAATGCAAAGCCGTGCCCCTGGAAGAGGAGATGCACTTGCAGAGATACAGGCTGGGGAGCAGCCGTGTGGAAAAGGCCTTGGAGATCCTGGTGGGCAGAGTGCTGAGCGTGAGGCTCTGACAGCAGAAGCGGCCAGCAGCACCCTCAGCTATATAAGCAGAAGCATGGCAAAGAGACTGAGAGAAGTGGTTGTTCCCCCTTTACTCCTCCCTAGACCATGCCTATAATACATTGTTTAGTTTTGGACCCCACAAAAGATGTGGACTCCAGGAAAGATGCCGATGAACTGGAGCAAATTTAGTAGAGGGCCCGCAAGATGGGCAGGGGCTGGAGCACTTGCACTATGAGCAGAGTCTGAGGGACCAGGACTTTTTCAGCCTGGAGAAGAGAAGGTTTTGAAATGACATAACAGCAGCCTGCCAGTACCTATAAGGAGGTTAACAAGCAGATAGAGCCAGGCTTTTCTCAGTGTAGTGGGGTACTCAATGCCTTCTGTGTCTCTGACTTCACTATGTGTGGTGGGAAGACAACAGACAGTGAGCATAAGCTGAAACAAGAGAGGTTCACACTGGCTGTAACAAGACATTTTTTTCCCCTACGAGGACAACAAAGAAGTCGAACAGCTGCCCAGGGTGGCCGTGCAATCGCTATCACGGGAGGATTTTAAGACCTGACTGGATAAAGTCCTAAGCAATCTGGTCTGACTTCATAGTTGTTCACTTATTGAGTAGGATACTGGACTAGACACCTCCTGAGATCCCTTCAAACTGGAATTATCCTATGATTAATTAGTAAGAAATGAACAGTCACATAAAATATGGGATGGCTAATTTACTCAACAAATATTACCTCGGTCACTCCTGTTGAAATAAGAGTAAAATGCAACCACAAATCCTCGCTGCTGCCCACCACCAGGTGCATATGGAGACCCCACAACCAGATCAGCATTTCCATCCCCGTCAACATCAGCTGCCAGGAGGGACCAACCAAGATTACAGTAGGAATACTGCAATAAAGAGTTAGTTTAAGCCTGAAATAGAACTGAAACCACCAATTATATAACAAAATAGAGCAATTTACTTCCAAAGAGCTAATTTTGTCTCTTTCTGATCAAATTACCCTCCCGCTCCCTGACTTCAATTTTGTTCTCTTTGGGGTTTTTTTTGAGGGCTATGCACTTTTCTGTTCACCCTGCTGCCTCCTCTGAACTGCAGTACAAATGTCTTTCCCACATACAACCAACCTAGGCAAGCACCTGCTTGCACCATCCCCATCAGTCTAATTCCCCTTGCAATTAGAAGTTTGATTTAAACCTTCTTTTTTTTTAAGCCCATCAGCCCCTTTCCCCTTTATCCCACCTCCGTGTTGTGTACCCCCGTGTGAGCCTAATCAATATACCTCACAAGTTATGGTAACGTTTGGTTGAGATGCCAAGCCTCTTCCCTCAGTACCAAAATAGACGTACACGGCACCCTAAACAGCAGAAAAAGCAAATACAGCATGAAAGCATCTGCATGTCAGCACCGATTATGAAATCCAAGACAGCACAAGGAGTGAGACAGGTCTGCAAGAGCAATTAATACAACTGCATTTTTCCTACCGGAGCCTTCTCATAATACTGTCTTTTCCACGCCAAACCTAAGAATACCCATGCTGTAATGGGTACTGTTATAACCAGGCAACAAAACGGAGAAGTACAGAGAAGTACGTTTTCATCATACTGTGGGTAAGGCGCAAGGACAGTACACTGTATATTTACATTTCTTATGCACACATTCAGATGGCTCAAATTTTGTTCATTATTATTTAATGCAATGGCACACAGTGCCAGGCACAACAGATGCATGCAATTTTCCAAGTTAGTAGGTCTACATAAAAGCACTTAAATTCCTATTTAGGCAGCTGAGTTACTATCTGAAATTCTGAAGAGTTGTAAGCTTAATGGATGTGGTTTAAACCAAAACATTTTGCCTCTCAGTTTGTGTGGGGTAAAAATAATCACGAACCATTACATGGGCTTATCTGGTAAGCTGCAAGTCATTAGCCTCTGTAACTTGATTATTTTAGCAAGCGTGTCTGTGTTCATATCATATTTTAGATATTGTCTGTTGGCCTGTGACAGCAGGTGACAAGGCTCACAGACCCATGAGGTCCATTTCAGACTCTCTGTTCCTAAATAAAAAGGGTACAGTTGTATTTCATGAATGCCCCCTTACATTGCCAGCACATCAGTCCTGCAAAGTTGCAAACTAATTTGGACTTCTAATGTGCAAAAAGACCGCTGAAAGAGAAATGCAGATAGCTGTCACTGCTCTACTCAATGTACTCACAAAGGTTATAAACATTCGTGTTTAAATTACAATGTCACTTTGGGCAACAACAGAAATTCTCTCTCTTATTTCATTGTTCAAGAATATACGTATCAATAAAAATGTTCTGTTTGGAGGGAAAAAACACAACAAACCCACGTGTGTGGCTTACTTTGTAAGTAAGAAACTGAGATCCCACAGAAGGCGCTCCAATTGCCAGATCTGGCACTCCATCCTCATTGAAGTCCAGGACTGCCAAGGCAGAACCAAATCTTCCTGAAGGCTAAAAGAAGAGGGATTGCTCTCATGAAAGTAACAGATGTTTTCGAGACAAAACCATCAAAACCTCACGCACATTTGCAATCACAGCACAGGGAAGAATCGGAAACGGAGATGACAAAAACCTATCCCAACAATTTTTAAGATTTTTCTTAGTGTCACTTTTCTCCCAAGTAGGAACTGTCACACTAATACACTAACTGGGAGTCAACTGTTCTGTTTGAGGAAGTGGAAGTGTTAAAATATAAGATAACTGAACACAACATTGCGCTGCTTTGCTATTTCTTCTTCTGAGCCTAGTGCTCCATTGATGTTAAGCTTATCATCTTTCCTGTTAACATCATTACAGGCGTGAACCACTGAAACACTGCAAGAAGACAGCAGCTGTTACTCCCCAGTTTATAACCAAAGAGATTAAAAGGAAATGTATCTCATCTCTCTCTATTCTCTTCTTTGTGAAAAAAGTTATTTTCTACAGAGGATCATCCTTATTATTTATACTTATTTGATCCTGCTTCTCAGTTACAAGCCAGTCCCCATCATATCAAATCATAGTCCTCTCTATTTTTAAAATAACGTGTACTCTTAGTAAAGACAAACAGTGGTTTTATGAGAAGTTATCAATTCATGAAAAAATGTAGCTTCAAAGGAATTGGAACTTATATCAAATTAATAATTTTAGATGAAAAAGGAAGGGGGAAATCACAATATTTTCTTAAATGCAGAGACTTGAATGAGCTATACTGTGACTTACAGAGACACTACCTCAGTTTTATTCAAGGGCAAATTATGTTCTAATACACACTTATCTGTCACAGCAATAAACGTGAACCTACAGATCACCATTGCTTTAATTGTTCCTGTGACTTAAATAACTGCTATTTTTCTTGAAAAGCATACAACATCCTTTTACCAGGAGGGCTATTTCAGGAATGATCCTCATACATATTAATGATACTGTTGCTCAGTCAAAATTTACCACATTTTCAAGCCAAAAAAATTAAGTGACAAACATCTGACTTGACCCCTCACCTGATGACCCTGCAGTACTTGGTCAGCTTTCCCATCCAGATCCATGTCCTCTGGTGGCAAACCTGACTGGTTGCCATAGATCACATAGACCCGTCCTATCTGAACACGGCCCAGTGTGCTGTACCCTGGTGCTCCAACCACCAGATCTTCATATCCATCCTGGTTTAAGTCAGCTGGAATCATCGCCCTGTACAGCAAGGGAGTCAACAAAATCGTAGCATTAGCTTCCAGACTACCACAACATTAGCAGAAAATACTTTTACTTCTTTCAGGTAAACCAAGACCAGTCTTGCCCCATCTATTTTTTGTAAAAATCCACACAGCATTTTTCATGCTTGCATATGACACAGAATACAAAAGATGAAATTCACTATCCTTTTAACTGAACCTCTGATTTAATTGATGAACTTAACAGTAGATAAGCAAAGGGATCACATGTGTCAGTAACATGTTGGCACTTAGAGAGGAACGTGCAGAGAAAAGAACTAACTGCTGTTAACTTGGCTGATGTGAAGTAAACTCAAGAATTAAATCTTCAATTTTTAAGTCAGAAGAAATAAAGCAAGATGAGCAGCAATTAAATTTATTTTATTACTCTTCTCTGTTGCAGGTCAAGCTAGAATCTCTCTGACACGGAGAGAGAATATGCCTTTTTCTGTGTCCTGAATCTGTCTTTGAACTCCCTACTAGTCTTGTAGCGTTTCCAAGAACACTCACTAGGCACCAACAGTGATCAATTCGGGACAGAGAATTAATTCTGCGCCAACATCAACCAATAACCAAAAAAGGGTAATAGCATTCCTCTACTGTTCAGATCTAGAGCCTGAGTTGGTTCTAATTTTAGTTCCTTCCATTCTGAGCTTGATCACACACAGAGCACTGAGATCCTCCAGTAAGGAGAGAATGTAAAAAAAATTACAAGACAACCCTTTCAAAGAAAGAGGTTATCTGACTAGAATTCACATCTGAATGGAAATTTTGCTCTTGATACAGTTCTATTCAGTACCAACATAGAGAGGCTTATGCTAACATCTGAGAGAAAGGTCTTATGGGTTAAATTATTGTTCTGGCCAGACAATATAAGCCATTCAGTCAGATTGGTACCAGTAATTGACTTGGACTGTCACTTTTAAAAAGTTTCCAAAGAATAAACATTAAAATTTTGGTGGGTACTCAAAATTTACAAATACTAGAAGGGAGGTGGGAGGGAAAAAATTACCAACCATCCAAGTCTAGCATAGGGTGAAGTCAGAAAATACGAAGCTGCTGGCTTAGAGATGTACTTAGAAGACTTCTGATCTGCAGCTGCTAACACTCTCCAGACTTTGGTTGCAAAAGCACGGTTTATTAAGCGGAGGGAATTCTGAAATAAAAATAACAGAGACACAAGAATGGTTAAAACACATGCTGAAACTCTAGAACATTATGGAGCACCTGAAAAACCAAGTCACCAACTGTAGAAATCACCACATCGATCTAAGTGGACTTTGACTCAGGTCATAAGCACCATTTTAGAAAGAGACAAAAATCTGTATGCTCTAAATGGAGCATTGCTAATTGTTCACTGCTGTGCTTTGTTGGGACTTCTTAACCCCCAAAAGTAATCATATGATTCTGAAAAACATAAATACTAAAGCGTAAATACTAAAAATATATTTTGTCATTTTTGGCACTGCAAGATGTGTTCTAACTTCACTATACAATGAGCAAAGTGTAAAAATTTAATATTTACAATGAACATATAAATATATAGATTAACAATGGCGCTGGAATCTCCACGAAGTGAAGTCAGAGGCTACTGTTAACATCCAGAGACCCTGCTCCATCATGCAGCATTTCAGACAGAAATTAAAACAATTTTATGCAGACCTGAATTTTACCCGACACATCTGTCACTTCTCACTTACTGTTGCCCAAGATTCTATGTTGAAGTTAACTCCTCTCTCTGTATAATTTATATTCTTTTCAAGCGTTTTTGTAAGCAAAGAAGTTGTATTCTTGTGACGTTCATGTTTCGATTGTTTGTTTCTGCTAAAATAAAGAAGACAGCAATAACAATTAATATAACCGAATTAATAACCTGAGTATTCTTATGACAAAGCTCAGAGAAGCAAACATACTGCATGCAATCAGGTGGTCATTTCTCCCATGTGTAAATGGAGTTCTCAAGAGATACAGTTAAGCTGGTTTCTCCTGAGGTGTCTGCTAGAGGAATACATACACTTGCGCTCCGAACAGCTGAGTTCCATATTTCTGTACATAAATCAGGAGACAATTTACCTATGGTACGGGTAAACATGAATCAGTAGTTTCATGATTAGTGGGACAGAGAGTGACAACCAAATAAAGTGTGAAAATTTAGCACTTCACATGCTAGGTAAGTATTCTTGTCCTTAGGCTGGATATGAAGTCTACTTATTCATGTTAAGAGAATATCAAATTCACACACAAAAAGATAAACGAAAAGATCTCAAAGTTTCAATAGCTCACTGTCCACAGGAAGGCTCTCCTTTCATCAGTAAATCTTTGAACCTTCAGAGCCATACTTACACATAGTTGTCCTTGTGCTCCCTTGTGCAATTTATAAACAGAGGGTTCTCAGGCAGGAAGCAGCCACTAAAGAAATAAGCAGAATGCATTTTAAAGCAACGGAAGCAAAACTAAAAATACAACTTTTATCCTTAGTGATATCCTGTTAGAAGTCAGGAGTTTTCTCAAGAATCCCTGCTTATTCAAAATCAGAGCATCATTATAATCCTTAGAAACCCTTTTGATATTTACTTTAATGACCTTGATTAGGTTCTATATGAATCTCTCATGTCTTCATATAACTCTTCAAGGAAATTTACTGTAATGTGTTCTGCTAATTCTGTTAATCTAAAACACTTTTAATGAAAGTGCCATTCTGGAACAAAGAACACAACAGATTATGTGATACTGTATTTTAAACATAATTTCCGAAAATAGCTGCAGTGATATTTTCCATATAAATGGATGGAATAATTGCCAATGTTGGTCTTATAAAGTTATTTACAGTAAGGTTACACTTGTAACAGAGCAGTACAAGGCTAGAACTCACGATATTCTTATGATATTCTGAGTACCAGCCCGAGGTTCCAACGCTAGATTATATACTCTTACTCTTTCTAATCCTATTTGCCTTAAGTGTCTGAAGACAATATCTGACGTCCCCTAGGAAGGGACATCTTTGCTGGCTGATGACAGCAGGCAGAAGGTGCAGGCATAGCCACAGCTCAGACTGCCAGGCCCAGGCAGAACCTCAGGGCACAGCTATACAACATTTAAGCAGGCCCTCAAGTATGCCTTAAAGAACGCCCCAAATTTTCCCTGTCAAGTATCAGCTGGGCATGCCAGGGCCTTGCCTTGGGAAAGGAGCGTGAACATGTAACAAGTGCAAACTCAAGGCCTGTGTAATCCTGTGCACCCGGGTAAAAGACAGCCACAGAAATCCCTTGTCCAAGTGAGGATTCAAAGCTCAGCACCTCTTCTAGGAAAGAGCCTGCCTAAGAAGAACAATTAAATGGGTGTCAGAACTTGACTACTGTGTTTCATATTGCAGGAAACATGCTATACCTGGTTCCATTCTCTAGCATATGGCTCGTCAGCTCAAAAATATTGTTTGTCCAGAACGCCATGTCATCCACTCCTCCGAGGAAATACTCATGGAACTTCTCCACCAGAAATGGAGATTTACTAGCATATGCTGGAAAAAGCTGAGACAAGCAACATACTTAGTAAGATGGACTACATTGTCTTCATGCTGTATGTTCATTTTCATAAAGAAAACAGAAAACCAACCTTGGCAACAGCAAGCCTTTCTCCATGCCTGAAAAAAAAAATAATCTTCAGAAATAAATTTGCTTCATTAAATAATATTTAATTATTTAAGAAGTTCTTTTCAAGGTTTACGTATGGTAAATACTATGCAAGTTATTACATTTACTTGTTGGTTGTTACTACATTTTAAAACTGTAATGTGAGAAGTAATGATATTAACTTTATTGATGCCCTTACTTATAGGGATTCACAGTGTTTGTAAATGCCGCGCAAATACTGGTAATTAACTGAAATAAAGGATACAGCTAGGCTGTTTTAAGATATTCAAAGCAGACATTGCCAGATATCAAAAGTCTCTTGAATTATTCTTGGACTTGAAAGGATCTACATGAAGTGTAGGCAGGCCACCTATTTAGGTATGTACACTACTCCTTTGGTACACGAAAATTATATTGTTAACATGCCACAACACAACGGTACTTGAAGACACAGCTGTTCTCAAATAAATAAGCATAAATACCTTAAATGTATACATGTGTTAAATAGCTAAGATGCTGAATCTGTGACATAATAATGAATTTAACAGTCACTAAGCAGTCCAAATTTGTATTCTAGCCATTAAAAAAATTCAGGTGTTTTATGATTTTGGGGTCTAGTAGGGAGTCTATTTTGCTGGCCTCAATGCATAAGGCATTTCAAATAGGATTATCATAGTTTTCCTACATATGTTTCACTTATGAAAACCCAGACAAAGCTACTCAGCTTACAGTTCAAGAAACAGCAGGTAAGTACAGTCAGTAATTGTGCTTTCAGTTATGATCTCTCTTCCATAAAATTCCTTATAGATAGCTGCTAGGTCTTTGACAGGCACATACCTAAAAACAAGACAACGGTATTATAACAAGTGATTTTGCACTTCACCTGATAAAAGATTACAGTTTCTGTAATAACAACAGCCTGCTTTAAAATACTCTAAAAGTCAAAATACTACAGAGGTCGTGAAGATTTACAAATGCCAGAAAGACCAGGATTGCAGGTGCAGTTGCTTTCTGCACAACACTCTTCTCTTGTTTAGGTTCAAAGTCAGAAACCCATAGAACCATCCCCCTATGGCTACTCCTGGTGGAGTTTCTTTACTCCCCACACTGGTTCCCTGGCTTGATGATCACATAATCTCAAGGATGCCCTCCAACTCTCTGCTGTGCCAAATCTACTCCAAGCCAAACAGACATTTCCCACAGCTGTGCCAAAGTTTTATTAATGAACTGTGCCTTCTACACCTAGATGAACTACATTCTACCTAAACAAAACAACTCAAATGACCTACCTTATCAGCAGAAAAAAAAGCGAGTTTTTTATTTCACTCAAAAACTGTGACAAAAAATTGTGTAAATCTAAAACTGCTTCTCCTTTTTATGCTTTTAAAACCTGTCTGAATCCCACCGCATCTATGACCATAAACATCCTCAACTTCCAAAACTTTAAATGGAAATCTAAGTGAGATTTAGTTAACTAATTGCTAGGACATTCCAGCAAATCTTTTTCACTGGTTATTTTATATATAATTACTTATAATTCCCTTCAGATATAAATAATTTAATCTTTCTTGCTGTGCTCCTATACGTAAAATTCTTTTTTCTTCTGCCCTTCCAGTTTTTCATGTCAGGGAACGGTTAATATGCGTATAAGGAATACCAAACTCAGAAAAATTCCAATAGCCACAAGGGTTTCTTTTGAAAGAAAGATAAAGGATAGCATTTTGTTAAAACACAGTGCGTATGCAGAGTAAGCAGAAATAATTATTAAAGAAGGTAACGTCATTATCTTACCAATTCGATGCCAGATAACTGAAGTCCAGCTCAAACTGACTCAGTACATCTCCTCCTGCAGATGGAAGAATGAAAAAAGACCCACAAAGCCCAACAAACCAAACTCGTTAAGTATTTATCATGGATAACAGGGCAGATGAAGCTACGTATGCCTACATTATCTATGTTTACATGGTAGATCCTCCAGCTATATATTTAGAATACATAAATGGTTCACCTGAAAGCATGCTGCATATTTTATACTCCCAGAGAAAAAGAATAATTTAAAATTTAAAAACACAGTAGTGACTCCATTTAAACTTTAGCATCCCTCAGCCTGTGTTTCGGTTTTAATGCAAGCATCCATATGCCCTGTCACATCTCCTGAAACACGGAGCATGACGACAGGTATAGCAGGGCTTTGCAAGCTATAGGGGAGACTGAGAATACAGCATCCATATGACGCATTCTTGGCTCCTGCATTCCACAGGGTAAGAGCCAGAATCACCTACTGTGGTTTTGAAGGGGACTAGTTATTCCAAGAGAAGGATCTACAATCAGCAAACAGAAGCATTACCAAAATCGCCAACATTGTGAGCTTCTGAGTATGAACCATGAAAATCAATCTGGAGAAAGAGAAAAACAAGAGAACTGTCCATTTATTTTACTCATCCTTCCATGCAAACATATGAGCAGAAACAAATTGTCCAAGCAGCACTGAACTTTACAGGTCCCAAACCTGACCAGCTTCGTTCTTATGGAGTTTGTGACATTACATCTCTCTGAAAATCTTCCAGAAACAGGGCTCCGGCTTTTCTCTTCCCTCCCCATCAGAGTCCAAAGCTAAGCTATCAATTCCAACAAATACAGTTATATCAATAAATAAAATAATACAGGCTTACTTCTCCCATGGCCTTTAGAAATCCTTGGTCGATGCCCAGGCTATGCCAGCTAACGTCTGCCACCATATGTGAAGCAATTCCAAACAGGAAAGCCACCAGCTTCTCTGTAGCCTACACAACAACAATCCACTTGTAGTAGCATCATAATTTTACTCCAGTCTTTAAGAAGAAATAAGCATTTTATGTAAGTGCATTATACAAGGATATAGGTTAGAAACCCTTACAATCCAAGAAGTTAGCCTGACAAAGCATTCGCCACTTATTCCTTGACGCTGAAGTTACTTTTTGTGACTTGAGAAGCTTTAAGCACTTCATACAGCCCAAGACCAAAGAATTACATGGCTGACACCAGGACAACTTGTGTATTTCCAAGTTACACATGTACTAAGGTCTTTTTCTGGACTGGGGACAAACACTTCCACTTCCAGTGAGTGAAACCCCCTCTGCCACCATTGGTGTTGTGCAGGCACACAGAGGAGAGAAAGACGTTTCTGTGCAAGTGCTGTTCACTGTAAAAGTACCTGATTAAAGCCCAGATATGAAATTACTCATCTTATTCTGACAAACAGAAAAGTTATTTGGAATAAATTTATCAGCAACAGAAATTTCATTCCTCCAGAAAACACTTCTCTGCACTGAATCATTGTAGTTCCAGAGGTCTTTTAAAAACCTGTAACTGAATCATAGTTTTTGATTGATTTGTACTTCCCGAGGGCTAATAGTTCACAAGATCAGTATTACACACAGCCAGTCAAAAGGCAGGCAGACTTGTTCAGGTTTTAAAGAGTGCGTGCTCCCAAATGCTGCTCCACGTGTATGATTTTCCCGAGCAGGGACAGAACGGCAAATTCTCCAGTAAGGAAAAGAAATAAATATTACTCTTAAAACCATTCTCACTTTTGACTATGTGTTTTTCCTCTCCTCTTATGTAGCTCATATACCATAAAAAAAGAGCAAATCAGGACTAAGCCCAAGATTTCACAAGTGAGCATTCTAAAATATGCCTGGTTTTCAAGTGGCAAACGCTCAATCAGATCTGGCAATAATGCAAGACCACCACATTTGAAAGTCTGGACCTATGAAATTTATCATAAGCACCAGACCACATTGAAGATAACTGATAGACTTTATGTGGAAACCACAACTTTTTTGTTTGGTAAAGATGTAAACAGGATTTCAAATTTTCCTGTATCAGCAGAGTCTTTAATTTAAAAACGTTTATTTTTTCTTCCCAAAGGATGAAATTGCAACAACAAATGAAGGTGAAGAAAACAGGAGAACACAAAGTCAAAAGTTAATGAAATTCTCTTACCTCTTCCCAAGGCTGAGGATAATTCCTTGCGATGTACTGAATACTTGCACTGAGAAACGGTGACCAGTGAGTGTCCTCAGACACATCATGGAATTTTCCTATTGCAATAAAATCATATCAGTACTTGATTTATTCTTTGGGGAAGAAAAGAAAAAAAAAAAAGAAAAGAAGAAAAATAAAAGGTTTCCTCCATGAAAAAAACCATAGACTTTTGTTCAATTTCATATCATACAGATGATACATTTTGCAATCCACTTATATGAGGAGCCAAATGAGACTTATTTTTATATGATTTATACTGTCAGAAGAGATACTAGATTTACCTTTTATGATTTTGGTTTGAAGCATCTGAAAATTTTGTGCCTGCTCCCTTTCTCTGTGCATGTGAGTATGTACAGTACAATGAAAAAACTGACTCCCAAGTGTCTCCCAAGTGTAGAGGATAAAGACAGCTGACAGAGAAGCTGTTGACTAAATGGATGCATCAAATTGCACGGCAGAAAAGCTGATGGGTGTGTCAGCCAACTCAAAATATCATGCTTTGGGACAGGTATCAGTTTCCACAGGGCAGAGGAGGGGTATGTCATCATCATCATTAATTTCAACAGAATGGCAAACTTGCCAAGATACAGTCAGTGTAGGAGAAGGAGGACAGAGGAAAGCAGGAAAAATCAGGTTTTCCTTTGATGCATCAATTATTACTCTCACTTGGATTTTTGCAGAAGAGATTATGTAGGATCTAACAGTGACCTTGCCTAAAAATTTCTACATAAAGCCAAGGGCAAAGTGATGCTGATGTGACAAGACCAAGCAGCACAATATTAAATCCTCTAACGGGGAAAAAGTAGGCAGAAGATAGATTGTTCTGACCATCAATGCACTTGAAGGAAGAAGCACGGCCAGCAGGTCGAGGGATGGGATTCTGCCCCTCTACTCCACTCTCGTGAGACCCCACCTGGAGTACTGCATCCAGCTCTGGAGTCCCCACCACAAGTAGGACATGGACCTGTTGGAGCGGGTCCAGAGGAGGGCCACAAAGATGGTCTGAGGGCTGGAACACCTCTGCTATGAGGACAGGCTGAGAGAGTTGGGGCTGTTCAGCCTGGAGAAGAGAAGGCTCCGGGGAGACCTTAGAGCAGCCTTCCAGTACCTAACGGGGGCCTACAGGAAGGATGGGGAGGGACTCTTCATCAGGGAATGTAGTGATAGGACGAGGGGTAATGGCCTCAAACTACCCAAAGAGGGTAGATTTAGATTGGATATCAGGAAGAAGTTCTTTACTGTGAGGGTGGTGAGACACTGGAACAGGTTGCCCAGGGAGGCTGTGGATGCCCCATCCCTGGAAGTGTTCAAGGCCAGGCTGGATGGGGCTTTGAGCAGCCTGGTCTAGTGGGAGGTGTCTCTGCCCAGGGCAGGGGGTTGGAGCTAGATGATCTTTAAGGTCCCTTCCAACCCGAACCATTCTATGATTCACACAGAACCGTGAAACTGCAGAAGGTGAAGGTATATTAAATGCTGAAACCAAAAGAGCAGACCTTGTGGGTGACTCAGTCACCTCTTGGCCTTTTGACATTGTACAGTGCAGATGAACTAGATAACAGAAGGACCAAAATTACATGTTCACAAAGTAGACCTCTACATCTAAGTTTGTCTCCCACCTGGAAAGGATGGCTTTGTTCTTGATCTAGAGATACACCATTAAAACAGCTCACATCTGCTCACATTAACAAAGGAAACTGCTGACAAGTGGCCCAAGTATAAACCAAGGCAAGATGGACCCCAACTTCAGTGAAGGAAAGTTACTTTCTAAAACATTTTCAATTGTATTATTTTCTTATAAAGTTGCACAAAAAGGTTCAAAATACTAACAAAAATGGTGGATGTTTTTGCAGGAAGGTATTTTTGGCCATACCTCTTTTCTTACAACATAACTATTTTCAACCCTACTAAATTTTATAGGATTTTCACATTAAAAAAAAAAAAAGTTGTTACCATATTAGACTTATATAGCTTTTCTTACCACTTTTACAGATTGAAGGATAAAAGGCATCAGGATAAACACTCCCAGCCTGAAATGCATCTTGGTGGTTTAGTAATAACTGGAAAAGAATGGGGAAAAAGGCATCAGAATGCTATTGCACAACACAAAAACATGGTTTACTGCCAATATCGAAGATAAAACTTAAATATCCAGCAAGATACAAATATTATCTTGGTAAAATACATTATTTTAGTGTTGTCATCATCCCCCTGCCCACCTCACACAAATCCTTGTAAGCAAAACTAAACTACTCAGTATATACCATAATTTGAAAGGCAATTTAGGAACGTATTCATATGATATAATTTAGGTGCTGGTGATGTCACCTTCTGAAGGTGCCTTCCTCCTCTTGCACTAAACACAAAACCTGGGCTGCTAAATTCCATCCTCTGAATCACAGCATAGCTGTCTACAGCAGACAATGTGAATACTTCTCTTGAGTGATCTCCTACTTTGATAACAGATCAAGTTATATAAAATGGTCTTCGTTACATTGTCCCTAAAGGATATTAAAATGTTTTAAGCACAAAACACGTATGTGTTTGCTTTCTGTGTTTATGAAAACTGTCCACATGCCTGCAGTGCTCTGCTGCTCTGCGCTCTCTGTTGTATGAAAGAAAAAGCTATCCGCACGAATCAGAAATTGGTTAAATTATATATGTGGTGGACTAAATTCAAAACCTTGCTGTCATTTTGCTGTCTTTATGTTTATTAAATCTCCTTTCCAAAAGTCCTCTACTGATTCTCCTAATACAAAATACTCACAGAGCATATGGCTTAAGAAGATGGGAAAACATGCAGGAAACCACACACACTGTTATATACAATATTATAATTGCTACATATTTGTAATAGTATTCAGAAGAAGTCAAATGATTTTCAAGAAAAAAGGTAAAAATACAGTCTAGGCACAATATTTACACACATATTACTGAGAATAAATATTAAAGAACAGAAAGGCAAGAAGACAGAGAGAAAAACAGTGAGAAGAAAGGTGTACACAATTAAGTGATAATATGCTTCCTACCTGTCTATAATTAACATTCCCTTCACGCTTAATGAAAAATTCCAGAGCTCTATGTGCTGAAAAACAACATATTGAAGTATTGATTTATAGGTACTGTGGCCAGGCCCGTGTTTTGTTAGAAGCATTATCAGAACCAGCATACACCACATTATCATATCTAAGCCAAGTGGCACAGGTGCACGAAACATGATTTCTCAAAAAATTCTGTACCTGTGAGAGGGTGTGTTCTTCTCACCTAGGCAGCTAATAAGGAAATGCTGTTTCTGTGGCACATCTGGGCACTGAGGTCTCATCAGTCTCTCTCCGAGCCCCAGCTCCCAAGTTTGACCAACAAAGCTGAAATTGCTCTGAGTCCAGAACTGAGTCCAGAGCTACAGCAGTGGACTGATACAATCACACCCAGTACGTACAGAGTACGGGTCATAAAGTTCTAGCTGTAAGGGACCCACCTGAATTGTATTTTAAGTTTCACTGCACTGTTGCCCTTAACATTGAAAAAGGCATCTCAGGAATCAATGCGGATGTTTAACAGTTTGATTAATTTTTAACATTTATGAAAACCAACGGAAATCTAAAGTCGGCAAGGTAAATAATACTATTTATTCACGGAATAGGCAGATGTTCTTATTGCCAAAATATTTATTGAGCAAACATAACAAGAGAATGAAACCGACTGACATCACTTTTCTTCAATGAAGTGTCCTTCTAATTAATGTTAGATGCCAGGAATAATCTATTAACACTATTCTAAAAATACACAACATTGCCTCCAATATTATTCAGTGGAAATTGTATGCATGCGTTAATGTCTTGCCTTCCCACACAAAGTTTTACTCCTCGCTTGAAGTTATTTACAAACTAAGACTGATCAAGATAACACAGAATATGCTGAATTTAATTTTATCCTTACCAAATAAATCCCATCACACACTCCCTCCTCGTTCCGGAGTAAGATCTAGACAAAACTTGTGGGGTTTGAACAATTTTTCACTTTGAATTTTACCCACTGCTCTAAACTATCCTATACAAGTATGTTAAGATACCTTAAGGATCAATCTTGCACCAAAACAGGAATAACTTAAAAATAATAATTAAAAAAAGTCTACCATTTTGAGGCTCAGACATTTCAACACACACCTCCCCTTGCTGTGGGGGAGAGTCTCAGTTTGGTAGTTTGCTTTTTCTGTCTCTCCCCCCCCCCCCCGCCCTCCTCCTCCCCGTGACTTCTCTCATTACTCATCTGGGACCAGGTCCTACAAGTTCACCTTTACAAGGCATTTCGTGATGGATCCCCACGGGTCTGACAGGAGCCCCCGGAGGGAAAAAGCCTCCCTACTCAGACCCATGTCCAGCACTGAGGCCATGGCAAGTAGGACACGGCACAGCTCTGCCGAGCACACTGAACATGAGCAACATTTTGAACAGGCAGAGCTTTTCACCGTTTTAAAAGTACTTTCAGAAGTCTGTCCAGGATAGACTTTGGTGCTGGTTTTGAGTCAGAGGAGTTCCCTTCTACAGTTTGCTTTTTTTTTTTTTCCTGGAATACTCAGTGTTGGGATTTGGCAATAACTTTCAGTATCTTACCATCATGGACTTTTATTTGCACATTAATAAAAGCACTGATTTTAGCAGCATCAGAGCTGATCCCAATTTAATTTGCAGACAAACGGACAAAATTTGTTGGAAACTATGATGCAGTAGTTCAGCGTACACACTAGTCCTCAGACAACCAAGGTCTTTAAATTATATAAATGCAGGTGTTCTGCAACATGATTCCTTGATAAGGAAAAAATCTGCTTTGGGACAGATCCATAAGGTCTTATTTATCTTTGTAGATTTCTTGCAAATACACTCTGTTCTGCCAAATCAGTTATTTCACGTTTTCAGAAGCTCATACTCAGTAATTAGAGCCCTGAGCTTGCAAAGATGTATGCACTTGCCTAACCTCAGGCAGAGTGACTTCTCCTACCGATTACTACAGCTTTCTTGACATATCATTAGGAAAAGCAAACAGTTCCAGGATGCTGACCAAGGGGTGCAACACTTGGTAAGGGACCGTACTGCCAGTCTCAAATGAATGCCATGAATAATCCCAGCCTTTAACTTGTTCAGAGTTGCATGTATTCAGTACTTAGTCTGAGAAGATTACCTCAATAGAGACAACATCATACGCTTCACTATCTGAGCAACAGATTTAGAATCAGAAACAGAACAACAAATAATTAAAACTGTCAATTTATTATGAGTAAACGTTTCAGAATAACCTCATGCTACTCATGAGTGTTCTTGCGAGAACTACAGCAGAAACTAGATTTTAAAAATAACACATGCAAACAAGAAATTCAAACCAGAAATATTTCCCCACTTGGATGTTCACTCAGTTCTCTCCTTCATTCTCTACAAATCTAGGCTGTTCAGGCTACAGATAACAACCTACCTGGAAGAGACACAGAACAAAATTTTCATTATGTCAGTCGTAGAAACCAACACATTCTAGCATTTTTTCTATCTTGTACAGGTATGGTAAAAGTAATACACAATTATTTGAAAACAGAGCTACCACAAATGATCCGTGTTATTCTCTAGTTTAAATATAACAATCCTACAAATTGCGTAAAGTATTCCTCTCCTTTCTCCAAACCAAACCCAGTCTGCCTAAGACTCAGACACAAACATTCCAGTTACATAATGCCTGTTTTAGAAGACGGAAAAATACGCAACCAAGTTGATTCAAGCATTTTGCTTATAAAAACAGCAAAGTTTCAAACTCCAAAACCAAACTACTCATCTATCCACTGTGTTATTCACATTTTTTTAAATTATATAGAATGCTAATTGCTTTAGCATTATTTCCTCCCTTTGCTTTCCAGCCGAATCTGAACTTACTTCTCTTGCCAAGCAACTCAAAAGACATGAAAATTCATTCTGAACATGACTTACCTATTTCAACATGCGTTGAAATTCCACATGGGATACATCTTTGACAGAAATGGTACAGTATAACCAGTAAAACAGACCAAATCTTCAACCCAGCCATGATGCTTGCTGGAACTCTGATTTTCAGAAGCCTGGAGCAGTAGCACTGTGACCTTTGAAATGTAGGTTACGGAGCATGCCTCTTCTTTCAGACATATTGCTGACACAGCAAGTAAACAAGTGCTGTATTTGAAAGACTATTTTACAACAATGATTTTCTTCACCTCGTAAAAAAAAAAGAAATAACCTGTAGGTGTTCTCCCCTCTTGAATTCTGTAGTATCTCTGGGGTTTGGGCAGCGTAACTGCCACCACCGCACAGCAGCAGTGAAGTTTCTGTAAACACAGAAAAGCAGGGCAGAGAAGAGCATCCTCCCACAGCTCGTCCAGCTCATGATGCAGTTGCCTTACAACAGCTACGTCACATTTCACAAAAATTAAAGTCAGTTGCCAAAGCAGCCTTAGTAGAAAATCACAACCTCCTGAGTTGCATGCAATACAAATTCTTAAGTTTTGGTGAGCTGATAGGGCATTGCACACATACATTTGGGTCTTATGATCCACACTGAAAGCCCAATGGATATATACAGGGGGAAATCACGAAAGTACGCCTGCCACACATATTGCTATGAACTTCAGTCTAAGCACGCTGCGGCTACCAGCCATCCTCCATCCAACCCTGGCCTGGCCACCATGCCAGCCTGCTGCCCAGCCTGTGGGCATGGGCTGGCACACCGGGCAGGGGCTTCGCATCGTCCTCCTGCCGGAGACCAACCGAAGCCGCCATGGGATCTGGTGGCCACAGGCGAGGGCTCACTGGCCCAGCACGACCACAGGCGCCCGCGGGCCGGTGCACCTGGAGGCAAGTCCCCCCTCTCCCTCCGGTGGGGGGATCTCGACGGGGCTAGGGAAAGGGGGCTCCGGGAAGCAGAAGCCCCCCCCGACATACTCCCACCCCTGCAAGGGACGACCAAGCGCCCCTGCCCGCTCGCCCGCCTCCCTGCTCCGGCGAGAAGCCGCTTCTGGCCCGGCCCCTCCGCAGCTCCTCCTCCGGGGCGGCGCGGGCGGACTCGGCCCGGGCCTCGCCGCCTGCCGCCGGTGCGCGGCCATGGCGAGCCTCCTGCCGCGGAGAGTCGCCGCCGCCAGTCGCTGCCGCCGTCTCCTCCTTCTCCCCCCGCCGCCCCTGGGTCCGGCGGCGGCGCGGCGCGGCAGCTGGGCTCTGCCCGCCGCCCTGGTGCGGCGGGGCGGCCTGGTGGGCGGCCGCTGGGTGGAGACGGCCGCCGCTTTCCCCGTGCAGGACCCGGCCAGCGGCGAGGAGCTGGGCCGAGTGGCCGACTGCGGGCCGGCCGAGGCGCGGGAGGCCGTGCGGGCCGCGCACGAAGCCGGTGCCGCCTGGGGCCGCCTCCCCGCCAAGGTGAGCGGCCGTGGAAGATGGCGCCCGCCGGGGCGGCGAGGGGGGACCCCGGGTCGGGCGCGTCGCCTGTGGCGGGAGGCGGCCGGGGCGGGGAGGTCCGGTCCGGCGAGGGCAGCCAGTCCCCAGGCTGGGCCGCGGGCCCGACCCGGGGGTCTTGCGGAGGCTCGGCTTCCCCCTGGGAGAAGCTCGTCTCGATCGAGCGGGCGGCCCCCGCGGCCGCCTTCTGTCTTCCCCAGGAGAGGAGCCTGCGGCTGCGGCGGTGGTACGAGCTGATGCTGGAGAACAAGGAGGAGCTGGCGAGGATCATAACGGCCGAGAACGTGAGTTCAGCCCCGACGGAAACCCGCCGCGGCTCCTTGAAATGAAACGCTGGCAGCCAGCAAAACGCCCTGTGTGCCCTTCACCAGTTAGCTGCCGCTTTTTTAAGTTATTACTTAAAAAAAAAAAAAGTTGAGCCTAGTGGACGCGTTGTGCATTTACATCACTCCATTAGGTCAGCGGGTAACGTTTCAAGCATTTCTCTCTCCGACATACGTACAATGCATTGTTTCGATGACAATAGTACCTGACAGTCCAGTGGAAATCAGACCCACGTTGTGCTGTGTGGTGTGCCAAAAGCGTACATCAACTTAAACCATGGTCTTCGTGGCACAAATGTTCGTGTTTCATCCGTTTCATTGATGCAGAAAAAATTGCAGTACTATTAAAGCAAGCCTCCGAGTTGGATTCGCTCAGTGTGCTTTGGTTCGCATCACAGAGCAGTCCTTGGAGCTCACAGACTGGTGTCTTCTTAGATAAAAGCATGCTGGAAGATACTTCAGCAGCGCCTCTGTGGTGTCCCGGCTGCTAATGGCCATTCAGGCCATGGGATCAGACCGGCAGGTAATCCAAAGTCATACTCCCCAAAACAAATGTCCCTCGCATAAACTTGCAGCTGTTCTGCTGTGATTTGCATCTTCTTCAGAACCGTGGTAGCAGCTAACTGCAGAGTTTGTAAATAAACACGTGCTACATTTGCTATTCCAGGTCCTTGTCTTGGGCAGGAATGAATCCAGGCCACAACATACAAAATGTTGACTATACAATGATGGTACAGTGAAGCCACACAACTATTGCTGCCGCAATCACACAGTCCTTTTTGGAGATCACGGTGTGCATGATAGGGGATTTTAAAGTACTCTGAAAAGAACAAAAACTCCAAAATGACCTAAATTTGTTTTTATTGCTTCAGTCTGCCTCTTACAGTGTGTCTTCAATCTGATTTAATCAAAGGGGAAGCCTCTGAAAGAAGCACAGGGTGAAATCCTGTATTCTGCCTCGTTTCTGGAGTGGTTTGCGGAGGAAGCTCGCCGGGTTTATGGTGATGTTATTCCAGCATCTGCAAAAGACAGAAGAATCCTGGCGCTGAAGCAGCCAGTAGGAGTGGCAGCCGTTATAACTCCAGTAAGCATACCTGAATTTTTCAAGTCATGCAGAGGTTTTCAGCTCAGCCCACAGCATGGGGCTATGGCCTTATGGCTCCTCCAAGCCCTGGCAAACACCCCTGTAAAGTTTCATTCTACCTTGCACTCGCTTCTTCCTGGACTGGCAGTGCTGCTTTGTAATGCTCACTTAAGACAAAGCACATCAGGCAGCTCTGTTCAGGTTATCGCATAATTACAGAAAACGTCAGCTATTTCAGCAAAAACAGGAGGCAAAATTTTCCCAACTTTGGTTGTACTTTTTTCTCTCATCCTAGTGGAATTTCCCCAGCGCAATGATTACCCGGAAGGTTGGTGCAGCTCTGGCAGCTGGCTGCACGGTGGTAGTGAAACCTGCAGAGGACACACCGTTATCAGCATTAGCTCTTGGGGAGGTGAGCTTTTTTCCTAAGCTTTGCCTTAGCAGTGGACTGAAGTTGTAAATGGGGAGGGAGATGGGCTTTGAAGATAACTGGCCAGTTTCATACATGAAGAACGGGCAAACTGTCTGACTTGATCCAGAGGTTTTAGTTTAGTAAGAATCTTTGAAAGTTGCTTCCAATATGGTCTAGAGCCTCAAGGAGGACCTGGCCCTTTAGCTACACAAAACGTCTCTAATAATTTGCTTTGGTTACTTTGAATGACAGCCAGCTTAAACCAGAGCGAAGCTGCTCGCTTGACATGGTGGCATCTCTTACTAGTTGTGCTGTGCACGTTCGACTTCCATTGACTTACAGACTGGTTTCTTCAAAACAATAAAGAAACATTAAGTGACTATTCCTCACACAAAATGCACTGATCATGCAAATTCTGTGTTTCTTCTGTTGCAGCTTGCAAACCAGGCTGGAATTCCAGCGGGAGTGTATAATGTTGTTCCTTGTTCCAGACAACAGACGCCAGCTGTAGGGGAAGTTCTGTGCACTGATCCATTGGTAGCCAAAATATCTTTTACTGGCTCTACAGCAACAGGAAAGGTACATAAGTGCACAGAATACCTTTGAAGATTATTACTGTGGTTGTACTGGAAAGGTAGGGGGAAAGTGTGTGCCTTTACACATAGCTGCTGCCTTTTCTGGCTATTGTACACAAATTGTCCAAATAATTGTGTACTTCTTGAGATACTGCCTATTTATTTTAGCGTCAGTACTTCGCAGAAGGATGCCTATGTGGAACTTCTGGATAACTGCCCTTTATTAAATTATAATATGAACAATTCTGTACAGGATGCTCTTGTTTCATATCGCAGGGTGACAACATACTAATAAGAACACTGAAATTGAGTTTCAAAGGTACTATTCAGGAATGGTTCTCTGCAGTTGAGAGAAAGTATTAGAGAAGTGATGCCCTTGAATCTCTCCTGTCAGCCTTCATCAATAAGCAATCTTGTCACCATCTTGAATGAAATTAATAAAACAGCAGAGTGTGGCTAGAAGACTATAGTATTCTGTGGGATGGCTGTATGCAGAATGAAGAAAAAGTCTGATATCAAGGCAAATTTTAATCCCAAATTCTGTCAGATCTTGGAAAAAAATTGTAAGAGTAGTCAAGATTTTTATGACCAAAGAAGAAAAGAACAAGCAAACAAGAGTGACGATATTAGTGTATAAAAAGCCTGACCTGAACTGAAGTCGATGAAAATCCTTCTCATTATTTCTTGGCCAGAATTTAATCTCTAAAGATTTTAATGAAGGAAATTAGTCCTTGTTTTTTGTCACAGGAGAAAACAGATGGTTAGCATTGTAGAGAAGATGCGGATTAATTCCCTGCCAGAATTAATCCATCTGTGGTTCCACAGTTCACATCTGGCCGGGGTACAGATTTCTATGTCTCCTCTGTTGCCTACAGATATTGCTGAAACATGCAGCTGGCACTGTGAAGCGAGTTTCCATGGAGCTTGGAGGACATGCTCCTTTTATAGTGTTTGACAGCGCCAATGTGGACCGTGCTGTTGCAGGAGCCCTTGCTTCTAAGTATAGAAACTCAGGGCAGGTAAGAGTAACCTTTTTGTCCTTTGTTTCTTGTCATATGCTTTGTTAGCATTAAATTCATCGGAGAACTAGAGCTGTCAAAAGACACCATCCTGCCTCAGTTCTCAGGGTTATATTTTATAACGTGGTGCCTAGCCGTTTCTTAAAATAATGGCTTCAAGTCTCAAGATAAATGTTTCTATCTGTAAGATTGTGTGTTCAAGTCTTTGTGTGTGTGTGTTCTGAAAGCACCCATCAGGACTTAAGGGGATTGAAGTCTGTTAAGACACTCATGGCTAGATTTTTACACAATGAATAACTTAGAAGAAGTGTCAGACAGGATTCCAGTGTACATTGGTTCAAATGTATTTTACTTGGAGTCAAAAAATTTTTAAGAGCATCACTTTGCAGAACACTCAGCTGAACAGGGCTGTGTGGAGACTGTTCTGGCCTCTGCACATGAACATGAAGTTGACGAACTCCCAAGTTTGGAGAACCAGCAAATTTTCGGTGGGATTGGGAGGTCATTTGGTTGGGAAAATGTTACTTGAATAACACAAGAAGAAAACGTAAGACTAATCTTGGGAAGAAAGAAAGGAAGAAAAATAGAATGGAATGTGGACAAGGACCACTGGGTGATATGACACAGGCTGGACAAGATCTAACATAAAAGGCATCTCTCCTGCTGCATAGAAGGATAAAGCAGCTGTTACTTTTGAGCGACTGTAGCAATCAAAATAGGATGCAAAGCAAGGGGGTAGCACAAATAAGTAGGCCACCGAAAGCACTTAAAAACAAATTCCAGGAAAAAAGCTAACTCAGTTAATGAAAGAGAAGAAAACACCCCACGCCAGCAAGTGTGATTTGAGGTTGTGCTGCTCAGTCCAGCATTCTGCAGTCTAATTCGAAGGTATTTCTTGCAGCTTCTGGACCTTGGTTGATCCATATATCAGAGTCCACAGAACTCACAAAGCCTTTTCCCAGCGTAAGCAACATAAATTAAGCAGTGTAGCATATTTCACACTCATACTGACAGCTTGTTGAAGTTGCATTTCTAAAGTGAGAGGGGTGATGAAAGAGATGGCAAAGCTAGGTAACAGCTTAGGATGATGGAGAAGAGGCAGAGGACAGACAAATCACTGTAGTAACCTGATGCTGTGGCATGAAGGCCAGAATGAATTCATGGATTCAATACAATATAAACTACTGTTTTTCCTTTTTCATGCTTGTTTTCAGACCTGTGTTTGCACAAACCGTTTCCTGGTGCAAAAGGGAATCCATGACGAATTTGTGGAAAAGTTTGCTAAAGCTATAGAGAGAGAACTACACGTCGGAAGTGGATTTGATGCAAAAACTACCCAAGGGCCACTAATTAATGAAAAAGCAGTGGAGAAGGTATAAAGATTTCTTTTGACATCTTGATTTCCTTTTTATGACCCATAAAGTAACTTCACATTTATATTTCACTTTTTTCACACTTGTTTTGTTAGAATGTATTTGCAGTGTGGCTGGAAGCGTGTTCTGTCCTTCAACTCTATATAGAGTAGCAGATGTGGCTAGTTAATGTATCATTTCCATTAAGGAAAAAAGATTCCTCCTTTAGGAGAAACTGATTCCTACTGATTACTTCCTAACTGTTCTCATGAACATTCACTGAAACGGGACACACTGTGAGAGTTGTGTGGTGATCCTGCAATTCTGAAGTACTGGGAATGACAACTTATTTTGAAGAACAGTGCCTCTGTTTGGCAAAAGCTAAGCAGAATAATACATTGAGGTTAAAAATCCCACAGCTCTGGATGCTGTAATCACTTGAAACCTTACATGCATGGTTGGGGTCTTCTGTTTTGGATGACTTGTGAATCCAGGAATATTTTTCTTTTTAATCACAATAAGTCATATTTTCTATAATATTTCACCCTTCCTAAGCTTAAAGATTATTAAATTATGTGTTTCATACTTTTTAAGATACTATGGCTGTTATATGCAGGCTTGGTTTGAATCCTGTTATACTTGAATGCTGCCAGACTACTTCTGTTTATAAAATAGTAGAATATCAAAATATTCAGTTATTTGGGAGACAAAGACAGTACTTTGATTTCTTTCCTTCATGCCTTCCCTTCGTGCATCACAAAAGTATAGTGCATTTGTATCATATACATCTATATCTACAAATTAGCAAGCGCTGTATATAGTCACTCAACTGCCTTTCTGTAACTTCAAAGGACAATATCATAGGCGGCTGTCTTATTACTTTCTTGTCTTTGGATGAATTGTAGATGTAGAGGATGGAAGATGCTCTTGACAGTACCATCTTGAAAATTGTCCATTTCTCTTTAAATGACAGTCATGTACTTCTGTTTCCGTAGTGCTTGTTCACAAATATCAGGTGTACTTCTTAGTCCTGCAAAGGCTTTTTCTCACGTTAGATGTAATCTTTTCATTTCAACAGAAAAGCTGAATCTTTACTATACGTGAGACTAGGGCCATACTCATAATTTATCCCTCTGAAATTATGTCAGACAAGAGAACTTTAAGTAATATCGCAAACGGTCTTCTGCAAAGTATAAACCTCTCTTCAAAATCTTCTATGTAATACTGGAGAGTATTATTTCTTCAGTGGAAAATATACTATTGTTCATTCCTAAATGATGACTTTGAGACTCTTGTTTTGCATACCTCAGGTAGAGAGACACATTAATGATGCAGTTTCTCAAGGAGCATCTATTGTGACTGGAGGGAAACGACACAGCTTGGGGAAGAATTTCTTTGAGCCAACGTTACTTAGTAATGTTTCAACAAAAATGCTTTGCACCCAAGAGGAGACATTTGGCCCCTTAGCACCAGTTATCAAGTAAGATTATTCATTTTCCAGATTAAAAATAGCAATTAAAAAACACTGAAAGATTACTTTGAATAAATAAGATTTGAATGACAGTTTGCCAAAAGATATTTTTGTACCATCACACGAGTCTTGTAATAAGACCGGGGTACACATGTGAAAACTTACTTTGGATATGCAGTTCATTTGTTTCTCTCTCTTGATACAATTTTAACATCTCTGCAACTTTTTGAAAATTATTTTCTTTTCAATGGTATTAGCAGGTAAGCAAGGGTGAATAGCAGCAAAACCTTCATCAACTTCATGATTTTTGGTATGAAGCAGGAGGCAGGACTTTGTCATGTGATTTGCAGGCCCCAAGTTTTTCTGACGGAGGATGACTTAGAGCTCTCTTTTCTCCTTAAAACCTTCACTCCTCTGTCCAGAGCAATTGGATGTGATTGAAAAACATATGGTTATCTCTCATAGTTGAGAGTGCTTGTGTCATTGGGGAAATTGGTGGGCTAACCCATGTGAAATAAATGTTTTAGCAACCAGTATCTAGGGGGGATAAGGGCAAACTTAACTACTTAAATGCATTTTAAATTGAGAGAAGTGGTAGAAACTTCTCCATTGCTTCAAAGTGAAAATTAAGTTAGATGGTTAAAGGATGCTTTTGGAAAAAAAAATGCATCTTGATTTTTTTTATTTCTGATAAGGCTGCTTGTAAAGCAGCAAGATAATAGATGAACTGCAGGCCTCATTTGTGTGTTTTCTCTTTATATTGACAGGTTCGATACTGAAGCAGAAGCTATTGCCATAGCAAACGCAGCTAATGTGGGTTTAGCAGGTATGCCTTTCTCGGATAAATGTATTTCCGTGCTTTTATGAGCTTTAGTGTTATGGGGTGACAATTTTTAATCTCAGTAAGTCTCTTTTTCATAGTCTTCTGCAATTGTTCTTCCTGATTTTAATCTCCATTTCTGTATGTCTGTGTCTGGACGGCAGGATATTTCTACTCCCAAGATCCAGCTCAGATCTGGAGAGTTGCAGAACAGCTGGAAGTTGGAATGGTTGGTGTTAATGAAGGCATAATCTCCTCAGTGGAGAGTCCTTTTGGTGGGGTAAAACAGTCCGGCTTAGGGCGAGAAGGTTCAAAATACGGCATCGATGAATACTTAGAAATAAAATACGTCTGCTTTGGAGGCTTATAAAAATTTTCAAAAAGCACAATCCCAATGGCTTGGAAAAGAGTGCTGTAGTTTTAATAAGCTTTTTGAACCAGAAATAACGTATGAAGGCAACTTCTACCTTCTTTACAACTAAGCAACCCTGTTCTGTATGTGTAGAGATATTTACGATGTTCTGTGCTGTCGTATGTTTCTACATGTTCTTCATTTATACATTCAGTTTTCCAGCAATGTGATCACAGTGCCCCTCATTTTTAGTAAGGAGTAGGGAAGACTGGGAGGGCTTGGAGACTTGTGCATAACGAAAATAAATCGTAAGGCAATGGAAAACTAGACCACCATTTTCTGCTGTCTTTAATAGTTCGGTGTGGATGTACGAGGCTTTGGGGACAGCAGTCTCCCTTTAGAATTTTGTGTAAATACCCACATTCTCTAATGTGGTTATGTGACCTTCTTTTAGAAGCAGGTGTGTTTGGTTTTTTTAATTTTGGGAGAATCTGATGCTTATGAAAGGTGAGGAATTGCTTTTAGCTACATCTAGGCATCCATGCAGGCAAATGGACAGCTTTTTCAGTGCATGTTAATGCTGGCTGCAGAGCTGACACCTGCTCAGCTTTGGGCTTCTAAGCAAAAAGCTGTAATTTGTGCCTAATAAGCTTGCACACCTGGGATCAAATATGGCCCTTTTTTGACGTTTGTGAGCCCCAGCGGTCCTGGGAACAGGACATTCCAGGACAAGAAGCAGCTGGCCTAGTGAGTAGCAGGAAGAAGATGGGAAGCTTAGTTGCAGGAATAATTTGCAGAATTGTAAGGGGACACTATAAGGGCTGTGTGACAGAAGCACAAGTGGTGACATGATGATATAAACTCCCTTCTATGAAAAGAACACGACTCTCCTTGGGTAGAAGTACAGTCACCGATGTAAATGTTTCTTGGTGTCTAAAGGAACGTTACTCACCACCTCCGAAGGTGATGATTGAACCAAAGATAGATGGTTCCGTTCCTATGGGCTTTGTGCCTTGAATTGGATGTGTGGTTACACAGGTGAATGTTCATTAGGGAGGAAGTTTTAAAAACCTTTGAATTTGGCTAACTTGTGACCTAATAAAGATTTAAATAGAAATGATTAGAGGTGAGACTTCTACACATCACCTCACTATTTTGTTATCTTCAAAAGATGATATAAAGCTTCCTTAATAAAAAATAAACATTGCTGTTTAAACATTATTTTAATGGCAGTCAAAAGAAGCACTTTAAAAAATGTGCAATGTTAATTTGGCAAATAAAATCAGCACTGCAGCAGCTAAGGGGAACAAAATTTGTTTCCTGTGTTGGTTAACTTTATTTGGTGGGTCTTTACCCATTAATTATTAAAAATAAATAAGTAAAAGAATGGAACAGAGATCTTCTTTTATACATTAATGAATGTAGCCTATGAAATCGGATATTTTAAGGTATTTTATCCAATCAGGCAAAGAGGTACCAGGTAACATAAGACTTGGGGGGAAGGGGGGGTGGGGAAAGCAGCAAGCCAGAACTGAGTTTCATGGGGTTTTTTTAAAGCGCACATAAAGTAGCATTGACTGCTACTTATGATTTCTCAATATTTTTTACGGTTATATTTGTGTAACATGTGAGACCAGGTGGGTCTGGAGCACATTATCTGTCAGTAGAGCGTGCATGTGCATCATGCCAACCGAAGGGCAGTTAAAGGACCCTTACTGCACTTCCAGTAATTTCCAGTGCACCAAAAATGCACATTTAAGATAGTGAGGACTTAATACTGGTATCATTTGTGGCATATGTGCTTGTTGTCAAGAACAAAAAAAGGACGGCCTATTTCTACACTAGTCACAAGAAACTTTCTTATAGGCAACTTCTAAGTTTACACTATTGAGCACCCAGGCTGCCTGAACTTGGGGAATACAGTCTTGTGGAAGAGGAAGCTGTTTGCCAGCCTTGGCTGACAATACGTGTTTATTTCTTATTGGAAAGAGTAACTAGGTAGAAGAAGGTCATAACTTGGTGGCTGGGTACCACAACACGGTGACGCAGGCACACTTATAGGTATTGTACACAGGTAGAATATCCGCCACTGAAATTGCACAGACTTCAAACGTGCCTGCCTGTGAACTGCAGCATGGGGTCAAAATTAAAGTTATCTCATATACTGCTGTATGATAGCACAGTCTTGAATGTGGGTGTACTTGGACCAGTGCAGTTGGAGGATATATTCTTTAACCTGCTGCTCTATTCATTGCAAAGTTACTGATCTGATGCATTGGTGCATTTAAAATCGTGATGTCTTTTCTGAGAAACATCACTGTTAAAATTAATGACTAAATGTTTACTTTTTTCCTAGCAAATAATACCTTTTACTATGCCTGATAACAAGCACAAACCATAATTAAAGATAAGGTATGTAATAAACTTTAAAAATACCTTTGTCTAGATTGGATTGTGGTTGGATTCCAGCATAGTAGCCTTGTGTCAGTAAGGTCTACATCAGTTAAGCACAGAATAATCTTAACGTTGTCTTCATAGCAGAAGCTGTGATTCTTCAACAAAAGATATACTTGAATTCTCACACCTCAGTTAGTTATGTTGATTACACTTGTGACAGTTCAGCAGTTTCTGGATATTAAAACTGTGATGGAAAAATGTTTTCAGTTAATAAATAACTTCTGTGAAAGCACTGGGTTGTGTGGTTTATTACCTTATTTAATGTTGAACTGACAAACTGACAGAAGCCACATTAAGTTCAGTCTCTCGGAGTTGCACAGAATTTTTTGTTCTGCCAGCTTTAGCACTGGAAAAAAAGACTTTGCATCCACGTGTTCATGAGGTGTAAGATTTTGGTTACCCCAATTACAGTCCCTTGAATCTAAATCAAATAGATGAGACTACTTTGACATACTAATATGCCATCAGTCATTTTGTATGCAAGTCTTTTATGCTGAATCAAGCATTTTACCACAAGATACAGGCTTTGTGGATCAGAGTGCCCTTCCCTGCTTTCAGGATATGATTACTTGCGTAATTCTTTACTTCATTTATTAAGATTTAAAGTAGAGTTTTGTAAGCTTTTTTATTTCCATGTAGATAATACAGTTTTGAAGTCTCAGAAACTGTCTTCCGATTTCTAACCTGACTTAGTCATGGCAGATTTCCATTTTGTTTTCTGATGTTACCCTTTAAACAGCTGTTGTTTGACCCCCACTGTCTGTCCTCTCTGTGTAATAAACTCTTAAGAAATTATGTTTACCTGTTCTACTAGATACTAACATCTTAAGCTTAAATAGGCAGAAAATATCCCCAGCTACAGTGCACAAGGTTTTTTTGACAAGTCACTCTAGGTAATGCTTGTCCATTGGTATGCTAAGCTGGCAGTTACCTTGGGTGCTCAGAGTAAGTCGGCTCTTGATGCTGGTAACACTGATCCAATAACAGTGAAGATGGACAATCAGTCTTACTAATAAGTATATCAAGCCTGACCAGTATCTAGTACTTAATTCGGTTTACAGTAGCTGGCAGACTGCATTTGGTTATCTCTTCTCACCAAGATCAAGGAAATGTTTAAAGCACACTAGCGTTCTGCAGCCTTTCCATCTCCCAGACACTGGTATTTTTAGACACATTTCATGTTTTCATCATTAATTACGCTTTCATGATTAAGTCACAGAACATAAGCAGCAGTTTAAAAGGTCTGCACAGGGTAAAATAGTTCTCAGTGTTCTAAATCAATCAGGCACATGGTGGGAGTTGGGCATTTCTGTAAGTAACAGCAGCTCCACGCTTTCACTTGGCATTGAAGTAACCATCTCACTGTACCTGGCAGAGTCATAAGTGTAACTGGTCATGCCCTTTGTCTTAGCCCTACTGCTTATAGAAGGGTTGAGCGATCTTAAAGGAGAAGGTTTAAGTATGGTGTTCAGAAGCTCTAAGTTGAATTTTAGTACCTGTTTAAAGTGTTTTCAGTGTCAAAAATCTCTGCCTAGGAAGTTCCAACACGAGAGTCTGGTGGCTTGCTGAAGCTACTTAGCATAACTGGCTTAAATTGTTTAGGAATCACTACTGATTACCTTCTGTTGCACAAGTCTAGAGGCTTGCATCAGCCTGCTCAAAGGGGAGGGGGGAGGCTACTGCTGTTACCAAAGTGTAGAATGCAGTAACAAACAGGCAGATTCCATTCTTCAATGAAGGACACTATATCTCTATATATCACTATCTCAGCTCATTCAGCAGCCAGTATTCCCTTGTAGGAGTCAAGTATGAATGCAAGAGGTACCATGTATCCAAATACACTTGAAGTTGCTTTCATGGTGTTTGTTTTTTCCTTACAGAAAGACACTTATATCTCATAGTACCTTTTATTATCATGATTGAGCACAAACTTCACACACACTGATGCATGGATTTCTCTTTTCCAGTTCAGAAACAGGCAGCATAATCTACCCCTAGCTAACAGCAGTATTTTGGGTTATATTGCACACTAGTATCTCTTGATTACTGCAAAGCAGACATTGTACTTACAAGCATTTGCTATAGAATAAGCCACAAAACTTGTGAAGTCACCACACTTGGCATGATAGCTGGTGAATATTTACACACAGCCAATTAAACCAAGTAAGGACAAGCACCACATGTAAACTCACTGTGAACTGCAGTACAATTTTTTTTCTGCTCTCTGAGGTACGGAATTGTGTTACCTCCCTGAAAAAAGAAACTGGTTTGCTTCTGTCAGTAGGAAGGGATCAGATATTACACTGCTTTTACGTTTGAGTACAGACATAAAGCATGGTATACAACATATCTCTATTAGCCTGACCAAAGTGTTGAGTCCGATGCAGAACACCATATCTAAAAGAGTACCTGACAAGCTCCTAGAAGGAAAGACAAAACTTTATTAGTAGTTACATAAATGTAGTAATTTCAGCTCAGAAATGGTTCCGGTTACAATACATTATCATTTGCAATAAATAACATTTTCTAGAAATAGATTCCTAATATAAATTCTGCAATAGCTCACCCACGCACCCACAGGGAGAAGTGCTTCCATACAGAGACAAACCATTTATGTGCGTCTCATCTGCACTTGATTTGTAGCCTGTGCAAAAGAAAAAATTATTTACCTTTTCTCCCTCCTTTTATTAAATTTTATTTCTAAGCTTTAAGGATCCCTCCCTTTCCTTGGGGAGTTGAGGACCTAAAAGATATGTGAAATGGGTTCTCCTTTGCTGCAGAAGTATGGGATTAGTATTCTAGTTAGGGATCAATGATAAGCAATAGCTGATGTCAAGAAACTCTTAATTCACCTCTATTCCATTTCTCTTTGTCTAGGGGAATGCTTACCTCTCTCAAACCTCACATAAATGCTTCAGAATACTAAAGTAACTGTCATTTTATTAACCACCATCCCAGAGCTCCAGCTGACTACAGCCCATCATCAGTACATTGAGGGGCAAAACTAGTTTCACTTGAAGCTTACATCAGGAATAGGAAATCTGCCTAAGGACTCAGTTATTTCAAGAACACCAGAACTGTCTAAGGAAAGTTTAAATTCAGCATAGAGAACACACACATGCGCTCAGTCTCTCTCTCCAGTTCACACACTGTTAAGTTCCTTGCATGTGTGAACACTTCTGTCTGCCCACAAGAGACCAAGAAAGAAAAGGAAAATTTGCATCATAAAAGGAAATACAACAACTGACAGCACAAAACAGATGCTTGAACAGTACCTGTATCTGATGCATCTGACAGAGGGAGACTACAACTCTGTTTACTGAAAAGGATGTGGTTAAAAATGTATTCTTACACATGAAAAAGAATTTTTCTCCCTCTCCAAATAAACAATCCTCTGCAATTAGACCATTCACATTTTGCTTGAATTTCTCAGCAATCTACTCAGTAAATATGAAAGGTTGAACCGTAAGACAGAGAATTTGGATGTGCATCTCAGCAGATTTGCCAAGGTAAATTTTGTTTCATACTGCAGTAGCATTTTGGTTAAGACAATGAAAAACACAAGCTGATGACTTGTTCGCAGTGTGGCAGTTTTGTGCTGCATATACACTGCATTGAATACTGGAGTACTGAATCTGTTTAAAGCCTCAGGCAGTAATGGTAAGGAAGTTTTTTTCCAAAATATACTCCTCACTCAAGATGGAAGTGAAAATCCATCAAGGCTATGAGGCAGTGTAAGTATCAGCACAGTGTCCACCTTCAAAGAGAGGAATTATCTTATCAGTGCCAAACTGAATTTATTCTTTATTTTCAGTAGACTCTGAGCCATACACAATAAGCTATATTTGGTCTCCTCTGCTTTTCAGAGCAGATAAGACAGATCCCCATCCCTATTTCACAAAGAAGCTGACAGGACTCTTTCTGTTTATGAAGGAAAACTGTGTGTGGAAGTAAACACGAAGACTGAGAACCTGCTTTAAACCCATCATAACCCAAACCAGAAGGCTAGCATCAGAATTCTACTATTGTGTTTGCACCTTAACAGCTGATTTTCTGACCCTTGCGTTACAGATATGACCTGACATTCTGCAAGAAAGCAACAGTTTAGAAATAAAAGTTATACTGAATCAAGATACAAGGCTTGTTATAGTCTCTCCTAAATTCCTGACAAAAATAACGCTTTGCCAAGTGATACAAACATCTGATACCACAAATTCAGAGAGCTAGAAACTATTACGTTCAACTTCTGTGCAAGTTTCATATTAAGAACGAGCCTGACTGTATGTAAGAGGAATGACTTCTCCTCCCAAGGAAGTGAAAGAATCAAACTAGTAGAATTAGAAGCAGCTCAAAAATTTATACTATATTCAACTTTCAAAACATAACTAAAATACTGTTAGCAACGAAGATGCCAAAACATCATGAAGAAAACAGGATTTATTACGCAACTTCCACTTGCTAGGGCCTTATGCCATAAGAAATTTGCCCAATGTTTCCTATTTGTTAGAGTTAGAAATACGTAGCCAAATCATGCATATGTTCTTATGGCACACAACTTACCACCGACACAAAGATCTGAGCACACACTGTGTGTGGAAGGGGGAATAGCCCTGGGAATTCTGCAGCAGTGAGGAAAGCAGGTTTATGATTCCTGTAGTTGTTTTACTAGACAATCAGCCTTTAGGTTTTGTTGGTGGTGGTTTGTTTTTTTTTTTTTTTTGGTTTTTTTTTTTTTTTTTTTTTTTTTAAAAAGTCTGAATTTTAATTCCTTGAAAGAACAACCTCCTCCTAGGCTTCAACACCAGCTTTAAAAACATAAAATAAACTCAAAACACACAAGTGACTGACTTCACAAGGATGCTGCTGACTGTACTGACATGTCCTAAAAGATAAGTTTATAGATAAAGGCCCACTGTATACAGTATTTAGCAGAAGCATTAATGGCAGCATGTCCAATACAAAGTTGTAGTTGCTTATGCAACTTTTCTTTTTTTTTAAATGCATGTTTCCAAGAGCATAATTCCTGCTAGAACATTTTGGGAGTTGGTGCAGAGTGGATTAAGCCCAACATTTTGATTTAAAAAGGAAAAGAAAAAAAAAAGTTTTTAAGTGGACCTTAACTTTCTTCAGGAATACTTTAAAGTGAACATTGCGTTACTGTGTTAGCACATCTGAAGCAGAAATTCAAAGACATCAAAAGCTGATCTTGCTTTTATTGACCAAGTTATTTGAAAATATATTTACACACACACACACACACTCAAGAAGGGAGAAGGTGAGATAAAATAGATTTGTCTCAATAAATAGCCTAGAACTCCCATACACAGAGTTCAGACTTGGCTTCTGAAGAAAGCAAGTCATACCATTTATACAGTATCTTGCTTGTGGGTATGGGAAAAAACATGGAAAATACTTGCATTAGCCCTTTTTAGCTCTTCACAGCCTCTCCCACCGCAATGAGTCCTGCAAACACACTCAGCTCTCCAGAGAAATGCAGGGCTGCGCACAGGATAAATGCTCCTCCATGCAGCACCAGCAGCCTTAGGGACTGTTGCTGGCTGCATTTGAGAATCAAAGTATGAAACCAGTTAGGAGCACGTCATGTTGCTGCAACTTTTGAGCACTGATTTCTTCCAACCTAGACAACTCCATTTTGCCCAACTCCATTAACAAGAGAAGCACAAAAGCGATTGTTCGACCCAACTTCTCTGTCATATCAGACTCCTAGGAAAGGGTGGAGAAAGCCCCAGAATTCTCCACCAAATTATTCCTCATGATGGAGGTGGGCTATGTCCCCTCCCTGACCCTTCTCATCTGCTCCCGCCGTTCTCAATACTCTCCACCCTTCTCTGTTAATAGATTCTCCACCACCAGATTTTTAAAAGAAACAAAAACAAACAAAAAAACCCCCAACCCTCATCCAAAATGCTCCCAGAGGAACATTTTCTCCATCAGAACACATCATTCCTCCAGCTCAGCCCAAGACTCCAGCACGTCAGTAAAGGACCCCCAGGAAAGGCTGACATTGTGGCCAGACAGTACAACTGACACAGATGCCCCCAACAAGTGAGGCTTATGTATAAAAGCCAGGTCTTCAATTTGGGATTTCAAGAACAGTACTGGGGGCATGGCTTTAAAGCCTAACAAGCACACTGTAAAGAAATTATCCAGATTGCGAACATCGGAACTCCAACACTCCTACCCTTCCCAAACACCTGAAGGGATCTCCTAAAGGCCAACACATCTGGTCACCGAATAGCCACCAAGGAAAAAGTAAAACAATCTAATATCAATCTAAAACCTTCCCCAGTACCAGTTTGCATGACAATGAAGGTAGGTGTTGAACCTCCTGCTCCACATAGGATATTTTGCCACAAGCATTTCACTACACAAATGTTTGGCATATTCTTTAATTGAGCACTGAGGCTGACAGATGAAAACCCATCTCAGCTGAGGGTTCAGTCTTAAAAGGTCCAGAGCTCCTTAAAAGTGCTCTCTAAGCAAAACATTTTTTGGAATGCTCAAAATGCTTCTGAAGGTACATTGCACTGACTCCTTTCTGCCACTGTTTTCCTGGCTGGATGTGGCAGACTCCAGACAGCCAAAGTACCTTCATCATTAAAGAAGCAAGCTAAGGCTGGACTTCCCTGCAGGCACCATACTTCGCAAATACAGGGAACACTGCATCCTACAGGACACAGATGTATCACAATACTGTGCTGCTGATTATGTAAACTTCCTTCAAAAACAAAGACATTTCCATCTGATGAGCACTACCCTAGGAAGGAAGTCACAAAGCACAGTTAGAGATAAATACAATGCACTAAAGATGTTCTCTTTTTGTGTTCCCAACCTAAACTGAAAAATTAAGATGGAGCCTGTGATAACATATTGCCCTCTAAATTTGTAAGGGAATTTATCTATATTGACTCTTGCTGCTTAAGATTCGCACTGCTTCCCCTGAAAGAGAGACTGGAGCACAGGACACAAACCTGTATGTGTCTCAGTTACCATTGTTAGTAGCATAACAGCTCTGGCTAGTTTTGTAGCAGTGATACAGGAAAAGGCCTTCTGAAGTTCAGACATTCAGCATGGAACATGCAAGAAATAAGATGTGCTTCTTCTTCTTCCTATAACAGTGACAAGAGGAGTTAGCTGACCATCTAGTTCTTTCTCCTTCCTTCCCCTCACTGTGTTAGAAATTTACCCTTTCATCTGCAATTAGTTGATATTTTAGGAAGCTTTTGGTTCTGGAAAAACAGAGGCGGGCCAACGTGTTTCAGATGTGTTGGACCAGCATGTTCTGTGCTTTTACCCTCATTCAGTTATCTGTCTTTGGAGCTGTAGTTGAAGGAAACTCCATTTCTGATGGATCCGTTCATGAGCGTTTTAGGATTATCTCTTTCAATCTTTTCTCTGCTGAAGATAGTGTCCTGATCACTGTCAAACTCTGATTCAGAGACCATCAGACTGGAGTTGTGTTCTGTACTTCTGTGTTTTATACCTGACAATAAAAAAGCAAAACAAGCTCCATTAGAAAGGTCTCACTTTTTAGTAACAACTAACCATCCTCTCTTCTGCTGTGATATGAAATGTAAGTGAAAACATTCTCTGCAATCCTGCGTAACAGCGTGCACCACTGCCATTACCAATATAACAACTCACCTAGGAAGTATGATATACTGTTGGGCAGATACTCTTCTGAATTCACTGCAGGCCTGTCAATTTATGGCTCTGCAATGTGAATATATGCATTTAAATTTGAAACAATTAGATGATCTTAGTACATAGCTAATGTACTCTTAATAGCTTGAATCTGGAAATTAGTTTGTCCACCCAACTATCTGATTAACACAAGTGGCAACGAAAGGTCATGGTTTCTACAGAAACGTTATGTCTGTCTTTCTAGGACAGCAATTTCTCAGGTTGATTTTATTTCCCTGGATTCCAGAATTCCCTCCGCTACAAACTGAAACTCAGGTGAATCAAAACATATGTGAACAGGGGGTAGCAGCTGAAGTCTCCTGATGTTTAACAGGGCGCTTCTGGGCCAGGAGGGAACTCCTGCACAGCAATAAAACCAGCTCCAAATTAAAGTGTGTGCAGGGAAGGAAGGGTTACACAGAGAAAGGCTATGGGACAAATCAGATGTTCCAAATTAAGATTAACGAAGAAGCTCACAGCAGTGGCTAAAGCCCAAGGCCTCATGAAAGAAATGAAGTAATTCTCCCCCAACCATTTAATTGTCTATACTGCCACTGCCATTCCAAACTTGTAGGCCAGCTTCTAGGCTCCTCCTGACTGCAGATGTCAATTCAAATACATTTGTAAGCTTGGTGAATGAATTCCCAGCTGAAACAGAGAGTGCTTACCATATTTGGGTCGTAGCTCCATTCTCTCCTGCTCATCTATGTTATCTAGGATGGTATATTTTGTTTTCTTTCTTATCTTCGTCCTCTTTCTGCTAAAGAGAAAGTTAACAAAGACATTTAGTTCTTATGTACACACATAAATCTGCTCCCTCTCCCTTTTCATACCCCAACATTCAGAACCTCACTGTACTTTCTCACCTCCACTTAGAAAGAGTTGTTCCAGTTCATACCTGTATAAAGCAGCTGCACAATATGGACCAGAGAGTATAACTTATTTTCTCATTGATATACAAAGATGAAGAAAGCAAGAAAGATTGACTTGCCTTCCTAGGCCACAGGGGTTCAGTTTGTTCAATTTCATCATAGTAACTAGACACGAGGTAGACACATTCATTTGTTTCCAGATAAAATTTCTATAAGAATTGGTTATTCACCATTTGGTTTTTTGGGTTTGTTTTGTTTTTTTGTTTTGTTTTGTTTTTTTATTTTTAAACTGAGAGAGTTTAAGTGGTGCTTGTCTGGTTATGCTTACAGAGAAGGCCAGACTAAAAATGGAGATTTGCTCCCTCATACACATGCAGGGACAAAGCCCTACTGGTCTGTAGGCAAATCCCCACCTGTTCTTCCTTCATTTAAATCCTTCCCCAGCATCTGCTTCCACAATGCTCATCATCTCTATGTTAAGTTTCAGCTATTTGCAGGAGTCATGCATCTGCTCATCAATACAGAAGCTAAAGTCCTGGAGCTGGAGGAACAGACACAGACCTGCTTATTGTATTGGACTGAGAGGGAATGAACAAAGACTTCAGGGTAGAAATAAGGCCATTCACACATGAAACCAAGGGGCCACCTCCTAGAAGATGCTGTCACACTGCAGAAATTTTTCTCACCCTCTTTCTCATAACTTTGGAGGAGGGGTGGGTGGGGTGTGCCCTTTTTGAAGGCAAGAATTGATTCTGACAATGCCTGGAAAAGGACTCCCTCCCACATTGCACAGTTCACAGTGGAGAAGCCACTTACTGTTCATTCAACATTACAGCAACAGCCAGACACTTGGCCTCCCCTCTACAGTCTTCTAAAAAAAGTGGAGTTCATCTGGCAACTCAACAAGGCCTTTAAAACCTCCAAAACTCCAGACAAATATTGGACTACAGTGTATCTTTTTCCTGTAGTTTCCACAAGGCAAAAGGCATCTCGTGCCATTCTGTCCTGTGCAGAATTTCCCCCCTCTTTTTTACACGCATCTGTATCAGCCCGCCCTCACTCTCTGGCACAAGCCACATGAGGACAAAGGACAGAGGCAGATGAACCCCATAAACAACTCCTTTCTCATAAAGGCCACACAAGCCTGTGAGGCTCCATCCCACACTGTGGGGGCGGAGTGGGTCAGAATTCTATCTAAACATTTCTACTAACGGCACCATAAAAAGCACACTTTAACCTTAAAAAGGAATTCAGTATCAACTCTGGTGCATTTTGAACAGCATCTTTGACAGACTGCAGAGACACCCTAGAAAAAGCTGAAAATCCAGACAGACTTTGATGGCGTTTCATTTCTGCTCACACCCGAACAAGCTATCTATTTACTGTGCTTTTTGATCAGCAGCAAAAACACTTGCTCTAGTGACAGAACCTGCAGGGCCTTGTCACTTGAAAGAGAATTTCGTATCTGCTCACTAGGAAAGACTGGAGGCAGGGGGCAGAGAGGGAAACGACATACAGTAGTAGGCAAAACTGTTTAAGGAAAGAGGAAGCAAGACGTCTGCGCGACTGAGATCACTGGAACGCTCCTTGCCTGTCAGCCAGATGCAGCCCACATGTCCACCTGTCCTGTCCAAGGGAGACACCAGGTTGGAAGCATCTCCCTTACTGTGGCCTAGAATACTCCTACATCAGTGACCTTCAGGGCGTGCCTCTCCTCTCTTAGCATGGAGTATCTGGAGGACTCAGTGTGAGACCATGAAGACCTGCAGTATACTCTTAGCATTTTAACATAAATTATCTCTTAATATGAAGGATAATTCAATATCGGCTTTTTGGTTTTCAAAATGCAGAAGAGCACAGAACCACAAACAGATACTCCTTTTTTCAACAAAAGTGTGTTTATACAGAAATAGCTACAGGAAACTCCTCACGTGTCTGAAAAGAGTTCAGTGGTTTAGTGCTTAGAACTGGACTAAAATGTCTAGTTGTGTGCAGTTTTTGCATATACTTCAGTAAAAAGAAACAAATCATGTACCTTTTGCAGCAGCAGATGCAGAACCAGGCAAGCCCTACCATGACCACAATCAAAATGAAAATGGATACAGTCACATAGAGTATACTCCACTCTGAAAAAAGAAACACAACAGTGCTTTGTAAAGTAATATGATAGGGTAATTTCTAATACAACTCTATTAAAATAACCAATCGTGAGGAACGGGGCAACAGGAACTCAGGAAAATTTAGCACCTTCATATTCTCAGAAGAATCCCTAAAAATTCTTAATCTTCCAGATTGAAAGCGCATGCTTGAAAATTTTCTTCCACTCCAATACCTTTTACCATCCAAAGATACCTCAAAAGTCTATGTGGGAACTGAAAGTCAAGAGGGCATGGTTACTACCTCAGTTGTAATTCTCTAACTGAAATAAACATAGGTGTACTTTGCATCTGGCATTTTAGTAGTGCTTTAAAAGAGCAGCTGATTAGAGATATATCCTTCTACTGGCACACTTACATTTGTAAATCCAGGAAAACATGAGAAGGATACAGAGAGATGTGCAATAATGCGACCTCCAACACGTGTATACTCACTATTTCAGTGCTATTATCACACTATGGAACAACACAGCATTAGGGCAGGGCTGGAGGAGGTCCCAGCCTCAGGCTTAAAACCTACTGTCCCATTTTGGTTGGTCAATTAGTCTTCACTCACTAACAGACAGACCCATGGTTACTTAATGGCTTGTAGCAAGCTCCTTCTAAATTTCTATAGATTTACTTGAAGGTTAGTGCATTGCTCAGCAAATGCCTCCAAGCCTGCACAGTACTAAGAGTCAAGCTTTATTTCAACTTAAGTAGAAGACCAATTTAGTTAAATTAAAACTATTCAGTATTTGAGATAAAGAGGCTTAGCTGATACATCAGGTATGCCACAGAATATAGGCATGATTAGGCTGGTGAAACTAAATTGCGTTTCCCAAGTGCAACAGGGAAACTGAAAGAAACAGTGAAATTAATCAAGCTGAGGTTTTAAAGGTGACTATATTGGCTGTTGTTTTCTTTCCTTAGGTCAGATCATACTTCAGGCACAGAAGCATCAACCACACACTCAGAGAATCTAAGTTGTTGCCTCTTTTTCATCAGATGAATAGTACTTAAAAAGCCCATGCTATTCAACAGCCCTTCCAACTGGCCCCAAATTGTTACAAGATTTCTCTCCCATGACAAAGTTTTCATACTTTTTTCCTCAAACAGTCATTAAACTTTGGCTTACTAAAATTTAAACTTCTAAAATATTTTAAATGTAGCCTACTACTGTCAAGATATTATAATTTCAAGACATTATTCAAATATCTTTCTATAGAAAGATCTCGCTGGGCTGGAAAACACAGACTGTTTAGTCTTCCTTCAGCATCTACCTCCTATTCTGACAGCAAATAATCAACAGTCTCACAAGACAACGAGTTATTCTTGTTATTCCCACAACACCCAAACTCACCACAATTACTCTCTCCATCATTTAGATAACGATGGATCAAGTTTTCCATCCACAGCTGGTAGCAAATACAGCGCTTTGTTATGGGGTCACAGTGTCCATGTCCAGAACATTTTAAAAGACAGGCTAAGAACAAAACCAAACATAGGGTCAGTTATGTAAATGGACCACTTGACATGCATCCTCTTCCTGTGATATTAGGTTGGTAATAAAGCATCTAGCTCATAACATTCTGGTATTTTTTAAAACTCCCTTTCATTTGGTGTCACGGGTTAAAGAGATCTACAGTTCTGCAGACTGCTGGCTGTGAAGACAGAGATAAGAACATATCTTATGCGTACAACATTGAAATTGTATGCAAGTTGAGAACACTTTATTCTAACCCAAAATAAAGATAAGTTGAAATTGTGGAATTCAGATCTGCTCCTTTCTTTATAACATATTTGTAACAACTTCTAAAGTACCTGAGAATTGAGGAATATCAGCGTTCTCAGGTACTAGAAGACAAGGATCACAACGATAAACTAGAGGGTGTTTCAGTATTTCAAAACTGAATTACAGCATCTGACACCAGTATGTTTACTTACTTCATGTGCTAACAGTAGTAGCTATTGATAGATCAATGCATCATATTAGACTAAAATAAATAGTTGTTCCGCTTAAGACTCAGAGTAGCAGATTTACTATGTCAAGAGAAATATTAATGCCTATTTTCAAGTGACACCTATGCATTTCAGTAATCCAAGTACATTTACAACAGACAAACAGTCCTATTCAACAGGTAAATAAAGCCAGAATTAACTACAGAATCAATTACTATTTTATTGCCAAAGCTAAATCCCTTTGTTTGCATTTGGATCATTATGTCCTGATTTTAAATTATAGAGAAGTCTTATCTATAACATCTGAGTATCATAAAGGGTTCACATTACTACTGAAGTTTACAATAGGCTTAGAAGTTCAAGCATCTTTTTGGGGAAAATAAAAAGTTCATAATAAGAAACTCCAGTGGCCTGCCTACATTGCAAATATTAGAGGATTAGATTATAATGGTGATCTCCTGACCATTTTCCCTGATACAGACAAACAAGACCAAGTTACATTACAAGCCTATTAATGAACACTACAAGCCTTGAAGGAACCGGAGACATAAAACATTCTATATTGTGGCTACATTAAGTTTTGCCTATCTTTCAACAAAAGACAGTTTGAGTGGGGTATCTTTATCCTCATTCCCCAGGCTTTCCCTACGTAGACCAGGTTAACATGTGCTTTTGCCTGCTGTTAACAGATGATGACTTCTAAAAGAACAAAAGTAACTGGCACCAGTCTACCACAAATGAACAAGCATTTCAAGTACTGTCTTCAAAGTCATCTTTCAGAAAGCTACATCCAAGCCCAAACAGCAGATGGCAGACAGAAGGCCTTCATGCATTGTTTCCAAGTGCTGTGTTAGCCAAATGCCTGCGAAGTTCTGAGATAAGCAAGCACAATCCAAAACATACCAGCTGTGTCAACCCGCAGGACTTTAAAAAGCAGAAAGTCAGCCTTCTCTTTCAAAAGCTGAACATGCAAAGTTCGTGAGACATCTGATGCCTTGATCACCTTGGAAGGATGCCCATTCTGCACGTAGAACACAACCGCGGTGCTGCAGAAAGAACAGCTAAGGTCATGACTGCTGTCAAAGACCACTTTTGTCAGCAATCAAGTTTACAGCCTTTGGTTTTGTTTGTTTCTGGAAAGCAAATGTCACCAATGATAAGTATCAGGGAATTCTGTCCATGGATCAGTCCAAATGCCATAGACTTCGTTCTAGGTCAGGAGCACCAGCAGCTCTCTGGCTTCTCAGTTTTACAGAAGAAAGGTGAGGAAAACAGCAAATGTAATTCCCTCCTTGGTCTTCCTGACTCGCTTTAAGAGAAGTATGTATACATTTGCTTTCTGCACTCTCATCTAGAACTTGTCACAAAGCACTCTGAAGCAGTTTGAGTAACTTTAGGAAACTGAATTTAAGAGAAGGAAAAGCTCAGAAGCAAGACAGACAGAGAATTTCATGTGGGAGTCCTCCCTCTACCCCCGCCTTTTTAAGCTGGGTGGTGTTGATCTCATCCTGTATCAGACACTCAGGGAACATCTTTATCTGAAAAGCAGTAATTGGAAGCTGTGATTAAAAATATCACAGGTATAAATGCTAGATTTTCCAAACCATTTGTTTTTAAATTTTAAGAGGCTCCCCAAGTGCTAAATAGACACCAAAATGCATTTTAAATTACCAAGTAGTTACCAAGAAGTAATTTAAAGATAACTCTTGTCATCAGGTTTACCGATCATGCTGGGAAGTTTCTCTGGGTACACACAGCCATCTTTAGCCCTCCACACCAAGTAGAGGGGGTATTTCTACTTCAGAGTAAGATACCACATTTAGGAGTATCTACTGTGCAGTTTTCTCTGAAAAAAAATGGATTTTTGTCACCAGTTATCTGGGGAATACTTAGAATATCAAAACCTTAGAGAGGAAGTAGAAAAAAAGAGAAATAAACCAGGATGGATCAGATACAGCTGGAACCTTATTCCGAAATACAACACTTGCTTTACTGTGAGAAAGTCTGTCTGTCTCACTCCATCCAGCATTTGGTAAAAATAATAGCACTGTATGGAACGAAGACATTGAAATGTATGCACACACTTCCTTTAAAGGAATAAAGAAAAAAACTATACAGAGAATTTTTAATATCTTTTAAACAAACAAACAAACCACTTAAGTTCTGAGCCTCCAAAGAGCTTACTTCATCAATTTTCCACCACAGCAGAAGAAATTCACCTTTTAAAGTATATACTCTTGAGAGCTGTAGCAGTTTTTTGTTGTCTTAGAAAATACTATTTTGCAACTAACTATAAGCTGTGAAAGAGTCAATGAAAATCACAAATCTTCCTGGAACAGCAGGATATCTTTCTACCTTATATCTGAGTAGGCTTGTATCTTCTGAACTTTGATATCTGAATCCAAAACATTCAGCAATACAGCCAGCTGTCTCACCAGGGTGTCCTTCTGCTGTTCACTCAGCTGTCCCACTCCAACTTGCAGAATCAGCTCCACCAGACCACTCCTTTTGGGATCTGACAGAAGAAGAACATGCTATTCTTTCAGAGCCTGGCAAACGTTTCAGTACCAACTGAAGACAATATGCAGTACTCAAAAGTATTTATTAATACTATATTTTCCTGCGATAAGACCCATATCTCTTATAGCCCAATCCTTTTGTGGTCTTAGAAAAGTACTTAGCCTACATTTTCAGATGCCCTCTGAAACAAACCTGGTGGGTCCTAAGACAGCAACTCAGCTTATCAGTTGAAAGAAAGCACTTCATTGTGTACTTCAGTTCAGCATTAACACATTTCTGTGCAGAATAGCAACTTCTGTTCCCCTAAATGCCCCCATTTTAAGGGGGCCCCCTAAAAATCCCCCCATTTTAAGGTCAGAGGAAAGCACTAGGTGAGCCTAATAACTCTTAAGTTCCCTGGTAGTTATCTGATACTGGCTACCACCTAGGAAAAGGAAGGCAAAGATGGACTCATATGGTAGCGGGCAAGACTGTGTGAGCAAGTCTAAATGAGGATGGTCAATTTGACAAATATCAAATACGTTTACCTTCATAAACTGAGGGTTCTGTTAAATAATACTTGAACTTCTAGAGTGCCTTGCAAACAAAACAAGCTTCACAGTATCCAATAAGAATCCTGAGCCAATTATTGTGACTACATTCAACAATAAAGTGAGGAAGAGAAATAAAATCATTGCCCACGAACTAGACAAACAAGAAATCTCTGACAGACCCAAGATTTCAGACTCATTTCCTGAAACCTTGACTTATGCTTCCATCACATAACTATTTATCCTGCATTTGAAAACAAGTCTATATATGAGCAATACCAAACCATGAAAAGACAATTTAAACCCCCTGAAATTCTTTGAGGTTTGTTTTTGTCCTTCAGGATGAAAGGAGGAAAACAAGCATAAAAACACACTTTCAACCACCAAACACACAATTGCAGCTTTTGTACCTAAACTTAATGCTCAGCTTCCATCTCTTTCCATTGGCCAAACTGATTAACAACCAGGAAAAAGAAACAGCTACAATGAATGAAAATCAACAAAAACTTAAGGAAAATATTAACTAGGAAGTATGATTTTTGTTTATTTATGCTTCCAGTAAGGCAATGGTGCAAACTGGTAGTTAAGAATCCTGACATCTCTTCTAAACACACTGAGGCATATTAAGAGAACAATAAGAAGGCAGGAAGAGACCCATTTGCTTTGTGTTTTAACTTGAATCTTGTCAACATTGAAATAAATCAGTGAAAAGGAGAACAAAGATGAGGTATTCACATCGATGACCTTTTAATTGTCATACCAGGCCGCACTTCAACAGTTGCTGAATCAATATCTGAGTCTCCTTTAGCATCCGTCACTTTCAAGTGAAAAGTATAGGTTCCTTCTACCAGATTAGTTAGCTGCAGTACTGCCTCGTGGTCTGAGCCATGGATCACATCCTGGAAAAAAAAAAAAAAATGGTATTGGGATAATTATACCCTCCGAGAAAGTTGCAGGAGTGTCTATCAAGTTGGGTAGCCGGTACAACAGTGCGAGTTCTTGCTTTGGCTTTTGGGACAAATATGACCTACTCACAGTTCATAGCAGAGTAATGCAAATTCGGAAGTGGCTGTTAAAGAGGATTTCTGCACATATTTTCATATGGATCATTCAAAAGGATATTTTCATAAAACAAAAACCCAGACAGAACAGCAGACACTCTCAAGTACTCATCTGCTTGAAAATCTGAGACAGCTACATTATTATTTCTCAATTTTACTCCAGTATTCTTAGTTCTGCTTTCTTAACTCCCAAATAATTTCCTTTCCTTGGAGTTCACATATTTCCAACTATCATCTCTGACAGCTATATTTAAGCTAAACCTTTTCAATTCTTCTCAAACCCTCATGTGAATTGCTTCTGGAAGCTTTGTTATTATTTTGCTATTTCTCCTATCCCAGTTCTTGCTGATTTGCCACTACCTTCCTGACTGGGAAGAGCTGTCCACAACACTTTGTGAACAGAGGCAAAAGAAGTTATCACAGTTTTAGTAGCTGACACATAAACTTCAGTTTATCATGAGGTGCTTCTGCTGTCTGGTCCCTCTCAGAGAAGTGGACTCCACTGATCTAATGACCCAGGCTATTCACTCTGGTCTGCCAGGCCACACACCTACCACCAAACACCGTTTTTATCTTAAACTGAAAGTTTCACCTCATCTGGTACCAGACATGATTCCTTAATCTTTATTGGTACTTCTTGCTCTCTCAGACCCTTCCTCCTTTGGAATATCTGGATTTAGATGATTTTTCTCTCAAACACACTAGCTTGATACTATCACCAATTAGTATTTAAGAGACACAACTTTATTCTTCTGTCTCGAGTCTTTCCCAATTAAGTCCATCCACATTGCTGCAGTGCTCCTACTTAGCTATATATTCTATAGCGGTACTGAAAATATCACAAGCCTCTCGAACCGAAGCATTTGAGAGAGTAGGGGAGACAAACCAGAAACAGGCACCATGCCTCATGGCATCGTATGAGTCATACCTGCTTGCCCTGCTGCAGCAATGCTACATGCATAACAAGGGCTGAATTTTACTCATTACAGCCTTGAAGAAACTTACCCCAGCTGCCGGGCTTTGACCATCCCGAATCCACAAATATGACACAATCCCCTGGTCATCAGCAGACCTTGAGCCATCCAAGGTAACAGAATTATTTGGAAGCACGAGAACATGCTTCCCACCAGCATGCGCCCGGGGTGGACTGTTGTTTTCTAGCCGTAAAAATAGTGGAGGAGAAGGATTTGCTTACAAAACATGCGAAATGTGACGTGCCATTGCCAATACACCCACACTGCAATTCTATACCTGATGATTGCAAGCAATAACAACAGCATTTTGTGTCAAAGGTACAGGGAAAGGATGGGTGGGTATACAGAATTTGGCTCTGGGATTATTACAACCTGACAAAAGCAGAGCTGCACCATGAAGAGAATACCAATAAGAGGTACCATCCAAAAAGATCTTTTTCAAAAAGCATTGTGGTACTTTATTTACAGTCTCACAATAACTTAAACATCAGATCTTCTCAGTCAAGCAAAAAGATTTTCTGCCTACTTAGAAACACAGCCCAGCACAAGATCAGCACGCTGGGCTCTTCTCGTCTCGCGAATCACTTACTACCGAACAGAAGCTTGCGTAAGGTCTTATATCTTCACAATGCTTGTACTTAGGCAAAGTGTAATCAGGAAACTTAGAGTAAACCCTGTACCCGAATGCTTTTTGCTTACTGCTAGCAGTGAAATTAAGGCATGCATTGGGAATACAGCCAAAAAACACCAAAGAAACACAAACACATTCTCTTTCCAGAAACCAGACATCATTGACTTTTTTTTAGAGCACAACTGATAAGACAGAGCTCCAGGAGGCTGCGAGGCTGAGTGTAATACCTTGCTGGTCTGAATGTTATGTTGGACATAAATAATTAAATTTTGGGCAGATCTCCAGGGCATTGGCTGTAACTCTAGAACAGCACAGATTTCTCTGTGATACAAGTGATCTTCTTTGACTCTTCCAAATAAACCAGCTAATTAAACTTGGCCATTGGAGCACTGAGTATTTTTAATATTGAACCTATGACTATAGTCAGTACATACTGTGGCTACACTTCACAGCATGAATGAGACCATGAGACACATTTGGGCAGATCTGTTGCCCTGTGTTTCTGACTAAATACCTAAATGAAACTCTGAAAATAGTTCAACCAATGATGCATAGGGGTGAAACTGAGTCCAGCTTCTTCTCCAAGGTTCATTCATTCTGCAGTGAAACGAAGTGAAAAAGAAACAAGGCTGCACTGTTTTCAAGAAATTCAGCAGCTAAGATTTTAATGCAACTGTACTATCATTTCATAAATGGTATAGGTACCATACCTGGAAGGCCAGAGTGTATTCCTCCCCTCAAAAAACAAGGTATGCAACAGAAAGCCAAACTCTGGACCAAACAAGATTTGAAATTATTATGCCACCTTCTTTAAAAGGAGGCATAGGCCCATGGAGAATGCCAAAATCACTCCCTAAAGAACAACATGAGGCAACAGATGGTTGGATTATCACCACGTGCAAACTTGAGGATGTAACTTTAGTCAAAACTATGAAATCTGTCAGGAGCACCTGACAGCACCTCTGTCAGAAGAGCAACAAAGCTGGTGAAGGGTCTAGAGAACAGGTCTTATAAGGAGCACCTGAGGGAAGCAGGGTTGTTTAGCCTGGAGTAAAGGAGGCTCAGGGGAGACTTTATGGCTCTCTACAACTACCCAAAAGGAGCCTGTAGTGGAGCAGGTACCGATACCTTCTCCCAAGTTGTAAGCGACAGGACAAGAGGAAATGGCCTCAAGTTGTGCCAGGGGAGGTTTAGATGGGGTATTAGGAAAAAATGCTTCCCCGAAAGGATTGACAAGCATTGGAACAGGCTGCACAGGGAAGTGGTTGAGTCACCATCCCTGGAGGTGTTTCAAGGACCTGCAGATGTTGTGCTGAGGGACATGGTTTAGTAGTGGACTTGGCAGTGCCAGTTTAATGGTGGGACTCAAAGATCTTAAAGGTCTTTTCCAACCTAAACAATTCTACGATTTATGATCTCACACAAAAGGTATTATCCTAAAGCCTCTTCTACAGCATGCATGTTGGGGGGAAAAAATAACTGAAAAACCACCATGGCAACTGTTTCTCTGTATCAAAAAAACCCAACAAAACTTAACATTAGAAGACCTGTATTTAAATGGAAATTGGTACACTCCTCACTTCTTGGATGTTAGTTAAAGCCCACAATAAAACCGTTTTTCTGCTCAAAGCTTAACTTTGAGAATAAAATAAAACCATCCTCTACATGAAGCAGACACACCATGGTCAAAAGTAGTATTTGGAGCATTTTTGTTACAACTAATTCTGCATGTATTTTACTTCAAAAAATCTTGCAGTAAATTAAGTTAATTCTACCAGTCACTCATAACATTACTATATTACGAAATAGCAGTAACTCTTCTTGAATACCCTTGAAATAGAACAACAAATACATTATTCCTTTGTGGCCCGACTTCCTTTACATTCTGTCAGTGACTGAATTAACTGGCAAGTTGCCTACACTATCCTAAGAAGCAGCAACTAGGCTTACCTTCCTTCACAGTAATAGATAGCACAGATGCACTGCTTAAGCCCTGTTGGTCTTTCACGGTCAGCCTGAAGCGATAGGTACCAACCTGAAGACCAGTTACAGTTGCTATTGCTTTGTCACCGTTTTCCATCTGTACAGAGCTGGGTCCACTGAAACAAAACATCTCAGAAAAATAATCCTGCACAGCCAGCCAAATTGTTCTTTCAGCAGCATCACTCACACCATTTGCTTTTATGATGGTTAAAGAACTATATGAGACATGAGTTTAGTTCAGAGAATTCATAAATCCAATTTTTCAAGACATTCAAAGCGCCAAGCATCACATACCCAGTTAACAGAAGATTAGAAAGGGCACCCCAGAAGTTCGGTCTCCTTGCTGTACTATTTCATGGACGCAATCAAACAGCGTTGCTCTAAGAGCCACTCACAATATGTACAGGGTGTCAGCAAACCTCTTCCTGTACCAGTTATGACAGTTGCATGAGCTAATACCTTGTCCTTTTATTAAGGATGAAATAGTTTTTCACATAAACATACAATTACAGACTTTTGTAAAATATTTTCAATTATCATGCAAGAGTGCTTTAGTCACCTACTATCGAAAGCTCAGGCTAAACAGATTGTCAATTCACTTTATTATTCAATAAACAAGTGACCGAGAAACCCTAGTACTCAGCACTGATGGGAAAACTTTGTACATTACGGGAGGGTACCCAAGCCTGATACTCGTTTTTTAACTGGAGACATGGAATTTCCTGTCATTTTCTCTTAACTTTATGACAGTAGGCCTCAAAATGACACATCGCAAAACACAGGCAGAGATTGCCTAAGCTTTCCAAGTTGAACTTAAAATTCCTGTGTCTTATCCTATTACCACCTCAGTGGAAAGATCCTCAAAGCACCTCTCAAACAGTGCATCACCCAACACAATTGCATAAGAGGCTCTGGCACCCAATGACTTTCACTTTGTTCTCTGTTTTACAGGAGATTAGTAAAATCTCTAGATACCTGATATTTTCCCAATGATAGAAGACAATGCCTTGGTCATCTTGGCTTTTGCTTCCATCCAGTGTAGTACTTTCTACTGGGAAGGTCAATTCCTTGTCAGGGCCAGCCACTGCTACTGGAGGACTGTTATTTTCTGTAAAAATAATATTTAGTGCATAACATTTGCTAGGTAGTCAGTGGCAAGGATTGCCAATCAGAGGAAAGATTTTACACAGAATATTATATTACAAATATGATATATTGGCTCAAAGGTACAAATAACAAGCATAACATGCACAAGCCAGCAGAAAATACTAGGTGGGAGAGACCAGGTCTGCACCAAACCGTATCCCACAGCAAGTATTTCCCTTTTTCACAGTCATATCTGAAGGCACAGACACACTCAAAAAGTTTCGCAGCATTTTTTTGCACTGCATGAAATGTTTTATAACAAGAGTGGTGGGATATTCTCCTGGCTCCACCACTGCATCCCTTTCAAAACCACCCACACAAATATGACTCTCTGTCCTTGAAGATGATACTGGCCCAGGTTTTCTACTGCTCAAGGTCAGCACAACACCACTAAGTTAATGCCAATTTAGAGTCTTTGAGGATTTAGTGCAGAAGTATACAACCTATTATTCTGTTTTCAACCTCTGCTTTTGTGGCGTGGTAAAACTGGCAATCCTACCATTTCCCTGGATATTTATTCACCCTTAGACCTGACTTCAGCAGTAGCATCTTTCTAGTTCCACACTGTAATGGGTCTAAAAGGCACCACCACACACTGTACTTCCAATCCATGTTCTTGATTTCTGCACTAAGTGCCTGCTGTAAAGTTTTCCCAGAAGGGGCCATCTACAAAAAGATGTGTAATAAGCAACAATAGGAAGATAAAACATTGCCCCATAGTGGAATGCGAGACAGGAAGGCAAGCACATTACAAAAAAAAGAAAAAGCATTAAAAAAAAATCTCTCATGAGGCCTGGATCACTTGGGCCAAATTCATCACTCATCTCCCAAATCTAAGCAAATGTGTGAAAGATGTAGCTTTTGAAAATTCCTTGCTTGACACTTTTCCCTGCAAAGTACAATGCAATTCTAGTGAGAATTCAATTCACCAAGGATTCTTGAAGGAGAACTGCAAAACAGTAAGAAAAGAGCAGAGCACTGATTGATACTCTGAACAGCTTTGCAAAACAGACTTTGTAGGATATTAAACTCAAGAGCTACATGTTAGATTTTAGAAGGACACTCAAAGACATCTCTGTGCAGTTGCCTTATGTGATCAGGCTGGTGCGAGCTCTCAGAATCACCACCTGGACTTTTTTTATGAGTCTATGTTTGTTCTAACTGTTTGCTTTGACAGAAAATAGAGGTGGAAGAGTCCTTGATGCAGGGATACAGGACATTCAGACCACCATCTCAGTGATGCAATGCAGGGAGATGAGGCATTTGAGGACAGTGGTAAGGCATCAGGCTGGCCCACCCCTGAGGGACCCAGATGTGCCTGCAGCAGACTTACCAGGCTGTACGATCAGTGTCACCTCAGCGGTGGACCGCTGCCTCGCAGAGTCTGTGACAGTCAGCTGAAATGTATAATCTCCTTCCTGCATTGCAGATAACTGGAGGTATGGCGTCCGCACTCCCTACACGGCATTTACAAAGACAGAGAGCCCAAGATAAAACAAAAACGCTGGTGGACTATGAAAGGCCTTACAGAGCAAACGTGAGGAAGAGACAAAATTTGTTTTAATTCATAAATACAGTGTTTCAGCAAACAGTTTAAGCACCTTGTAGACAAGAAGACTTGAAATTTGATGCACAGATATAACGTATTCACTATTGCAACTGTCCCTACCAACCTGAGAAATATCTGTAGACAATAAACCGTAATTTCTTACGTTGGTATAATTGCTGCATTATTTCTGAACAACAATAATTGTGAAACATATGGGACATTAACTTTCTCAGTTAGGAAATTAAACACTGATGGAAATTGCTACAGCTTATTCCATTTCCTTAGAGATATTTTAAAAACAAACATCGTGATATTCTTTAATATAGTATTTATAAAAATTGGTAAATGCACAACCAAGCTTGACTTGATCCCAGCCAGCCAGGCTTATGGAAAAAACATATTAAACTAGACCACTCAATGATTAACTAACCAGCAGAGCTACTTGTTACATTGCACTCTAACTATGGATACCATGTAACACACTTGAGCCCAGCATCCTCAGCTGTAGGAACATAAATAAGATTACTAGGCTCTTGAAAAGAAACTGTAAAATGCTCTTGTATTTCCACATTAAATACCCAATAAATTCATTAGATATCTCAAGCAGTCACACCCTTCTTTCAGGAAGGTTGCTTTAAGATTGAACGCTCTTAAAAACTACAAGCTCAGGTTGCATGGATGCTTTTGGAAAGTGTTTGTCTTGGTAAAAGAACAAAAATAACCCATTATGCTATAAGCCCTTCTATAGTTTTGTAATTGCCTCTATAGTATATGCTTGAATCAATATTACTCCTTTCCTAAACAGATCTACAAAGGGATCTCTTTCCAGTCCTGAAGGTCTAAAGCATTTGCAACATAGCAGAAATCAAGTGTCTTATAAAAAATGGCTTCTGAATTTCAGCTGGCTTCATTACATTAATTTTCTCAACTGCTTACAGAGCTACAAGAATCTCCAATTTACTGAGTGCAAGGCCACTGCAAATTTTTATTAACTTTTCTCAGACTTTTAAAAAAATAATAATACAGCCATGAAAATAAGAGAATAAATTCAGTTAACCTTCATAGGAAACCCATGTTTTAGTGAGCATAAAAGACCCACCACAGAGCAAGGCTGCCTAACACTGCCAAAAATCTTGTCATCTTTCACTCAGAAAATTAATTTTCTGTTTGAGTCCTACTTTCTCCAGAAGAAAGTGTTACAAGAAAACCCTGACTACACCCACATCCTCCCTAAAACAGTTTTCAGCACGTCCAGTGTCTCAGAAGATGGAAACCTGTGGAGAAGCTCTAGGGTCCAAGAACAGACGTTGTTAAATCAAAGTCTTTCCAAACCACCAGGGAACAAATAACAGCAGGAATCAGAAATGGCCATGAGGAATAAAAAAAAAATTATGAGGAGTAATTAAAAGTAGTATCTAAAATAAGAGCTGAAAACATCAAAGAAGGGAGAAAAAAAAAAAGTAACAACACAAGATATTTTGGTGCTTCTGAGACGTTACTTAGGTATGTGTTTCCTCATGTTAGAGGCAAAGATAAAAAGAGGTTTCCAATCCTATGCAAGGAGAAACAGACATACCTGCATTGCTACAACCTTGCCTTTGCTTTTGGGACTGAGTGACCATTCATAGCTGACAATTTCATGGTCGTCACTGCTCTGGTTTCCATTCAGCGTGATGAAGTTCTGGGGCAAGGTGACTGCCTGATTAGGTCCTGCATTGGCAATAGGTGGGTAATCCACTGGTTTGTTGACAGTCAGAGATGCAATGGTGGAGTTGGCTGCTCCATCTGAATCAATCACTGTGAGTCTACAACAGAAAAAACAATATTGTAAATCTGTTAAGATGGACTTCTGCCAAGTCCTAAATTCAAAGGTTAACTTTTTCTCGCTCTTTTTCAAATACCACCTACAACAGAGCCATTGATTAGATTATACAAATTTCTGCTTCAGAAACACATATCCTTCAACAAAGGTAGGAAAGAAATTCAGAAGATTGTTTTCAAACACAGCTTTCAATCTTTAAGGAGAAAAAAAAAAAAAAGCCTAGTTATTCTGGATCCCAGATGAAAATCCTTTCCCGGCAGTCAATGGCAACTTCATCAATTTCAAGCAAATTTCACTGCAAATTCTTGAAAAAAAAATATTCAGTAAAAACCAGGGATTTCATTCACTGGCCATAGTGGAATAGTCCCTATTAACACCTACGTCCAAAACTACTCTGGATGTTCAGAAGCAATGCTTATAGCACAGTAGCAGATCATAACTTCTTATTTCTTTGTGGCACACTATTACTAATTTTAATGCAGCTTAATATCAGCTCAGATTTTTGAAGATGTCAAGTCACAAAACTAAAAAAGTACAGGGTTTAAAGAAACACTATTGGCTCTCAAACACAATGATAAATCATCTTAAAGCAAGACTGCTGCAGACACCTGAAAGCGATGAAAGACTGCCCTCCACAGACTGGTAACTGACTACATCCCTAATTCACCTCTGCTGCAAAAAAATGCATACAGCTGACCAAATGGAAGGGAACCACTCTTGAAGCTTTGCCCAAGTGGGAACAAAACTAGTGGTCATTAATTATGTCATTAGGGAACACACACTTTTGCAGTGGGTGCACATCCATGTGTATCAGGAGCACTAGATATTGTTGGCCAGTTAATTTTCTCTAAGCTTGAACACATAGCTCTGTTGTTCAAGTACCTCAACCTCCCGCAAAGGTGCACAGATATAGCAAGTGATTTCTTAATTCCCTAGCATTTGGAACACATTTAGAATATTGCTTGTAAACAAGCTCTGCCCTTTTTAATACAGAAAAAAATCCTACACTCATTTCTGCCACTGTACAATAAGGAACAATTCCAGTACAGAACACAGAATGAAAGTTGAAGCTACGCAATTTTTGGTGAAGCTTATGCAAAGCAACACATTTAATGTATATGTATGCTGGCTTCAACATTCTACTGATACTACGCTGATACATAATATATTGACTGGTAGGCTGTTACCCACTGGCAGCCAAATAACCCAATCTGGGTCAGTGGGAAGTCTGCCTCTGCGTGGACCAGGCTTTAAGTTAAAAAGTTCAGAAAATTAACTCTGATTTTAAAGCACCCAGAACCACAAACATTGCTTCCATTGCTGGACAAAACCTAGCTTCAGCAATGCATAAATGGAGGAAAACAGTAGCAAAGCAAAGCTTTTAATGAAGAACAGAATGACTCTTATTAAAATCAGCACACAACAATGCCTTGCAAGGATCAGTCTTCCAATATTGTTCTGTCTGCCACCACCCTTCAGGGGATGACTTTCACAGCCTGACTGCAGAGTATCATCTCAGGACACTTGCCAACAACTAAGTCGGCGAAAAAAAAAAAAAAGTTTTGTCACAGTTATTGTTGCTGGGAATGGGAGGTATTTAATTTCTGATACCATGTTTTGCGTAACTTTGTGCTGTAAACTATCACTACACCAATATCACAAAATCACTGCAAGCACTTTTTAATAGAACTACTCCATATGTCTCTCCGCTGGGCAAAACGAAGGGCAAGAGCATGCAAAAGAAAAACAAAGTTTTTAGTTTGAGGAGGTACATGTGTGCACAAAGAGAAACAAACATTTAGTTGACATCACAGAAATAGTTAAAACCCCAGAGGAAAACATCGGTGCAGGTACCTGAAAGTGTAGTTTCCAGGAACAAGGTTAGACAAGTGCAAGACAGGTGTGTCAGCAGATGCTTTCTGCTCTCGCAAAGGACCTTTAATTTCCTCCCAGTGGTAACTCACTATCTTCATATCATCTATACTTTCTATATTCATTTAAAAAAAAAAAACGTATCAGTTTCTTGTAGCAATTGGTGGAATGAACAGTAAAGTCTTTCATACACTGATGCCTAACCAGTTTTCTATAATTATCTTTTCAAGCATATTTGAACGAGATTCATGTACCGTAGCTGTTAAACCACAGATTCCAAGTCACATGTGGTATGGTTTATCTAAACAAACAAAAAATTCTTCATACATACACACAAATAAAAATCAAGTCTCAAACTCTGCACACTTCAACTTGTCTGCTCTCAGTAATTATGAACACAATTATAACATCTCATCATACCCTAGAGCTCTCTGCCACGCCCCCAGCTGTACTGGCACAGAGGCCTGTTCTGGGCAGGGCAGGAAGAAACTGAAAGAGTAGCTGCTGTTTGGATGCAGCAGCCTCCAATACACCGTATCTCAACCCCCATGTGGAATTCTACATTTTATCACTTTTTTTATTTATTGAAATGATTTATAACTGGACTCAAATCCCTGAAACAAATCATGATTCAGGGAACTTCTGAGTAGAGCGAGAAGAAGGAATTTCACCTGTAACTGACAAACAATAATGTTGTAACTGTATATTAAAAATACAGGATATAAGCACAGGCTGGTCCAGTACATACGACTGCCATCAATGAAGGTCGAAGTTGTAGGCAAAGAAACTTCTTGTACTTTGGGTGAAGCAACAGCAAGAGGCGGCTGGTTAACTCTGACTGCTGTGAGAAAGACAGGGGAAGAGAAAAAAGAAAAAAAAACAAGTAGTGAAAGGTCAGGCAAAACTAATCTGTTAACTCTGAAGATCAATAGTCCCCAGTGATTTAAATCTAGGATTGACAGCTGTGCAGTATCTGCTGTCCTTTTTGGACAAGGCAGAGAAAAGGTTACTGAAGGTTACTGTGCGCTGACACAGCCATCTTGCACTGCGGCCACTTTTAACTGGTATAATTTAGATCAGACCTGTGCACCGTAACTTGCAACTAGAGCCAATTCAGCAACTAAATGCTGTTCCCAGCTGTACTGGAGAAGGGGACCACAAAAGGTGGCATGATTTTATCTGAGGCCTTGCCTGAGGAGGGTATGAGACCAGAGAGCACTTAAACACAGTGAGCAAGATCCTTAACTCTACTTCCATAAAATGATTTATAGACACTAAGATATGAAACGTCTCTGCAAGACTGGACTACCAGATGTTCTTGACAGACAGTAATTAGATTATTAGATAAGCTTGTTGTACAACTACTTGTGTTAAAGAAATTAATTTTATTATTTTATCCAACTGATTTACCTGGTTTGACTGTGACATTTACAAAACCTTCACCAAAGGCATTTTCACCAGAAACCGTCACTTTGAAGGCATAAAGGCCCACCGATAACTGAGACAAACACAGAACAAACTGCATTACATATTGAATTAAATAAAAGCACTATGCAGACATCTGCCAAACACATTGTAAATAGAGAAAAATCTGGATACCTGAAACCTAGAGCTCCTTTTATAAACACGTACACAAAAGGACACTAGTCACTGCCCAAAAGTGGGGAATATGAAGCAAACACTTAGGAATTTTTACTCTATCTTAGAAAATTATTAGAGCTTCTAATCTAAACTTCTAATCTGGCAAAGATTTGGTGACACATGCAAATGAAGAGGCTCTGGCAGTCATTGGAACTCCCTGAATCAAGATGCCCTTCCCCACAGGCTAGGTTCCTGCGAAAGGAAAGGAATGCAAGAAACACAATGAGCCTGAGCTTACAGCTCACTTACATGAGAGAGCTTCAAGGTCTGGCTGTGCCTGCGCTCCATTTCACCACCATAGTCAGCAGGGTGACTGATTAAGCTCCACTCATAGGTGTAGGCTGTTTCTAAGAAAAATAACACAGCAGTAATCAGCTTTGCCTTCAAGGTAAGCCAGGAAACAAAGAAATCAAGTTCCCCCTCCGTCAGATAAAATGCTACAGTAGGAAATCACAACTGCTACTGTTTAAGCCTGCAAAACAAAGCAGCACGAATATGTTTAACTTCCACAGTGTATTGTAAGTTGGTAAAGCAGCAAGGATGTAATGGACTTCACAAGTAATTGACTTCTCCACAAAAACCAGCTTCACGTGAATTAAATGCGTTTTATGTAGCTACCTATGAAATACGTATTCTTTGCTGCTGTAGTTCGGAAGCTGGTAGTTTTAAGGTAAGTGTTACATTTAGAACCTACTTTTCCTCCCCTCTGCTTTACAGAAAGACACTATAACCTGGGCTACATCATCTTTTGGTAGAAACTACAGGCTTTCTGTTGGCCCATCTGGCTACTGAGTTCAGGTTCTGAAAACAAAAGCCACTTAAAAAAAAAGAAGACTCTCTAAAATCCAAAGGAGGAAATCTCTGCAGTTGGAGCCACAAAAAAGGTAGTAGTAGGACATAAGAACGACGCTTTTATCCTGAGATGCGTAACTCAGGACTTGTCTGCAATTACAGGATGGTAGTGTGTGCATCTCCTTGTATGCCAAGGCCATTCAAAACTCACCTGTAGGTGGTGGTGGGACAACAAAGGCATTCAGTTCAACCTCATTTTTGGGTAGCACCACTTGTATGTTATCTCCAGCCGACACAATCAGTTCTTTTACTGCATCTAAGATAGAACGAGTACATTATGTTTTAATAAATGGAACGGATATAAATTTAGCATCTTCAATATATTATTTGTAATGGATTAAGTAAAATTTGACAGACACGCTACAGTGAATAGTCAAGGATAAGTAAAAAAAAATCCTCAATACATAATCAAATATTAATCTATCAGAATGACGACTATGGCTCCTTCACCTTTTGCCAAATCAAAATTTTTCTTCTTCCCAAATATGAAGTGTTATTTTCCCCCACTTCTGCTTTAGAGAAAAGCATTCTGATTATTCCTGGTACGTGTGTTTTTATCAGTAATTGGCTAGCAGTTCAGGAATTAAAAAATACACAATTACAGAAGAAGAAAAAAAAAGCCATCTGCGCCAGAACAAACCTCATTAAATAAGGTAACATAATTGGTATTGTTACTCTAATATCATGTTTTCTTTCACCAAGAAGCACTATTTCTATGTTTGTGTAGCACTTGATGCATGCCTCAATGTCCAGATCAGTGTCCCTTTTAAAAATGCCACTTGTATAGCAGGGCAAAGGTGTTATTTCATAGCTGAACTGCACATTCAATCTATTTGTCATGCAGGAGCACACTCCCAGATCTCATCTGTGAGAACTCTTTCCTCTCCCAAAAACACCAAAGTCCACAAATCCGGTCCCCAAAAGAAACATACCAAAACACAACTTCAGAAAACATTCCCATAGACCTGTATTTCAAAGGTTTTAAATGTCTGTCTTTAACATTGGGAACCCACAGAACAAAGGTTCTCCAAAGCCACTAATGTCTAAACATCTAATGTTGTCTAAATGGCCAACTTACAAACTCTGAATAAACGAGCAAGAGGCTACTCAGCAGTGGCAGCTGACAGGTCTAAAAATGGATGAAGAGAAGGGGCCACACTGACAGCACACTTTCTGTCACTGCTACTTAAGTGCACCCAAAGCTCCATAACTGCTCATGGGAGTTGCCCTAGGCACCAGTGGAGTAGACGTTTGTACTTAGACCTCCACATGAGATGAGAATAAAATGGCTAGATGAGGGCGATGACCAAAGGAAAGAAGGAGGGACTTCAAGACTTCCAAGACAGTAGGGCTGAGAACACACAAATCTGAGGCAATCCTTGCACAGAGCAGTACTTACGGTGAGATCCATCACAACCTTCCCTTCAGCTTCTTCTTCCAAGCTCCTTTTTGAGTCCTCTTCAACCTCCTCCTGTGAAGGAGGAGGAGCTGCCTAGTCAACACTCAATGGTAATGATGATCCATTGCCTTGGAGAGGGATCTCTTGTAGCTCATCTCTTCCTGTTACCTCCTATGCTATCGTGGCTGGCAGGCTGCAGTTTGGCAGAGGGTGCCAAGAATGTCCCAAACCAGACTTGCTCTACCAGGAAGCAAAGGGCTTAGCTTTCCATAACCCTCAGTACATCAGAAGTGCAGAAGAACACACATCTGTGCTGCTCTGCTTCCTGTGGCCCTTCTAACCCTTTTTCAGGGTGCACAGAGAGGCAGGAAACTCAGCAAGAGAAAGAAGATACTCTAACATAAACACAGAATTTAACACAACTGCAAAGGACATAGTGGTTAAACATGTCCTTTTCAAAATAAAAACTTTTGCTCTGCAGCTGGAAGACTAATAAACTTCCTCAGAACTCTGAGATTAGAGTAAAACTTTTTTTTTTTCCCCCAGGATGAGGAAGCCATGTGCTCCCCTACTAAGGGCTAGGCTCCTCCCCTATCAAAGGGTTGAGCTTCCTGAAGTCACATCTATGTTGCTGTACGATATCTGACAACTATATATAGTGAGAACCCTACTGAGTTTGGGAGGGAGCAATGTTCTGAAGAGTCACACAAAAATAACAGTATGTCTAGAAGAGACTACTATGAAACTCCAGAAAGCCTCAGGTATTCCTCACCAAGTATAAAAATTAATCTATTTTAAAAAGGCTCTTAATCTGTTTTTCACTTTGCTGTATTTGTGTGAGTTATAATGTCCCAATAACGATGGAATCGGTCAGAGTTTTGCTTCAGAAGTAACTGCCTAAGGGGTCTGGAGTTTGTAGTGCTACTGTAGGTCTACAGGCTTAAAGTGGAATGATGTTACATTTGGATAAAGCGCAAGCTCATAACAACCGGTCAGAAGCCTGAGAGTAGTAAAGCCATCCCCACCCACTGTGCAACCTGCAGGTACCCTCAGATCTCCAGCTATGTTGAAACATTACCTGCTTTAGCAGCAGTAGCAGATGGTGCGAATTGCTGCATGAGCTCAGATGGCACGGTACTAGTGGGAAGTAGCATGATCCCACCTTCAGTGACATTCTCTGGGGCCATTGTGGGAGTCTGGGTTTTCTCTGACACATCTGTGGAGAAATCCAGTTTGTCTGAAGAAGGGGAAGGTGCAGCAGCCTGAAAAATGAATTATAGGGAAAGTCATCATAAGTGAGCCATTTTTCACATTTCTAGATTTAGAGGTATGTTGGTTTTTAAACAGCATGTAGAGCGAGCCAACTAAGTTACGTTACCAGGAGGTTTTATTCATATACAGAATATCTATCAAAGGAGGACTGGGTTTTGGTGTTTTTTAATCAGACTTTTGAAGAAATGCTAATCATTTTCCAAGTCTCAGATGCAGAACAGTGTAGGCTATGGTCCACAAAATGAGGTAACCTGGAATACAACTACGGCTATCAGTTCTCAAAATAATAAAGAAGAGTAGGACAGGTTTAAATATAGTCATAAACTTTTAAAAGCCAATGACAGAAAGTCTGTACGGTGAGTACTATTGTCTTCATGCTGTACATACACAAACATAGCAGAATCCTTGACTCTTACTACATCTGCTCAGACCAGAACTTGTTCATGCATTCTTATTTCCTCACCACTAATAAAATGCCCTAAATCTCTCTTCAATCACCAAGCAGTAGTACTGTTCTCACTGACCCACCTTTGTTAGTAAACCAGAACTGCAGCAAAGGACACAGCAAGTGTTGCAGGAATAACTCAGGACTGTGTTAGCCTTGGCCATCACCTTTCAATGACACATTAGTTTTAATAGGACAATAGTTTTTCCTTACATTCTCAAGACTTATTTCTGACCTAACATCTAGAGAAAAGCATTTTGTCAATTGTGTGTAAGTCCATGAAGACATAACATACTGACTGCTATTATTTGTACATAATCTATTAACTGAATAGGATTATGAAAGTTGGTAAAATGCACACTTGTATCACAGGATGGCTGAGGTGGAAAGGGACCTCTGGAGATAGCCTAATCAGACCCCCCCCTTCCCAAAGCAGGGTCAGCTACAGCAGGCTGCTCAGGACCATGGCCAGTCAGGGTTATGGATTCTCCAAGGACAGAGAATCCATAACCTCTCTGGAAAACTTGTTCCAATGTTTGACCATCCTCACAGGAAAAAAGAAAAAGATTTTTTTATTGTTTAAATAGAACTCCTTGTATTTCAATTTGTGTCCATTGCCTCTTGTCCTGTCGCTGGACGGCACTGAAAAGAGCCTTGCTCCATCTTCTTCACTCTGCCATAGTTATTTATATACATTGGTAAGATCCCCCTGAACCGTCTCTGCTCAAGGCTGAACAGTCCCAGCTCTCAACTTCTCTTCATATTTCAGGTGCTCCACCTTCACTCTGCAGTCTGTTGCCTCCCTAGGAAACCAAAGCAGTTCTGCCTTGGATGTGGGCAGGAGGAAAAGCTCCCTCTGCAGCTGGGAACGTGGAAGCGATGCCAGGGACTGCTGTTTCCCAGTCTGCGAGGAAACAAGAGAGCATGGAAGTCATCTGCAACTCCATCTCTGCCTTCAACAAGGACATAAAGAAAAGATCCCTGTGCAGCTGGGAGAGTGTCAGCAGTGTTAGGGGCTGTGGCTCCCTACCCACATGCTGAGGACCACACCAAGAGCTGTACCTCCAGCTGGGTCCATAACACAGACTATGCAACCGCCTTTGTGGCCACACATCCAGCTCTGCTCAATATGCAGGTAAGATCTGTCTGAGCAGTTGGGACACTAACAGCAGGATCAGGGACTGCGGCTCCCCTAAGTTAGTGCCTTCAGCGTGACAACCCTAGACCCTTGGCAGGAATCTCACCCTTGAGAACATTATCACGCACAGAGAGCGCCTCAAGCCTGTCCTGCCTCATACTTTGACAAAAGGCCTTTCCTCCAGACAGCTCTCCTTTACATACTCACTACATCACACGTCTTCCAAAGAGATCTTCTTTACCACATGTTGGCAAACCAAAGTGTTTCTTTGCCTTCCAAATTTGAGGGAAACCTACTTTTGGGAGCTTCCTCTGGCTTTCCTCCTCTTCAGGCCCTTTGCCAACCTACCATGTGAGAAGCTGCCATCCTGGCTTTGTAGGACAAATGGGGACAAAGTCACTTCAAATGTGCCTTTCCGGGGACACTCTCTTCTGTAACAGCACCAAACATCTCTTTGGTCAGCAAGCCTAGGCAAGACTCTGCAGTCAAAAAAGGTGCCCTCTGGCACTGTCACATCTGAAGCAGTGTCACAGGCAAAAAGATAGCTTAAACTAAGAACATTATCAGGCAGTAGATAACTGAGGCAGGGGCAATATCAGAAGTTGCGCGCTCAGGCAGAAACTATTACTGACAGACACACCGGAGCAGATGTGGAAGTCAAGATTAACCTAAATTCCAGCTTGGGAATTGAAAGGAAAAGGAAAGAAAAGGACTCTTTCTGGGAGTGAGTAGGGGTAAGCAGTTCTGTTGGTACAGGCTTTGTGAGTTTTTTGTTTGCTTTTACCCACCTGTACAGCCACTACTGCTTGTTGCAAAATAAATACAACTATGAGGGCCCACATCCTTCAGTTGTCAGGATTTGACTTGAGTGCAAATCTCTTGAGAATTCCAACAGAAACCAAGAACACCCCCATAATTCAAGAGGAAAAAAAAAATAGTCATGCAGTTCCCCGAGGAAGCTCAAAGTTACAGTGCAGGAAACAGCATCATCCCTGGCCAATCCCACAGACGGGGTGCTTTCTTTTCTCCCTGTGAATGGGAAGGACAAGCCCAACCATGTTCCCTCGCTCCATCCTGATCCTCCAGGCAACCCACCTTTCCCTCCTCAAGGAATCATCTTCCTCAAGTACTCGTAAAGACAACTGATCAGGAGCCTGGTGAGTCAAGGGCTGCTAGTGTTGTGTTTTATACGACTGCTTCCCCAGCAGTGTTTCCTCCATGTCCCTCTGCACATATGACTACTACATAACTGCAGTACCATTTGCCCTCTCTCATTTGTCTGGAAAACCTTATGGAGAGCAGCTCTGTCAGCAGTGAAACTCCGCCCTTTCACGGGTCCGCTTCTCCTTCCTTCTTTGCATTCAATTATCTGTCTAACAATTTCAAGCAAGTATCACCTCTACTAATTGTGCAGTTGGGGAGTTGCAAAAGAATAAACCATCATACTGTATGACACAAAGCGCAGACTTCGAGAAAGAAACATTTTCAACAGCTAAATCTAAACATCAAAACATCTTTCAGGGATCTTACATATCCCCTATGGATCAAGACAATGCGTTTTTAAACAAACAGGACTGTTCAGCATTCACAGGCCTCAAAACTGAAACAAAGCCAAAATAAGACCTTAAGATCTCTGATATTCTACTTCATTCTAACTCTAAAACATCAATTCTGAAGGCATACCAAGCAGGCATTAAAAGGCTCTTCATCACATATATTCTGTCAGCCATCTGAAGCCTTCTTAGGTATAGATTCATGCATTTTGACTGCACCACTAGTCCTGCAAATGCAATAAGCTCAGGTCAGGCCTAACCTATTGAATAAATGTTTGAGACATTGCATGATCAATGTAGCAACAGCTGGAATCTGACCAAGATGTGTAAAACCTCACCTTGCTTAACAGATCAGCAGTTACCTGGAAATTTTAAAAAGACAACTAATACTTCACAGGTATCTCACTTCAAGGATGGGCAGCGCTCTATTTCTGTTTTGGGCAGCTTGACAGTATTTTCTCTGTACAGATTTCTAAATGTGTTCATGTTATTAAACTGCTAGAGGGTGACTGTCCATAAGATCACTCTGAACTCTGATGTAAACCCAAAAGCCAGGTTATTCAGTTAACTGACAAATCCCATACGCTCTACCCCAAGTGACATACAGAAACCCCTTACACCTGACTGCATTTATGGCAAGGATGCTCCCCAGGCACAGACTCCAGGGGCTTGTGTTTGGTTGGCCTCACAGTTTAAAAACCTCTCTCCAGGTCCTTGCTCAAAGAACACAGCACTTGCCAACACTGCATCTTGCTGAATACTGTGAAGGAAGGGAACTGCATTTCTGTTATCCTGCCCTGCCTTGCTTGTCAAAACAGCTTTGTCTGGAAGCTGCAGAATGGAGCGCGTCAGCACAGATCTAGGAACAGAGCTATAGAATTGCTGTAGCAGAATTAAGCAGAGGACAGGAAAATATTGTATAATATGCAATAAACAGAGGGCATTTCATTAAAGTTGTTAGCAAAAATAGTTTTAAGACCTTCACATTTTCATAACCTACACAAAAAGACCGCAGTTTGAGAGGTAGTGGATCACATACCAGTGAGAAAACTATTTGGAGATATCTCAGCATTTTTAGTCCAGTATAAAAACATAAGATTTCCTTAATAACAAAATTTGATCTCCAAAGAAACATTTTTTCACAGAAAACACAAATATGTGCCTGAACAAGCCATACAAAATTTGCTTAAAAAGTCTGGTTGCTGGAGAGAGACATAAGAAGGAAATGCTATCACCAGAATTTATCACAGGCAGCATTTTTTTCTGCTAGAGTCACGAGTGCAGTTCCCAAACCAGAAAAACTTGAAGCCAAGCCAGAAGTTTGTGTTAGGCATAACCGGCAGAGTTTGGGTAACAGGAGACTGGCTGCAGGGGTCACCCCTGTGGTCCTGGACAGCTTGGCAATGGTCAGAAACAAGCCACCACGCGCCAACTCTGCAACCACTCGGATATAGTTAAGAAAGGGCAATAGCCACTGAGGGCAGGGGACACTAGAGGTCGTGGAGATGCACAACAGGAGACATGAGAGGGAACATGTGGAAGGGGACATTATTGGGCACAGGGCTGGAGACAGCCTCTTGGAAGGAGGCACTTCATGTCACCTCCCAGGGGACTGAGGCTCACAAAGAAGCCCACACCGGAGCAGAGGACGCAAGTAAGAAGGAAGGAACAGCGGCAGAAAAGTGAAAGAAGCAAAAAGTGGCAAAAAAGAAAACTGCCCCAACTCCTGTGCCACCTGTCACCTCACCAAAAGGACTGAGCATAATGTGCAATGAAAAGAAGGGGAGTGGAGACTAGGAAGGGGACAGGGGATGTGTCTGGACTGAAGCTGAACCTGAGGAAAGCCGTGTTTGCCAAAACCGCTTGTCATCTTCATTTCTCTACAAATGTCTAAACTCAAAGGATTGCCAATTGGGAAACAAAGGCTGCACAGGCTTTGGCAGTTTCTCAAAGCCTTCTGCTTCTCCAGATTCTTAACCTTTCTCTGCACTAATAGAGAGCCTTTAGAGTCATTTCACAATACATTTCATGAACAGCTTTCAATGCTATCCCATCAACTCTCTACAGCTCTGCTAATAGAGCATTGCCAGATCACCTTCTAACCACAGTTGTCTTACCAGTTCTTCAACATGACTTCAACCAACTGGGTCTAAAGACTGACCCAGTTTTGGAGTTTAATCCCTTCTGCACTGAAAGAAGAAAGCTCATTCCTCAGCCTTTCCACAGGAATTTCAATGTCTCTGCTAGCATGACATTAGCATAACATAAAGACCACACAGGAACGCCTCCTCCGTGTCCCAGTGAGAAATAGTTTTTCTTCACTTCACTTTACTTTACAACAAACTCCTACCTACACAGGCAGTGCACAAAGAGAAAGCAAAATCTTTCTATTCTAGCTGGGGTGGAAAAATTAAAGTTGAGATTTACAAAGTAGGCTTGGCCATATATATCATTACCCCTGCAAGCTCAGTGAATGCTCAGCTTTCATAAAGCTGTATTCATATTATCCCTTAGAGATGGGAAACAAATTTTCTCAGCTCTGTTTGCCACACACTTTAGGTGAACTCAAAGTTGTATGGCTTCTCTAAGGCACATAAGCAGTTCAGTTGGCAGAGATCTTGACAATTGGCTAAAGCTTTGCACAGTGCTAATGTGGCTTCCATTTGCCAGTAAAATACAGTGGAGGCAAGCTTCAGGTTTTACTGCATGCCCAAAGAGCGCTAAGATGGGGGTGCATGGAGCTAATGCAGGTTCTTTCCAGGGCTTTATTTCCAGCACACAGCACAGGCAGTAACTAGAAGATGCTTCTCAGTTTCCCCTAGCAGATGGAAGGAAAAATGGGAGATGAGCTTAGTACGGCAGTAGTTGGGTTTCCTTAATTTTAACTTAGTAAGAACAGCTCAGCTATTACCCTTTGTTAGAATTAACTGCAACTCTAGTGCATGACAAAATGTCACTCTAAATTTAATCAGCAGGGACAGTATATTTACATGTATTTTTCTTCCCTACAGTAATAGCAATAAATTATCATTTTTACAGCAATAGATAGGTAGTTGCTGGTTACAAAATCTGGTGGAATTTAGAGCAATCCAGCTAACACTGCTTAATGTCCTCTTCCCTCTAGCAGAGGTGTGTCAAACCCAGTAAATGTTGACTTTACAGCCTGTTTCAACTTTCCAACTGGTCCCACCCTGTTCTTAAGGAACCAGAGCCCCTTTAGTCCCAACTGATCAAACTGGCTGCCATAAACAGAGAAAAGGTACATTTTACTTACGTATCTAAATTAATTTTAAGTATTTAACTTATTTTTCTAAGACTCAATAGAAGGATTCTGGTAACAAAAATACCTTATCCACTTTATCCTGCTGTACATCATAGTCCAAAACCACCACTGTCTTTCTTTATGTACCTTGCCTCTCCTATGTTTTAAAAGCATTACAAAAGGTATTTATATTCAGCACCATTACATCTGTAACACCACTATGCATCAGTAACAAGAAACCCATAAAACAGGCTCAATTTTATTGATGGAGGAACTTACGTTCACCGTTTTCGGCCTTTGGATACTAGAGGAGGTACTAGTATTGCTCAGCTAACTTCTGCTAATGAGTCACCAAGGGTCAGAAGGGAAGAATACCCTAATGCTATTATACCAGGTCCAAGCCCACTCTATCTGTACGCTTCAAAGGGAACCCTACAGTGTCTCAAAAGAAGCTCAGCTTCTTATCATTCAAATAGAAAGGAATCCTTTAGCAATTCATCCACCTATTAAGGCAATCTTCTCCCCGTCAGCCTTTTCTACAGTGTAACAGGACTGTAAGTCATTTGAGTATTAGGGTTACATTACAGAGCAATAACCTAATTTGATTTGAAAAACAAAACAATTGCAAAGTGGCCTCACCATACTCTGCTTGCTTCCTGATGGGCAAACATACCTCTTTTTGCAAAGCATCATCAGGTTGTGCAAGAAGTTGAACAGCTGCTTCACTTTCAAGTGTCTTCCCAGGGAACGGTGTAATCTCTGGGACAGATGATAGTGACAGCCTCTCCACAGAGTGTTCAGTGACAGAGTTCAGTTCAGAGCTGTTTTTACTCAGAAGGCTTTCCACCATCCCAGCCTCCCCTTTCTTTTCAGCAAAGTCTTCCTGGTTATCTCCATCATCACCCATGGAAGAGTTGAAGCCATTTTCACCTGCCACCATCAGGCCCCAATCAGCATAATCTGTGCTCTCCTTCTGCTGATGTCTGATGCTCAACTGAAAGGGGTCCTGTTCCAACTCTTTATAATCGTCAATGTATTCAGGTATCTCCTCAAGGCTGGGATCTTTGCCAAGCAGAGACAGCTCCTTCAGGCTACTCACTTCCTCAGATGGCTGATTCTGAAGTCCCACAGAGTGGACCATGCTTGGGATCACTTGCCCAAATCCTAGCAGTGAGGCTGGCCTCTGAGAAGGTCTCAACACAAAAGTAAGATAGGACTTTACAGTTTCAATTTTTTTAGGTTCACAATTCTCTTTGTGTTGGCAGTTCACGATGTAACAGCGTCGTTCAAACATCCAGGACAAGTCACAACCAGAGAGGTCACAACATGCTGCGATGCAGTCGGACACTGACATAGCATGAGGAACTCGCATAATTTTAGTGGTTTCTAAATTGGGAGATATTACTGCATCCGAGTACGTGGCTCCTTCTCTGCACTGCTCACAACTGGAACCTGAAACAACACCGCCAACATAAGGCACAACACTACAACCAAGACATAATATAGTTTACTGTAACCAAAAATGGCTTATCACAGGAGACAAGATAAAGACAGGTGGTACCCTGCTTAAATAAGCCCATTTCCTTTCACTAACATCACCACTGATTTTTTTTCAGCATGTCCCTTTGCAGTAGTATTTGTACTTTGGAGGACTTTTCAGTGTAGGATCTTGATACGTTTTACAAAGTGCCTCTTACTCCCTCTTACTAGAAATACATAGTGATGGAATTAAGTTGCCAATACTTAAAAACAAGAACAGGGAACACAAAAAAAAACAGAAATCATGGGGTACTTGCATTATCCTCTTAGCATAGTGAGCAAAGCATGTTTTAAAACAAAACCCAAATAAGATCCTGTAACATGCCATTGTTTCATTTGAGGGACAAGGCAGCAAAAATCTACATAGGGGAAACATTTGCCATTTCACTTGAACTTCATGAACAGTCCCTCATACCAACATAACTCTTGGGCTTAATATAAATGCTGGATCAAATTCTCAATTTTTTGCTGCTTTACCCACTAGTTCACGTGAAATCCCAAGAGCATCTTTCCTTCCTTTGCAGTGAAGTTGTAATCTTTTAGTATGACATCAGAATTATTTTCATAGCACATCACAGGCTGAGCGTGAAATGTTCAAATCAAGCATGAGTCAACATACTGTATACCTCAGCCAATTTTTAACATCTTTTCTAGGTGTTTTTTTCCTGGTTATAACTACTCTTCAGAATTCCTCTCTCCAAAATGCAACTCGAAAAATCTGATCATGCTTCAAAAAACAGTTGAGTAAAACCAGGACATTCTTCTTAACATAGTTTTCAACTAGACTTGCTAACTCAACCAATGAAAACAAGATGTCACCAGTGTGGAGCTAACGCAATAATGGAAGACAAAGTTGACTCTGCCTGCTTTGCACATCATTAACAGTTGAGTTCTGACAGCAGAAAACTCATTATTCATAAAAGTATATGGCAGGAGGAAAAAAAAAGGCAGCTTGACTAATGGGTTCCAGCCCAAATCTGTTGAGCTAATAGGCAGGAAAAATGAGATCAATGAGTAGGAACAGCCCAGCAATAGGGGTTAGGTCTGACCATGACCTAGGGCCTTGGAGATGCAGATTTTCCTATGCATGCAGTGTGTCCAACCACCACACTCCAGTTCCCACATCTTCTGGGTTGACCTGCAGTACACTCCTTCACAATACATGATCTGAATAGAGCTACTAAAATACCTGTGGGGCATCATACTGCCTGGGATGAATGTATGGCTTGCAAAGTAGGTTAAGTTCAATGCAAAAAACCCAAAACAAAAAAACAAAAAAATTGCACCACACACTGAGCGATAGAGAGGACAATGCCTTATGACAGTTTCGCAGAACTGGCTATTTGGGGTGAGGAGATACACAAAACAAAAACAAATTTTAAAAAAGATCAATGACTTGCAAAGAGGTATAGCTGAATAGGAAGCGGACAAAAAGGATAAACAGCTTCAAGTACCATTTTTCTGACTCCAGCTACTCCTTCACAGAGAACTCGGATGCTGTTTATTCTTCCAATTTACACTTTCAGTGAAAAAACTATCCAGGGGAACATGAATTTAAAACAACCTATCCTGTTGTAACACAGCTCAGACATGAAGTATCTTTATCTGCATCCAGGAGATGCTCAGGATTCGTGCATTTTTTTCTTTCACATTGCATATAAATATTCCCTCTATGTTTCCTTTCACCTCCAAGAACATAAGACCCTGGCAGAGACTGAATTGTCATCACAGGTCTTTCCTTTAAGTTGCCACACAACTTAAGACAGGGGAATCATCAGAGCTCTGGGTTAAAATGAAGCATAGGAGTCAGGCCATTCTGTCCTTTTTCAACCCGTATCAATTTAGTTAATCCCGTAAATCAGCAGGGAGATGAAAAACAGGCCTTTAATAGGATAAAACAGAAACAAGACAGACTGTGAATGTGCAATATTAGGCAGTAACAACTCATTATAATTAAGACTTTAAGAACAGTACTATTAAGGTAGGTCAAAAAACTCCTTTGAGGGCTGTTTTCACATCTTCCCTTCTTTACCTCATCCCTGAAGGGGAAGTGACCAACCTGTTAAAAGACATTTGAAATTTTCATTATTTATTTCTTCAGAAAAGAACGACCAACAATTCTTGTCTTAGAGACATACTTCCACAACTGGAATAATTCAAAGCTCTAACCTGAGGCTAGACTTCAAATCCTCACTCAGTCTGATATCAAACAAAGCTTCAAATCTCACTTCACCACTTTCAGTTTGATACATCAGGTATTAAACTGCAGAGTCAGACTCCCACGAAACTGATGGTGTTTCAGTAGCCATAGAGAGAAACAAATCCAGCACATTCCTAAAATAATGCATAAATTTGAACCTAAATCTCCCAAGCAAGGATCATAGCTACCCCCTTTTTGAAATGTCAGAAGGCCTTGCTTTCATCCCAATAAGGAATGGAAAAAAACATTAAGCTTCAGAATTTCTGTACAATGGGAAAATGATTTCCCTGCCAATTCCAAATTAAATCTAACAGTATAATACAAATATCAAAGTAATCCAAAGTTTCATCTCTTGCTTCGGCTAGTTACACCTGAATTAAATTCTATCAGTAGGTGGGCAAGAATGGATGAATTTAGCAGGCTATTTCAGCCTGACACTAGGTGTGTCCATTTTGTCTTCAGATGGAAAATATGTAAAATCTACTTAGTATGAACTTAATCTGACCTCTAATCTGATCTCTAATTTCATATTCCTCTTCACTCCGTCCAATCTCCAGTCTGCAATGGGCTCAGGTAAGAGACAGTGAGGTCTCTTATTTACAGAAAATTTACTGGAAGCATGTCACATGAAAGCTCACATAATAACATTTGTCTGCTGTCTAAGGTCATAGCACCGCTGTCTTCCTTTCGTTAACTGAACTCAAATTAAAGCACTGTACCATGTTATGTCTATAATAAGACAACACTAACATATCCAGAGACCTAGTCAGGCAAGCTGGTTACCCTAAAAAAAAATCCCACACCTCCCACCAAAACCCTAATAAACATTCACACCATGGAACATAGCTTCATTTTAAAGAGATTCCTTCCTTTAGCAAGGAAACACCCACACCTTCCTTTGAGACGCATACTACCACTCTTTTACATCTTGGTGCATGAGTCCACTGATGTCAAGAGCCCAGCAGGAACACAGCTGTTCCTCCATCACTGCTGGCTGGAGACCTTTCCTCAACTGGACATGGAGACTAACTACAAAACCTAACAGATGCTTTTCCCCCTCTCCGGCAGGCTCATACAACCATGGGTACCTGAACGACTTGGAGGCTAATATTCTTTAGTCACTAAGCAGCAAATTGTGACAGTGTACTAATTACCCCAGTCTGAAACCCTGCAAAGACAGAAATACGCACTTGTGGGCTGCTCTATTTGTTTTCCCTAGCAGCAAAGAGTACAAAAAGAAGCAGAAAGAAGGGGCAAGAGGGAACGTGCAATAGAGGAGAAGAGCTCAGATTCAGACCTTGCACCAAGAAAAGTCTTATTTGGCCAGAATCACCTCCCACTACCTTCTTGCTGGCAGCACAGCACTGAGAGCTCAGGTGGCACACTATTCTCACAGCGTGAAAGTCTCTGAACTATGTGAGTGAGCATGGAAGGTCCTATAGCAGTCTCCTACAGGAAGAGTAGACTGTCTCTGCCTTCCTGACATCTGCTCCCTCCACTCTCTTTAAGCAGCAAATTAGTTCCATTCTATTTTTAGAGTTAATGATTTTTTTTTAACCTATCCAAGTAACTTTTACCTCATTTTGGTGAATTTTGAGAGATGTATCAGTGAGAAGCAAGTTTTGTTTTTCCTACTACCATAATAACACATTGAAACAATTTTGATAAGGTTCCAGAAGCAAAATAAAAATAACATTTTTAATTGCAGTCACCTAAGAGGAGAACTTGCACTCTGATTTTCAAGCTAGAGCCAGCTTCCACAGCACAGTTATAAACCCCTAAAAAGCACACTTTGTATCCTGGAAACCAGAAATGCCATATTACTGAGAACTTCCAACATCTGAAATGTCACTGCATCAGTTCCTCTAGCAACGGCTAACATCTCCGTACACCATGAATGCATTTTCATTCTTTTTCAACCGGCTGTTTTTAGGTTATTTGGTGTTTCCCCCCCCTTTCCCTGACATCTCACATGTCTTTAAACAGGGATACATCCAGGATAACAAAGTGCTCTTTTGGGCCTCAGTAAGGATGCTGACTGCAGATTAAGCACTGCAAAGGGAGTAGGAGGAGAACAAATAGACAAAAAAAAGGCTCAGTTACTTAAAAGCAAATCCTCAACACAAAGCTAAAGCAAATAGTATTCTATTTACATCTACAATGAGACGAAAAGCTTTTGTGGCTATTATGGCAGCCTTCATGACATTTACCATTCACTTCTTGTGTCTAGGATCTGTCAAAGCTCCCTAATTAGTTCAGTGGGCCTGATGGTCCTCTCAAATATTGTTTTCATTCTGTGAAATGTTATCCCTGTTAGCCACTGATAAATCAACTAAGTACTATTTAAAGAAGAAAAACAAAAACCCAACAAAACCCAAAAACCCCACACATAAAGAACACTTCTCCCTCCCCCTCATTTTTATTTTTTTTTTTAACCAGGCTGTGGATGTGGTCACAATCCAAAAATGCCCAAACCGCAGACCAGATCCCCATTTTTCACTTAATTTACACATGAGCATCTAAGCACACTGAATCAACAGACTGAATGAATGACACTGGATATTTGCAGTTGGAGACTAGAAGGGTAGATGCATGGGTGCGGCCACTACATCCCTCCATGAGGAAACATCAGACCACTTCCAACAGAGATATGGACAATGTGAACTAACCTGGCATACTGCATAACTCACTAGCATCTCAGAGATCATAATCAGGCATTACACCATCTTGTCTCTCTGGAAAGACCTGTGTGAACCATAACACATTACTAGAACATCTAACCATGACAGTATAAGTAACAAAGAACGCACTGCAACCCCAGGCTAGTTGTTCCACTGTCATTTCAAGGCCTACCTACATCTTAAAGTGTCCTTTGACACTCCTGGCCTGTGTTTCATGCGTTAGATAGGTGGGAAGAAAAGGGCATTCATCTTATTCTTCAAAGTCCAAGACCAGCAGTAGCGAAATGTGCTAAAAATTGATGGCTTGTAATGTATTTAGAAACATCCCATGCTAGAGTACAGAAAAGGCTACCGCTAATGTCTAGCAAAGACTCTGGGCAGTCATATAATCAATGGCTGGGCTGCATGGAGTTAAAAAAAGGAGACAGACTGCACAACACCTGCGATGACAATTACCTGCCAATCCATCTTCGCATTTTTGTTAGAGTGGCTAATCTCAGCACAAAGCACCACAATATGAACACAGTATGAGAAAACTGAGAGTCAGCCATGAGAATGCTATTATATCTGCAGAAATGCATTTCAATAGCAGTATTTGCAAGGTCTGCCAGATTAGAATATGCCTGCTCAAGATGAGAGCTAGACTGAATTGATTCCAAGGTGTTGCATTCACAGTTGCAAAGTAAACTGTTGTTTCTGTGGTGGAAAGCAATGTATTTTATCTCTTATAGGGGGAAAAAATGAATGGTTTTGGATGCATTAGCATAAAAATTATTGATTTTTATTAATGGCCATAATAATTTAAATCTATTTCATATAAACTGATTTCATCAATGAATGGATATAAGCCAGTGAAATGAGACTGGCATTATAAGGAATGCCTATGTGGAGAAATCAAGAACTGCACGCACAAACTAGTGTTTGTGCCTCTCAGGAGGCTTGAGCTGAATTTGGCAATAGGTATTAGTGTGCACCATGTATGCCATCTACCATGCCTCTGTCACTCAGCATTTTTTGCAATTGCATGATTGACTTCCCAAACCTGGAAGTACCCAGTGACAGTGACTCGCTAGGCACCTGGCAGCCAGCCAAGGTCAACCCACCACATTCATGCAAATCAGTCAAACACTATTAGCCAAAAGCCACCATGCACAAAATTTAAAAAAAAAAAAAAAAGTCATCTAAACAGGAGAGAGTATCCCACCTCAATTTCTTCTGACAAATCAGAGCATATTCTTCAATACCCTACCAAAGACAGTAATAACAAGCCCATTTCTCTATTCTCTCAATGATGCAATGCCAGCCTTCTCATTATCTTAAGTTAAAACAAGTCGTAAAAAAACTTTTTTTTTCTTATAAAAAAAAAAGGAAAAAAAATTAAGAAAACTCAATTCACCTTAAAGCCTGCACAAAAAAAAAAAAGTCCTTTTGACTTAACAAACGTGAGCATCCACTGACGTATTTCAGCAAACATATCCTGGAAATCAGCAAGTACCTTCCAGTTTAGTTACAGTTAATATTAACTGGATGGAAAACACTGCAAATTATTGAGATGGAAATAAGTAAGTACTAAAATTTATACTAAAATAATATGTGATACTAGAACATATTAGGCCCTACGCACTGTGTGCTGGCACCTGAGATACAGGGAGAGGCTTGGAATACAGCCAACAGTCTAATGCTCTTGTTCCCAGATAGCGTAGCAAAATTGCAACTAAAGAATGACCACAAGACTTTCTATATGCACATGGAGGATATTATAGCCTGCTAACAATTAATAGCATTACCAAAAGCATAAAACTGTGACATTCTTTACAGTCAAAAATTCAGTATTTACTGTACATTACTGCCTTCTATTGAAGTCACTCTGGGTTTTTTTCTAAAGATACTGGCATGGACCCTACAGCAGGTACTCAATATCTCATAGGAGAGTATTTTATTTATTTACAAAAGGCATACTTATCGTTTACTACAGCACCAAAAACCTCAGCTCCATGTTCTCCTCAAAAAGCTTGGTGCTATGAGATCCTCAGGGTGATCTTGAGGACTACTTCAAGCCAATTACGAGCACAGCTGTAGTTAATGCCTATTCCCCTTCATCCAGCATTTCCAAATTCAGTAGTCAATTTAAGCCTTTGCACATTAGCAAGACTCTCCCTTATGAAACAGCCAATCCTGTTTATATTACAGGAGATGAAAGCCAGATAACTGAGTATTATGTTCTCAATTCCTGCTAATACAGATACTGCCAGTATCTCCACAGACAGAATTCAAATGCTGCCTTTTAAGGAAATAAACCCCATGTTCGCATATATTGTTCTGTAGTTGCCATGCCAAAACTGCCTGCACCAGATTAAGTCTCACTATGACATAGAGGCAGTATTAAGAATTACTATCATTCTTCATCTGTCTGATTATGGAAATAATTTACCTATCTTTGTGGCTGAAGCAGAAACTTACAGGACCTTCCTGTGGTCTTTGAAAGGAAATACATGCCTGTAAGAGCAAATGATGAGGCGAGAGATGTAAACAAAAAAAAAAAAGTATTTATGCTTCTCATAAATCAACCATCCTATGATACTTCAGAAGAAAAAAGGTAGCTTGGAACACAAGCAATACATCATTCTTAAATTGCTGCCCTGCAAGAGAAAGAAAACTCTTTGAACTCTGCTACTACCCCCTCTTGCCCCGTGCTTCTCCCCTGAAACAGCCCTGTTGAAACTGGCTCCAAACAGCTACTCGCAACTGCTTTCCTCCATTGCAATCAACTACCAGTTATGAAGCTGTACCTTACAAGAACTTTTTGCACTAAGGAGTCACAAGATTTCCCAGCTCTTGCCACATTCATATTTCATTCACACCTGCACACACACTCCAGGAGCATTTCCTTGACTCATTCTGTGTGACCCAGACACACAAGAAGTAAACTCCTACCTGTTATTGCCCATAGTAACAGGCAGAAACCACCAAGTCCAAATGCCATGCTGCACCAGGAAGGCAGTGACGATGGCTTTTTCAACCAGCTGCGTGGAAATTACAGGTCTTAACGTCGGTTTCCTCTAATATTGTTTACCTTGCTGTGGCCATGAAGCACTGCAAGAGATAGCACAGGAAAAAATAGGTCAGATGTGAGCAGTAATTAGAATGTCACAGTAAAAGCCAATGGACAGGTTAAATGCAGGCTTTATTATTACTTCCTGACTTCTGGATGGATGACACAGTAGGTCGGGCAAGCTGAAGAGCTTTGGGCCAACAAAGATACAGAACAAATTACCTACCTGGAAATTGCGTTCTCTGGAGATACAGAGATGTCCCTGAAAGATTTGCACGCTTGGACTCCTATACCTCAAAACTCAAAAATATTCGGTTATCCAGACCGTGGTTTTGGTCTGAGTTTAAACAGAAACTAGCAGGTACCCTTATCTGAGGAATCACAGACAGTATCGTCCGTGCTAAAATCCATGCAGTGTTAAGTCAGCTCTTGAGGCAGCCCTCAAGCTATTCTCTCCCAGCTATCAAGGTAATGCAAGCAGACACTTCTCCACAATTTTTAGGGAGACATTCCTTGCCAGGACACTAAATTCTCCAAATAAGGCAGCTTAAGCAACAAATAGGTCTACTAAGGAATGAATAGCTCAAAGCAACATTACCCATGCAAGGGAAAAAAGTTAGTTTAGGCAAGCTCCCAACTCCAGCCACATAATGGATCCTAAGCAGATGCTTAACCAAAAAACGCTTCTGTAAACAAAAATACAGGCAGTGCTTTTTTTGGAGAACAGCCGTTCTTAAAGCAGAGTATCCTAATCAATTCCCTTTGATGTTCATTATGTGACTTGGTAAAGGTAGTGATTTTCATATTTCAGCTGCCTATATCTACATAAGATAGAAATGTTGCTAACTGGCTGCTCTTGGCAGATTTCTTTACCACACATAACTTTATATTATGAAACACCATCTTGCTTTCTTCCTTTGCAAAAGTAAGAAGGAAGTTACTTAGACATGCTACTCTTGCTAAGGCCGACTGAACTAGCACAAAAACCCTAGCAGCTCAGCAGCTGGACTTCTGCTGTCTGAGAAGGATCTTTTATAGATGGCATGTCTATAAAGCACGGAAGTAACTGGACCTTGGTCTGTGGTCTGCAACTTGGGCTTTTGTGACTGACCAATAAACCCCTACAACGGAAGGAGGCTCACAGGCAAGGATGGGCAAGGGCAACGTGCCCAGGGACCTCAGGGAATAAGGTAGGGTGTGACTGACCACAGCTTTCACAAAGCAAGTCATGTATTTATCTCAACACAAAGGGGATCAGAGGCTGGCCTTTGTATTAGGTGATAGGTTCGTTAAACACCCATCAACAGCTGAGTGGATCAACTGATGGTGTAAATGTTTCTCCCATTTAGTTCATTAGAGTGGTGAATGTCTCCCTGAGCTAGCCAGACCAGCATGAGGGAAGTGATTACGTGGCTCTGCCCAATACAGAGTATAAAAACCCAACAACTAACAAAAGAATTTTGAAGAGAGCAACGGGCTTGAGCTGGCTTCAACCCACACACTCCTTCCCAGCGACAGAGGATGCCCAGTGTTGTGACATGTTTTGCCAAGTGTAACATACATTTGTATTGTGATTTCAGAATATTTTGTACTGCTCCGCTAAATCAGAAATCCCGTGTCACATCGAGTATCTCCAAATAAGTAAATCTCATATTAAACATTATACCATACGCACATGGAATATCTAAAGGAACGTGGTCAGAGAGTAATGGACCCCGGCAACTTCTCAACTCTGCTCAAGACGTAAGCAAAACAACCACAAAACATCACTAAAAGCAAGGGGAAATCAAAGAAAATCATTAGATTTAAAAACGAGTCCCAGGTACAAAATGATAAGGCTTTGGGCAAGCTCCCTGCAAAACCAGGAAAGGCTATTATTAACTTTCCAAAAGCCTGACACTTGGTTTAAAAATATAACTTGACTTGTTGATGTTGGATAGAACAAAGGTCACAAAATAGTCCCCTTCCTAAGGCAGCTGCAAAGCGGCCAGAACACTGAAGAGTAAGCTGTTCTCCCAATTTATTCATATGCTGCACCATTAGAAAAATAATCCCTGATCGCAAAAAGTAACTGTCACCAAAAAAACCCCAAACACACTGCACAACACCATTACACTGTTTCTAGTACAACACTATTTTGATATCTGCAGTTAGATGTTCTCTCAGGAAGGAATTCCTGACACAACACACATAGCTGTGCTCCTCTGTAGTGAATAGGACTAATTTAGTAAGGCTTTACCTTACAAAAAGCAACAGGCTGTCTGGATGCTTTCAGGTACTATATCTATGATACAAACTCTTCAGCAACAGGGCCACTTTTCACTGTCTTGCAGTCCCCAACTGCTCTTCTGTCCTTCCATCAGCTATAAAGTTAATCTGGTTTTGTAACAGACAGAGACCAAAAGTTCTTATTTTTTTAAGCCAAGTCATTCAAAACGTCCCGTTTGGAATGCAGCTGCTGAGCCCCGGGCAGTGCCAGGGTACAGTATCATCAGCAATTGATCAGAAATGAGCACTTCGGCATAGGAAGAGTATTTAAGTCAGTCCAGAAGGTCCCACAACTTGGAGCACTGTTTTTTTCATCTCACTGAAAAGGTGATGCAAATGAAATTGTTTCATTTTGCACTGAAATGAACTATGCAGACTCCCACAATTAATCCACAGAATGGTTGAGGTTGGAATGGACTTCTGGAGGTCACCTTGTCTACCCCTCCTGCTCAAGCAAGTTCAACCTGGAACAGGCTGCCATGGACCATGTCCAGACAGATGTAAATATCTCCAAGGATGGAGACTCCTCAACTTCCCTAGGCAACCTGTGTCAATACTTGCTCACCCTCACAGTGAGAAAGTGTTTCTTGATGTTCAAAGGGAACCTCCTGTATTTCAGTTTGTGCCTGGTGCCTGCTGACCTGTCACTGGGCACCACCTGGCTTAATCTTCTTTACACCCTGCCTCCAGGTATTTGTATATACTGGAGTTCCCTCCAAGCCTTCTCTAGGCTGAACAGCCCCAGCTCTCTCAGCCTTTCCTCATAGGAGAGATGGTCCAGTCCCTTAATCACCTCCAATGGACTCTCTTCCGTAGCTCCGTATTTGTTCTGTACTGGAAAGCCCAGAACTGGACACAGTACCCAAGGTGTGCCTCACCAAGGTTGAGTAGAGGAAAAGCATCCCCTCCACTTTCCTTTAGGAGCAATGCTCCTCCTAATGCAGCCCAGGATACCATTAGCCTTCTCTGCCTCGGGGCCACAGTGCTGTCTCACGGTCAACTTGGTGTCCACCAGGACCCCTATGCCCTTTTCTGCCAATATGCTTTACAGCTGGGTGGTCCCCATGGAGTTGTTCTCCCCATGGGCACTTCCACTTGCTGTCAGTCCATTTCTCCAGCCTGTCGCGGTCCCTCTACATGGTAGCATGACCCTCTGGCCTACCCACCACTCCTTCCAGTTTTGTGTCATCAGCAAACTTGCTGAGAGTACACTCTGCCCTATCGTCAGGGGAGGCTTAGATTGGATATTAGGAAACATTTTTTCACTGAAAGGGTTATTAAACATTGGAATAGGCTGCCCAGGGAGATGGTGGATTCACCATCCCTGGAGGTGTTTAAAAAAAGGGTAGATGGGGCACTTAGGGACATGGTTTAGAAGTGGCTTTTGTCAGGGTAGGTTAAAGGTTGGACTCGATGATCTTAAAGGTCCCTTCCAACCTCAGCAATTCTATGATTCTATGATTCTGTTGTCCAGATCATTAATAAAGATGTTAAACAGGACTGGATCCAGTACTGACCCTTGGGGTATACCTCTAGTTACTGTCCTCCAACTAGACTACGTGCCACTGACCATCACATTCAGGCACAGCCATTCAGACAGTTTTCAATCCACCTCACTGTCTGCTTATCCAGCCCACACTTCAACAGCTTCTCTGGAAGGATGTTACGGGAGACACTGTCAAAAGCCTTACTGAAGTCAAGGTAGGCAATACCCACTGTTCTCCCCTGTCCCCAAGACAGACTTCTATAATGAAATAACTAAGAGGTTGGTCAAGCATAACTTTCCCTTGGTGAATCTACTCTGGCTCTCAGCTATGCAGGCAGTGACCTCCAGTTGAAAACAGATGATTTCTTAAGCCCTTCCAGCTGAACCCACTAGCATACTGGGTTCAGCCCATGCTGATTACTTGCACATTTATTCTAATGCACTACTCAAGTGATTATTTTTATTTAGGGTTTTATTTCAGAACAATCAAACTAAAACAGAGAGCCATACAGACCACACAATTTTTATAAACTTCACCTTTCAACAGATTTTTGAATGTTTCTGTTGCTTTTGAGAATGAGAACAGAGGAACGTAGATAGGATGGTCAACCTAATAAATACTTCCTACTATTAACATGTCTACCCCAAATACCTTTAGCTGACTGAGGGGGAGTTAAGATATTATTATGGTAAGACCGTAATTTCACACACAGCATTTCTCCTGTTTCTATAGAAATCTGCCTCGGCTTGGAAAAGTTGTTAGCCACCAAAAATTGTGATTTGCAGAACAGCTTATTACTGAAACTCAAGGTTTCTGAGATATTGTGCGTTTGCTGTAACCTTCACTCATTCCCAGAAGCAGTCAAATGGACCAGACGCCTAAGAGAGACTTTCAGTGCTTTAGCCTAAGGAAAAACACATCAGACTTGGTATCAGAACATCACGAGGTCAAAATTAACCCCGATTAGAAGGCAGAAAAATAATTTTGTTTATTTTATAGGCCTTTTTACTCTGGAAGGCCAACTTTACTATCTCACTGCTACTAAAAGGAGACAAGTAGCAGCTTCTATATCCTACAGAAGAGTTGACTGAGGCATCCACATGATTACTTCTAGCAACACTAAAAAAACAAACACAGAGAGACCGTGAAAGATCTGCTGTAGATTTTTGCCACATTACTTGTCCAAAGTTCAGAAACACAGGTACTTGTAGCAAATAGTTGTGGGGGGTTTTTTTTGGTTTTGTTTTAATTTATAGTACAAAAATATGAGTTACCAAAGCTACAAAATGCCAGACTTTGGACTGCATGCACAATCTTCATTGAATCCTTACAGGACACATCAAGTGAGGATACAGTGAATGCACAAAACCAGCACTGTGTCCTCCCGTGCTTCTTTGTGGCTACACATCTATTGATGTTTAATTTCCACAAAATAAAAGAGCTTGTGGTCACTGCAAAACTAGCTTGTATTTCCTGATAGTAGGATCAAGCTCAGACACAAAGCACATGCAGAATTCAGTGCATAGCTTCTGATCCACAGATAAGAACATAACTATGAGAAATGGCATGCTTTCTTAAACAGTTAAGACAGTAAATGTTGCTGCAGTCTATGCATGCAATGCTCCTCATCTTCCCCACGATACTGTACTGTTCCCACAAATGCAAGCTGCATCACACAAACACAAGAGACATTAAAATTTAAGAAGGCAGCCAGCCATGAGATTTCAGCAATTAAAAATAACAGGCCGCAAGATTAATTTTCTAGCTGAATCTCTATCCTTCACTGACATCACAAAGTCTGTTATTTTTCTAACAATATGAGCAGACAGCACTGCTGGTAATGACTTTGGAATTTCTTGGCTCTTAACAATTCAAGTCTGACTTGCACTCTTAGGTAGATGATGGATGGCAGCCTTGAGGAGCGTACAGGCAGGTATGGTAGAAATATATATACATTATATTGTCTTACTCTGAAAGCCATGTTTTTCTGTTCCAGCTGGCAACTTTTGGCAGTGCTCTAGCCAACAGGAGAAGGGGGAATTCTGAACTGATCCCTCAACACAAGCGTGTTGACTTTACAATCTCTTAAACACGATGTGGTTGCTGATCAGGACCACAACATCTTTTGGGAGATAACACACAAAGTACAACAGCTTTCTAAGGAAAAGGAATTGCCTGTATTGTCCTCCCCTACTCCACTCCAGATTTCACTCTGCATTTTAGTTCACCTGGACTTTAATGGACTCAAGTAATTTTCTCCCTTAGAGAGAGAAAGGGGTCAGCCAAGCAGAACTACATTGCCACCTCCTACACATAATTAGGCCAGGGCTATAACAGTAAGAACATGTACAGACTGAATTACCTGTACCTGGGAATACATTCAAATGCTAGAGCAGCAGACAGCAAATACAGCATTAAAGCAGTATGCTGGTGCCCTACGAAAGGACGTGCAGCACTAGGAGTTCTAACATTAACAGGTATTGTATGAACACACATGATCAAAACAGCCACAGGTCAGGCTTCTAAATAAAGGTGATAACTTTCAAGCCCTTCCACAGATGTGGAAGATATCATGGATATATGATCTGGATGAGGGGACTGAGTGCACCCTCAGTAAATTTGCAGATGACACCAAGCGAAGTGGGAGTGTTGATCTGCTTGAGGGCAGGTTGGCTCTACAGAGGGACCTGGACAGGCTGGATCGATGGGCCAGGGCCAGCTGTATGAGGTTTAATAAGGCCAAGTGCCGAGTCCTGCATTTCAGTCACAACAACCCCAAGCAACGCTACAGGCTGGGGGAAGAGTGGCTGGAAAGCTGACCAGCAGAAAAGGTCCTGGACGTGCTGGTGGATGGCCAGCTTAACATGAGCCAGCAGTGTGCCCAGGTGGCCAAGACGGCCAACAGCATTCTGGCTTGTATCAGGAATAGCATGGCCAGCAGGAGCAGGGAAGTGGTCATGCCTCTGTACTCGGCACTGGTGAGGCCTCACCTCGAGTGCTGTGTTCAGTTCTGGGCCCCGCTGTACAAGAGGGACACTGAAGTGCTGGAGCAGGTCCAGAGGAGAGCTACCAGGCTGGTGAGGGGTCTGGAGACCAGGTCATATAAGGAGAGGCTGAGGGAGCTGGGCATGTTTAGCTTGGAGAAGAGGAGGCTGAGGGGAGACCTCATTGCCCTCTACAACTACCTGAAAGGAGGTTGTAGAGAGCTGGGTGTTGGCCTCTTCTCCCAGGTGAATAATGACAGGACCAGAGGAAATGGTCTGAAGCTGCGGCAGGGGAGGTTTAGGTTAGATATTAGGAAGAATTACTTTACTGAAAGAGTGGTCAGGCACTGGAACAGCCTGCCCAGGGAGGTGGTTGAGTCATCATCCCTAGAGGTATTTAAGAAACGTCTAGATTTGGCACTGCAGGGCATGCTCTAGTGACAGAGATTGTAGGGGGGTTTTTTTGTGTGTGTATGGTTGGACTCGATGATCCCAAAGGTCCTTTCCAACCATGAAGATTCTAGGATTCTATGGAGTCACCAATGCCTGTGATCTGTGCAAAGTCACCTTCCTCTCTCACACAACTTTCTAACGATAGGTACCTATACTTGAAAACAAAACCACAAGTACTGATGGAAAGTTATTTCGGCTACAGGATATAGCTATAATTGCAAACATCTCTGCTTTATTCAGAGGGGCTCCCACAGGTCTTGTTGAAGGCTGGCATTAGATTGGCATTACATCCAAACTCTAAATCAATTTCCTCGGCCAAGTTCAGGGCACAAAGAGCAAGTTAATGATGCTAAAACAACAAACTGAATTGCTAAGAATACCCTGCCATGTTACACTGGATGGACTACATGCTCCACTAGCTCCACTGGCACCTACAGCTCTGTCAACTGCTAAGTGACACCAACTGAACAAATTAAAACAAAACAGCAGTGCTTCATGGAAAGAGTAATTTTATTCTATGAGATTTAAGTAGCCTTTATTACAACTGCTGTGGAGAGAGCAAACAACAGTGGAAATCCTAAAGGTGAGACACTCAGCAGGGGTATATGGTGTCAAGAATTATTACAGGGAAGAAAAAAAAATATTGAAAACACACCAACGAGTGGTGGAACTGCTCTGCTGAGAAATTAAAACACTATTATTAGTGTCAGGATTTACCACATATTATGGCATACAATAATAAGCAGAAAAAGGTCAGAATAATTCAGGATTGTTACTATTACATTTGCAGATCCTAAGGGAACCGGCAGATGAAGTTGCTAAGCCGCTTTCCATTATATTTGAAAAGCTGTGGCAGTCTGGGGAAGTTCCCAGTGACTGGAAAAGGGGAAACGTAACCCCCATTTTCAAAAAGGGAAAAAAGGAAGACTCGGGGAACTACAGGCCAGTCAGTCTCACCTCTGTGTCCAGCAAGATCATGAAGCAGATTCTCCTGGAAACTATGCTAAGGCACATGGAAAAGGAGGAGATGATTGTTGACAGCCAACATGGCTTCACTAAGGGTAAATCGTGCCTGACAAATGTGGTAGTCTTCTACAATGGCATTATAGCGTTGGTGGACAAGGGAAGAGCAACTGACATCATCTACCCAGACTTGTGCAAGGCATTTGACACTGTCCCACACAACATCCTTGACTCTAAATTGGAGAGACACAGATTTGACAGATGGACAACTTGGTGGATACGGAATTGGCTAGATAGCCACACTCAAAGAGTTGCGGTCAATGGCTTGATGTCCAAGTGGAGACCAGTGACAAGTGGCATTCCTCAGGGGTTGGTACTGGTGCTACTTAACATCTTTGTCGGTGACATGGACAGTGGGATTGAGTGCACCCTCAGCAAGTTTGCCAATGACACCAAGCTGTGTGGAGGGGTCAACATGCTGGAGGGAAGGGATGCCATCCAGAGGAACCTGAACAGGTTTGAGAAGTGAGCCCATGCAAATCTCATGAAGTTCAACAAGGTCAAGTGCAAGGTCCTTCACATGGGTCAGGGCAATCCCAAGCACAAATACAGGCTGGGTGGAGAATGGATTGAGAACAGCCCTGAGAAGGACTTGGGGATGTTGGCTGATGAGAAGCTCAACAGGACCCAGCAATGTGCACTAGCAGCCCAGAAAGCCAACTGCATCCTGGGCTGCACCAAAAGAAGTGTGGCCAGCAGGTCAAGGGAGATGATTCTCCCCCTCTGCTCTGTTGACCCCACCTGGAATACTGCCTCCAGCTTTGGGGCCCTCAACACAAGAAGGACATGGACCTGTTGGACCAGGTCCAGAGGAGGTCCACGAAGAGGATCAGAGGGATGGAACACATCTCCTGTGAAGACAGGCTGAGAGAGTTGGGGCTGTTCAGCCTGGAGAAGAGAAGGCTCCAGGAAGACCTTATAGCAGCCTTCCAGTCTCCGAAGGGGGTCTACAAGAAAGCTGGAGAGGGACTTTTTACAAAGGCATGTAGTGATAGGACAAGGGGTAATGGCTTCAAACTGAAGGAGGGCAGGTTTAGGTTATGTATCAGGAAGAAATTTTTCACTATGAGGGTGGTGAGGCACTGGAACAGGTTGCCCAGGGAAGCTGTCAATGCCCCATCCCTGGAAGCGTTCAAGGCCAGGCCGGATGGGGCTTTGAGCAACTTGATCTAGTAGGAGGTGTCCCTGGCCATGGCAGGGGGGTTGGAACTAGATGATCTTTAAGGCCCCTTCCTACCTAAACCATTCCATGAATCTATGATCTGTATAGCCCTGAGGTCAGCCAGACCAGCAGGGGAGGGGGCACCCACTAATCAAAAACTAAGCTCATTAAGAGCTAGTAGTGCAGAGTTGAGATTGTTAAACATCTGAGAGCCCTGTACTCCCCACTGACAGGCCAGGGAAATAGAAGTATCTCCCCTCAGAAGAGAGGCAAACTATTGGACACTTACTCTAATACAACATACTCTGGTTTCCATATGTTTTCCCTTTTCACAAGAACACTGCCTCACTTATCAATTCTCTCTGCAGTGAAAATTAAGTGAGACCTGGAAAGGGAGAACTTGAAGGAACAAGATGTTGTCTTGCCCCTTCCAGGGCCCAGGGGCAAGACAAACCATCCTTACATCCCCCTTTGGATTTTTATCTAATCTGTTGTAAGCCTCTCATGAAGGGTATTTCTCTACCTAACAGGAAAACAGACCACCAAAGAAAACCATTCAATGGGTGTACAGAATATTATTTTTGATCTTTGGATAGAAAAAAAAGAGATTTAGCAGACTGCCTGGAAGAAGGAGACATAGACACACAGAAAAGGTGGTACGAATATTTTTCAAGCTTAAAGTTGTTACTGTCCATCAGTTGACTGAAGGCAGGTGTGACAAAGTTGTGTGGTCTCCATCCACTCCCTAGTTCAAGCATCATTATGACAGAAAGCAATAACTACAGCAAGTCGCACTGCACAGTGAGCTCCAACCAGATACTGAGACATCCTTTTGCAGCAGAGGCATAACTTGCAGGTGAGAGCTGATGCTTCTGGAGAAACTTAAGCAAATCATAAGGAGAGTTAAATGGAAGATACTCACATAGATAGTTTAAGCTGGACCACATAAGTGCACAGAACATAAGAATTTATTTATTTTGCACTTGTTCGAGGTCAAAAATGACTACACCAAAACTACAATAAAAGCTTTGCTATTAGCCCTGGGTTAAGAATATTTTTTTCCGCTTATGACTATAAGCCCTCAAAAATAAAAAGGAACTATTAATTGATTCAAATCATCCTTGTTGTTCTTTGGATTCTGACAATTTTTTCCTTAAGTGCCATTCCCTGTACTACAGTAATTCTTGAAAAAGTCTAAACCTTCAGTAGAAAAAAGAAACAAAAAAAATCTCTTTCTCATTGCTGCAGAGATAGAAAGCCCTAAAATTTGAAACCACAAGATTCACAGTCTTTCACAGGTTGTAAAGACTAAATACTGGTGGGTTTTTTTGGTTTTTTTTGTTTTTTTTTTTTTTTTTTTTTTTTTTTTTTTTAAGAAAAACTTCATGGGACAAAGTCGTGACTCTGTTTAAGTCAGTGTCAGGATTTTGGAGATCTCATTTTATGATAGGTGAACCCTTGAAATTGTTAATACTGCTATTTAATATATACTTACTATATATACTGCTAATACTTAAAAAAAGATCAACTCTTGTAACTTGATCTCTGCCTAAGCATCAAAGCTACTATTTGCAGACCCAGAGGACCCAAGTTTGTAAATATACTAAGCAGGAACCCTGGACACAGACCTCGGAAGTGCTGAATGCAGAGATGTTCACAGTTCAAATGAAACTGCAGACACTTGCTATCTCCAAAGCGTAGAGGTTAGCTGCCACATGGAACACGAGGTTGTCTTGAAACAACAAAAGTTTACCACTTCAGCCAAAGCAGTATCAGCTACAGAAAGGGCAGCATAAGCTTTGGTGTTATTTATTGTCCAGTACTATTTGAACTGTTGCAATTTAATAACCTACTATATTTTACTTCAACATTATAGTACTCACAATGCAAATATTGTGGAGGAAGACAATGCAAAACTACTACATTACAATTTAAGTTTTACTGCAAGATTTCTAAGGAACCCACTTCACTTAAAATGGAAAGCAAACTTTCTGTTTATGGCCTTCAGGTGATTGATATTACCTTCATTAATTAACAATACACCATACAGTAGAAGAAAGAACAGTCGGACACTTGAAGTCAAACAGATGTCCCAGGATTTTAGGTAATATTTTTGTATTAAAAGACTATGGTGTTATAAAGCCAGACACAGAAGTTACGTAAGTGCATCTGATTTATGATAGCCTTGAAGGGCTGTTCACAGATTGATTGGCAGATACTGGCTCAAGCAATGTTAAGTATTAACGTCAACAAAGCCAATTGACCATTTTTGAGATCAGAGTACCAAACATCCAGCCACTGCCTGAGATACAGTCACATGTGCTGCACGAAGAAATCTTGCATGAGGTGGCACAGGTACAACAGTGGATAGCCAGAAAAGCCAAAATCTTGCAAGTGAAGTACATAAAGACTCTCTCCATTTGTGTCTTGCTATTTTATCACCTTCAAGAAAAGGCTCCTAATGCAGTTGGATGCTATACATCCATTTGTAGATTTGAAGTCTTGTGTGCTGCTGTAAAAGCAGAGAAAAGAGTAAATTTTCTAGGCTAAGAAAAGGGAGGAGGGGAAGTCTTTTCACCCACATGACCATGCCAAGCTTTATGTCCATTGTTGGTCTGGTCTCCTGCAGAAAAAAAGCTTACCCAACTGCTGTGTAAATAGATCCCTTTTTTACTTACAGTACCCCTGCCCAGGGAAGTGGTGCAATCGTCATCCCTGGAGGTATTTAAAAGACGGGCAGACGTAGTGCTTAGCAATATGGTTTAGTGATGGTTTTTGTCAGTGTTAGGTTGATGGATGGACTCGATGATCTGAAAGGTCCCTTCCAACCTAGACAATTCTATGATTCTGTAACTGATTTCAAGCAGAGAAGCACTGATTACCAGCTGTAAAAAAACAGCTAAGTCACAGAAGGCAAAACTGCAATTTGGACTTCTACAGGCCCACCGCAAAAAACATGTCATCCAATGTCCATAATTGAAAATGGTAGCTCACGTGTCACATGGTCAGTGCAGCCTGTGGAAAGAGGGTACTTCATGGAAAAAAAAAAAATTAATAAATTAATATAGAGACACATGCAAAGACAATGGAAAAATCCTTGTTTGATCTCCAGACGCAAATTCACAGAAATCTTCATAAACTCGGCTGTTCAGAAAACTACTTGCTTTTTATAAACAAATAAGCATATGTGTGCACACACAGTCCCCTAAGATGCAAACCTCTGGAGCCCCACCTCAGATAACTGGGAACATTTTATTTCTTCAAAATCTATCTATATTTAGCCAGTGGAACTCCTTGTAACACGCTGAAGAGTTAATAACTGTACAGAGAGCAGATTTATCAAGGAAAATGCATTGGGACAGGAAAAAAGACCACTAAACTGCCTCTTCATCAAGGTTAACTAGCTGAAAACTGGCATCAGGCTAACTGCATTCATATCACCTCCAACTGGATTTGACTGGATTCCTTATTTGCTCAGTACAAAGTCACATCATCCTGAAAAATACTCAACAGTCATATCCTGGTACCATTCAGAAGGAGATTAGGTACTTAAATGGAAAAGCAACTGTATCTGCAGCTGAATTAGATTATAAATTTGTGCAGAAAGACACTTTGTGACAGAAATTGAAAGCTAACTGCCTGACAGTAGGAAGGATTTCTCCCTGTGGGTACGATATCCATTACAGTGGTTCTGTGCTTCCTCTACAGCATTAAAATTGGAGACTGCTGGATATACAGCACTTGATCACAACTCCACCTTTAATCGCCAATTTCCTACTAAGGATATATATACATTTAGGACCACTATCAAAACTAGCAAACATAAAGCATCACCACATGCCTTCTTAAAGGAAAGATCTATAAGCCACATCCATACAACCAATATGTGAAGAAGCCCATAGCAAGCCTACTTCACGCAATAACACTGAAGGTTCAGGTAGAAAGGTTCTGAGGGGTTCCACCTGAAACAGATACCGCGTCTGCGCATGTGGGGGGAGAGAGGGACTCAGCCGTTTTTACGGCATTCCAGATGGACTTTTCACTAGCAGATTCAGAAACCTGTCCATGGAAACTCACCCATCTCTACACCACTGAAATAAGCAGCCTGCTCAGACAGCATCCAAAACCAACACAGTGAGAGGTCAGCAGTATGCAAAGCTGAACTAAACTACAGCATCTCCACGTCACCAAAACTTCTTCACTCCATGCAGCGGTTCATTAGAACTGACAGAACAGCAGCTCACTGATAGGCAACTAGTGAAGATGTAACATTCATATTTGCATGTGTTTTCTGTGGAACATGAAGTTTTCAGAAGGTAGCAGAAGTGCACCTCCAGCCCTCCATCACAGTACTAAAGGAAAAGGTGTGGAAAGACTAAACTGGGCAAGCATTCCCAGAGCACAGCCTCCTCTGCAGACCATGACCATAACTCCAATTAGCTTCAATAATGTAAAATCCAGGCTATGCTGCGTTTTGCATTGCCTTGTGCTTAAGGGAAAAGCATGAGCCCATGAAGCTTGCACACATATACCCTCTTCCTCTCGCAATCTGATGTGTAACATGCTGAGTCGCTCAAACCCCATCATCCAAGTTACCAAAATGAGTATGGGCAGCATCACCTATCAACTTTGTACTATGCCAGGTTTTTAACAATTCAGATTTGGCTCAAGACAATGCCTAATTGTGAAATATCAACTGCAACAATCAGCCTTGCCTAACACAAGGAGCAGATAATTAAACAAACATCTATTAGAGTTGCGTGGCTGAGGATCAGTCACCTACTACAAGATATTGTAAAGGCAAAGGCAGATACAAAACCTACTCCAAAGAGTTTAAAAGCCAGCATATCCTATATCAGCTCCACTATCTCCTTATGCAGTTAGTATAGGAATGTGAGATTGCTCCTGCAGCACAAACAGATAGTGAGGAACAGAGGGCAAAACAGTTTGTGCTTCATTTTGTTCCCTCAATTATCTGACTATTCATAGGTTATGCATGATAGACTCCTGAAGGGGGTCTGGCAAATGATGGAACTGTCTTCTGGTTTTGTATAGCAATTGCAATGTAGATAGTGCCCAAAACTGCAGTAACATGGAAATCACACATAGTATTTTCTTCTATTTAAGCTTTGCTCTTCTGCTTAGAATGCAATCTGACAAAGCATCTCACATACTACACAGTAACATCATGCTCACCAGTCACACACAAATACATGTTCAGGCTGTAACAAACACACACACTGACAGAAGACTGGAAAGCAACTTGGCAAGAGTAATCATTGTTTGGATATGTAAATATCTATGTATATATACACACACACAGAGAGCACAACGTAAAGCTATGGCTTCTGAGCTCGGATCAGATACACGCACATTTAAGAAACACCCCATCAAAGGTGTCTGATCCATCATACGCAAGAGCATATTTTTATACCTGCACAGAAATAAACCTATCTACAAATTAAATACCAGAACATACACACGCTGCGCCAGGGCAGTCCACTGATGCTTCTCCCCACGCGCCGGCCTCGCAGGCTGCAGACACGCACATTTTGCCACACACGGACGTGGGAGGGAGACACAACTCCCCGAAGGCCGGACCATGGCTACCGCTCACGTCCCGTTAAGCATCTCATCTCGACGCCCACAGCCGTGCCACCCCGCTCCTTCCCCCGGAGCCTGCGGGGCGGCCCCGGGATGCGCTTCCCCGCGGACCCCAGCCCCTCGCCGGGGAGTTACTCCCTGACGCCCCCCCCCCACCGCGCCCAAGGAGGGGTGCTGGGCACCGCCGACTCCCTTTTCCACCCCCTTCCCCACCAGCATCGGCACCTGCAGCCGCGCCCGGGCCGCGGAGGCCAGCCTACCTGGCGGCGGCGGCGGGCAGCAGCCGGCGGAGACCCCACAGCCCCCTTCCTCCCGCGGCTGGTGGGGGCCGGGAGCCGGCGCGGTGCTGAGGGGAGGCCGGGGACGCTCGGCGGGGCCGGGCCGGGCGGCGGAGTGCCGCCCGCCTCCTCGCCGCTGCTGACTCAGGAGCAGGCGCCGCCCCCTCCGCGCACCTCCCGGGGGCGGCCGCCGTGTTCCGCGCAGGATCGCGCTGCCTAGAGACCCCCCTCCCCTCCCCTCCCCTCCCCTCCCCAACACGCACCGCCCCAGCCCTAAGGCCGCCAAGCCCGCCGCAGCAGAAGGAAGCCGCACCTGCGGGCAGCGGCAGCAACCCTGGGGAAGGGAGGATAGGGGTGGGAAGCGGTTTACCCCCAGGCGGGGACGCGGGGCTCGTCCGACTCCATCCCCAGAGGGAGCGCGGGGGCTTCCTGCCGGCAGCCAGGCCGGGAGGCGCCGCACCTCCATCTTGAGGAGGGGGCGCGAGAGAGAGGCCGGGCGCCGGGGGCAGCAAATGGCGCCGCCCCCCGGCGGGGCTGCGAGTTCGAAATGGCGCCCCCGGCCTTAGCGCCTCTGGGGCCAGTGCCAATCCGTGTCCGTTTGCTCTCCGTCCCCCTCCGCAGCGGAGTCGGGCTGCAGTAGAGCCGTGTTCCCCCCTCTCCCACTGGATTACCCTGAGAGAGGTTTTACCTTTCTAGAGGCCGGACCTCGGTGCTGCTGCTGCTGGAGATAAAGCAGCAGGAGGCTCCCGGGATCTGAAAGGTCTTCAGGTGTTGAACCAACAAGCTTTCGTGAGTAGGTCGCCGAGCCCCCTGCGTGTACCGATGCTGGAAAGGCAGCCGCAGTGTCCCTGTTGTTCCGCCGAGGGGCCTCGGAGGTGGGATCCCACCACCTTTGTGTGCGTGAAGGTCTCCAGACCTTTGCCACCTGCACAGCTTTTGACCGCTCTGTGCCCACGTACGATGTTTTGGGGACACTGTTGTGCCTGGCAGGGATTTCCCACAGTGACTGTCTGCCCGGTGATGGCAGCAGGAGGCTAGCATCCGTCCAGCATGAGCTGGGCTGAGGGGCAAGCCCCCCAGCCTACACGTCCTCTGTCTACCTTCTGACTCTTCCCTTTCCAGTTTTCTGGAAAACATTGGGCTAGGGACCCGATGCTGCTCAGCTGGCAAAGCCCCCCCATCCTAAAGACAAGTATCTCTGTCTGAATCCTCTGTAAGAGTACCCATGGGTTATTCGTCACAGTTTTTCAATAAAATATTCAGCATTTCTGTATCTTTGACTTTGCTCCGTCGTAGTTCTTGCCTCGTTCACATTTTCTGCTGAGGGTCTCTGTCATGTTTGCAGTCAGAGCATACAGAAATGGTTCATTCGTTTCTTTTGTTTTTACAATTGCAAGCCAAAATAATTGGCCTATTTCCATTTGGAAAGAGCTATTTTTCTACTCAACACCAAAGTCCATATGCCATGGAGAAGTGGTTTAAGTTTGTCCATCTTAGCAATGTTTTATGCAAGCCATTTCATATTCAAGTGAAATAAAATGCACAGAGCTGTGAATTTCAAATTTTAATTGCAAAGGTTTCATGCTGCTTTGCGCCAGTCTGTCAAGGTCCCAAATTCTCTGTTCCACCTGCTAGTCATGCGAGTGTATTGCCAAGTTGTGCTTCGTCTTTAATGAATTGCCAACGCTTGACTCAGGGTAAATGGTATTTTGCAGGTGCTACAGAATGTTGATAAAAAAAGTGTTCTAAAGGTGTAAAAATGTCATCTCTCAAGCATACAACTGCTTTTACCTCCTCTTTTTATCTCCTCTTCTGACTCCCACCTTACCAAATTTTTACCGATGGTCTGTAGGACATTTCAGCAACTTAAATCTTCCTTGGTACAGGGAGCCCGTAACTCACGTGCTTGCTCTGTAAAGCAAGGAATTAAATCTCTGAACTGTAATAGTGGATTGCTTGTCAGTACATATGAAGGAGCCTAAAGGAATTGACTGTTGACATTTTTTAATTTTTTTTTTTCTCTGTTGTTATGCCAGTTTTGATTCTTCAGTTTCTGTGATTTACAGGTGTTGGATGTTTCGGCCAGATTATGGAGACTGAACTCTGCTTAGTTGAAGTAAAAAGGACCACGTGAATTCCTAAGAATTATTCTAATAACAACACAAAAGGATCAATGAGAAGACTGCTATATTTTTTCCAATGTTGGCCAAGGCTACTTGACATTGAAGAGGAAGTGTGTGCAGGGAGAGGAAGCATGGCAATCTTTCCATTTCTCATGCCTTGCAGCCTTCCTGCCAGCACGGAGGGTTGATGGACTCACCCAGCGGGAGAAGAGGACTGCCTTCCAGTGCTCTGCATGTTCTGTGATCCTAATTTTACAGACTGTAAAAGCACCAGATATAGTGACACAATTTTTTTATTTCTTCTGCAGGAAAGATTATTCACTTGTACGCTCAATGCCAGTGCTTTTTGAATGATATGTGCAGGTATGCAAAAGGGCTCCCTAGCACATCACAGGCATAGGGAGACAAGTCCTCTGTGGTGTCTTGTCAGAAGATACCTCCCACCATCTTAGTGAAAGCAGGGGGAAAAGGATGAGAGCAGTCACTGCCCCGCTGTTCGCTTTCTCTGCATGGGAGCAGCTGGTCCAATGCCCTTGAACTTTCTTGCACGCAGATTGCCTTCTCCCTTGAATGAAGAAGACACAGCTGGTGCTACGCAAACGCAAAGGGATCAGAGCAAGCAGGTCCCATTTGAGAAAGCCAGCAGCAGCACCTGGTGCCTGTTCACAGAATCACAGAATGAGAAAGGTTGGAAGGAACCTCTGGAGATCAGCTAGTCCAACCCCCCTGACAAAGCACGTTCAACTAGAGCAGGTTGCACAGGAACACGTCCAGGCGGGTTTTGAGTGTCTCCAGAGAAGGAGACTCCACCACCTCCTTCGGCAGCCTCTTCCAGTGCTCTGACACCCTCAAAGGAAAGAAGTTCCTCCTCAACTTTACATGGAACTTCCTGTGCTCAAGTCTCTGCCCGTTACCCCTTGTCCTCTCACTGGGCACCACTGAAAAAAGACTGGCCCTAGTCTTTTTCACAGTCTGCAAACTCCAGAAACGCTATGAAATAGTGGAACAGACCGAGAGAGCAGGTTCACTACAGATGGCTGAGACTAAAATGATATTTTCTTGCTGAGCCAATTCTTGCCTTTCATATCATTGATGAACTAACAGGCTTAACCCTCATGAAATAGTAGGCACGGCATGCTGTAATGCTATCTGAAAATCATTAAAACTTCAAAACGTAGCCTTCCAGGTAAATGTTGATCTGGTTACCTCCAGCTGCCTTCCCACAGTAAGTGCATTCACTTGATCAGACAAAAGCCTTGTGAAGCTGTCATCGCCCAGGACAGCTAACTCACTGCCAGCCAGCCAGCGGCCTTTTGGAGTCCAGCTCTGCCACTCTGTAAAAGCACACCACAGTACAAAAAAAGTGGTAACATGACCTTTGTGGAGGTTTTCAAATCACATTGAGCTGATACAGCTGAAAATCATGCCACTCTACTCATCAGAACACACCCATCTGTTTCTGCTTAGTTATTCTCATCTTTATTCTCTCATTGTTGACTATTTCTACTCTTTGCATTGTTTCAACTTCTCAGTTAAGATCTATAGGGCAAGAACTTTTACATTGTACACCGACCATAACAATAGTTATGGTTTTACAGGTGTTGTCATAATACAGGTAATCATGTTTGTATTTTGATCTAGTAATTTTGGATAAGTCTTCTTTGTCCTTGTATCAAATTGACTTCCAAACCTTCATATGATGTGTGATGTTTATGGCTTTAATCTTCCATGTACCTCTGCTTTGTGAAACAGATTTTTGTTAGTTATGGTTTCAGATTACTCCCTATAGTTAAGAGCATAACTGTTCATTAGGTGTATACTTTTAACCATGATAACATGATTTTCTGCTGTTACTGTGGGTTTCCCTCCTTTTTTTTTTAAACCCATCTACTTATTATTTACCTCCACAGATGTTTCACATTTTCTTATTTTGTTCTACGTATATCTCTTCCCTTTTAGCAATTTCAAGCTATTTTGATGTAGAAGTGTTTAAAACTTTGGCTGGATCCTCAGAAGAAGTTGCATTCTCTTGATATCTGAATCAAAGTATTAATAAAATAATGTTTCCGATAGTACAGGATTTCCTCCAGGTCCATTGTTGCCATTGATTATCAATAGGAGAAAATTACAGCATTTTCTTACATTCCTATGTTTGTATAAGTCCTTTGGGATGTATAGATGCCATCATATCATATCACATCACATCATATCACATCATATCACTGAATCACAAAATGAAATCAAATTATAAGTTGTGGCACAAGAAATGTTTTGCTTGGTTTTTACTTTGCTGTTTCTCTCCCTGTAAATATTTATGATGTCTTCTTGCAAGTTTTAGTTGCCATATTCAGCAGCTATTTTACAAATTGATACAAGGGCTCTGACTCTTGATTATCAGCAATTTGGGTACTTATTAAGTGGTTTAAAGTGTATTTAATTAAAGATGTAGTGCTTGCTTAGCATTCAATAGTCAGTAAAATATTTAGCATTTATGCCCTCTTAATTTTATTAAAATATTATCGCTTTTACCGTAGTTCAAGAAGAGTTTTAGAAGCTGTATGCATGATTTCCTCATTCTGGAAGAATGACTAACCACTAATTACACTGAATATCGTCTTCCTCTTGCCTGTCTTTATAATTAGAAAAATGAATTGGCCCTTACAACGTGTTATGGCTTTGCTTGTTCCTAATAAAAATGTTACATCCTCACTCACTCACTATTTCAGAAGTTAAGAAACACTGCCGATCAAAGGAGGGATCAGTTAGCCAATGCTAGAAATGGATCTGCGGTTTAGGCATTGTGCTAAGTCACACACAGGTCTGAACCTTCTTTTGTCTTTTCTTTCTTCCCCAGATTAAAAACCTACCCTACGACACCAGCCATTAGCTTTTTTTATGTCATTCAAAATAGTCCAGAAGGTGCCCACATAAACAAAGGTAACCATTATGCAGGAGGCCACATAAACTGGTGTTTCTTTGACAAAGCACGAGTTTATTTTGTGCCTTCCCTTTCACTAGGATCCTTGGGAATGTTCAACTGCCGTCCCCATGAACCCTTTGGCTGCATCTAGCAGGGAGGGGAAGGAGATGTGAGTGGTAAAAGCAAACCTCATGACGTTTCTTTCCTTTTAGTGAGGAAGACGAGGGCATGCAGCAGATCAGGAGGTGTGGGCACTACTTGCGTGTGCCAGCTTTAGTGGCTTGTGCCGGCATTGTTGCTCACGGCCAGCTGCAGGAGGACAAGGAAAAGTTGCCCCGACAAAGTTACTGATACAGAGAGATAACCTCTCTTGCGGTCTAAAGTCAACAGGTACAGAAGTAACTCCTTGAAAATGCTGGTAAATATGAACTGACATTGTGAGTCTTAACTAGACTGTCTTTTTTTTTGCATCATAAGGCACTGGTGACTTGATATTAGACTCCCAAATTTCATAGTGCTGGTATCATTTAAATCACAGTCCCAGTTCTCGTATCTAGTCAAGGGTTAAAATTAGACTTGAGTATTTGTACAAGTGTTATTTCCACCAGATTCAGTCCAATTCACTTAGCACTGAAATGTTCCCAGTCACTTAAACTGGAGGGAGTAATTTAATTTAACATCAGGTTCATTCCTTGTAAAAACACACATAGGCCAAAGGAGTAGAAAAGGCACATATAAAAGACACAGTATGGCACCAAGGGAAACGCTGGGTGAGGTTAAACCCCAGTTTTGTCTGTCATCATAATTTTCTTGAGAGTCTAAGCAAACAAAAAACCTTTTCAAAACGGAAAGAAAAAACCCACCTACTTTCTCCTGCTGATATGTTTGAGAGCTGTTTCATAAAAAGCAGTATGTTTCTTAGGATTTTATGAGCTTTTAGTTATTTGGGAACATAACTGGATAAATCAAGTGCTGAGTTTTCTGCCTTAGATTTCGCGAGTCTTGAGACTCGTGTTTCAAAGCCAAATGTTACTGCTAAGAAGCTTTTTGGGCATGTTGAGAACAGTTCCTTTGAAATATTATGGCAACATTATTGCAATTGTCATATCACGGTTGCCCTTCAGGAGGCCAAAAATAATGAAGAGCTGTGTTTAGATGTGGCTTTTCTTTATACCTGTGCAGCTTCTTGAGGCCAGGAGGTAAGCAGGGCTCCTGATCTAAGAGGAAGGGCTACTACTTTGCACTGATGGACCCTCTTCTCAATCTGAATACTCTTGGTGGTCTCATGTTGGCACTTACATGCCCTGACCTACTGCAGCGGAGAGGCATGCAGCCCCGTGGCTGTAGGGCACGGGCAACTTATTGCATGAGAACGACGAGCCTCCTGCCCAAGTGACTGTGCCCCTAAGGGCACAACACAGCGCACGGCTCGGCAAGGCCAGGCTGGCAGACCCCAGGCAGTGGGAGGGTTTGTGATGCTGACAAGAGCTGGTGCTCTTTGCCTTCTGATCCCTGTGGCAGTCTTTCCCTCACGTTTTGAAAGTTTGTCGCTGTTGCCTGCAATGGTTGATTCCCATAGTATTGACCAGTCCTTAAAAACAAGTCAGCGGTGGGAACAGAGGAACTAAAGACACTGACATGGTTTACACACGTTTAATTGGAGTAAAATGAGTGGCCCTGCTGTCTTTCTGGTTTCTCAGCTGTCTCCGTGACCTCTGGTCCATGCTGGCAAAGGTACTCAAACAGAAATGGCCCTGCAAGGCCACCCTTCCAAAAAGGAACAGCTGACTGGAATAGAGATAGTAAAGCAGATAGAGATTTTCAAAAAAATAAAGGATGACATCATGGTCCATTTTTATAACCATATCACTGTACTGTTTATAGTTATAGGGAGTGACAGAGGTCCCCGAACAGAAAATCCAAGCTGTTTCCAATTAGCCATGCTGAGCTTCAAGTGTTTTTGTATCTCACAGTGTCATTTTATCTTGAGCAGAATGTTTCATTTAACACTTTTTCTTACTCTCTTGTATGTTGGAGAGCTGCTTGTTGAAATTACGTGTCAAATATTTCTCATATAAGTGCAGTCAAACCAAAGGTTCATCTAGTGCGGTACCCTGTCCCACACCATTGCCAAAAGCAGATGGCTGGGGAAAAGTATAGAATTTACAGCTTTAACACCTGCCCAGCATCTAGCCGTATTTGGCTCAGTGTTCGTGAGCTGATGGTGGTATTTGTGTGCCTGTGTATTTCTAGTCCATGAGTACCCAAGTTCCTTTTGAACCTGTGTTAGCTCTTAGTTTCCGTACCATCCGTTGACAAGAAGATCCACGGCTCTAAATCTTCCAACTCCCACAATCTGGTAGCTGATAGAAAGCACAGCCAGGTTGAATTTTCAAAGAAGTCGCTCAGAAGAGGCACCAGAAAAGCCCGATTTCCTAAACACCCACACTGTGCAGCCTGTGCATCCTGTTCTTGCTTTATACAATTTTCTTCAGTGTTGCTGAAATTCTGCAGTATATTTTCTGTGTTACAAGATCTACGGCATTGTCTCTGCAGCCCCTCTCTGATGCACAGAAGCATGTTTCATGAATCAGAGAGCGGCTCTTCTAGAAAGGTGGTTTCAGCCAGCACTTGAATAACAGGTCACATCAGAACCCTGGACTCCAAAGCTCCCTAATGTTGGAGCTAAACATCCAAGTTTTATTTTTAGGTTCAGGACAAGCCTAAAGGTGGCAAAGATTTAGCTCTATACTTTGTATCAACACTTTTGACAGTGTTACTAGAACGTTTTCTGCGTGGGTCCCAGTGCTTTGGGGACTCGTTTTCACATAAAGCTTGCAAATTACTAGTGAATTCCAGACGTAATTTTAATGCCTTTGGTTTATAACACTGGTAGCTTAAGAAGTCATTCCCCAGCTACAGTTAATAGAATTGAATTTGGTCCTAAATAAAATATGATGATTATAAATTTGCAAATCTCTTCATGGAGCTGTTTAATCAGCTGGCTACTAGCATTCTTAATCAGCTAACAAACTGAAAACGCAAACTTTGAGGGAAGTCAGTCAAATCTGTTTAGAAAAAGGAAAGTAGGCAGTTTGACAGAAGAAAAATAAATACCTAATTACATTTTAAAAAACCCCAAACAACCTTTCCTGTTCTGCAGCTAATCAGACTCCCCTCACAGATTCTGTAATGTCTTAGTATTAAGAATGGTCAACCATTTAAAACTGCAATATAATATTTTAAAAGTCAAACTCTGGGTCTCTGGAAGTTATATTATGTTTCTAAGATGCTAAGACTGGCCGTTAACTTCATCTTACTTTAGAAGGATAGTGTATAATTCAGAAATGAAAGCCTTTTCTATTTTTTCTAATTATTGCATACATTTTGTGCATTTAAAAAGTTACTGTCAATGGTATGTTGTTAATAATATGAAGAAATGAATAAAGATTTCCTGTATGGATTAAAAAAAAAAAGTCTCTGTGTGATCGGATTTAAATATAGCATCTTATAAAAGGAAATAAAGAGATGTCCATTGGCAAGAACCATTCCAAAAAGTCACAAGACAGAACAAAAACAATTCAAGATTTTATTTTAGATACTTGATACTCAGGATTTCTAGAACTTAAGACAGAAAATGAACATCTGTTAAAAAAAGAAAACTTTCGTAGGAGGAAAGGTGTTTTTTATTCAGCGTCACATTATGGCTGAGATATGTGATCTGTCATTTCAGACAGCAACAATATTCAGAAGGGTTTTTAAATTATATTTTGCTTTGCCTTTTTAAGAGTAAATATTATAGCTACTAGGACAATATAATGTGCTACAGCACACCGTAGCAGTTTTTGAGCTTTTACACAGTAAGAAGCAATTAATTTTCAGTGAGTTGTTTTTATGGGGTCACATGTCTGAAAAGTATAGGTATTTTATTTTTTCAATTTGAAAGAATTGAAAAGCCGAGGTCTTAGAGAACTATGTTCTAATGAAAATACAGGCGTATATTTTTTTAATATACAAACGGCATCTATTTTTTACATGCAATCTGATGTAGATCATTGAGGCTTCAGTTTCTGAATACAGTTTAATTGTTTCAGCTGTGTCTGTTCTCCCCACAATTCAGATACTTAAGACATATGAATGTCTGCATAAAATTGTCTTTGCAATTTTGGGCAGAAAAATGTGAACCTAGCTAAAAGTGCACTTGCTATTCTGTCCCTTTTTGTGTTTATAGGCAGTTTTGTCTCATTTTGTCTCCTTTTGTCAGTTTACATAGTGCAGCAGACATTTGCAAATACTTGTGATTCTTTTCAACAAGTGCAGGAGATTAACCCTGTCGGCAAGGTAATATTGGCCTTAAATGTACAAAGCATTCTGCTCTGATTCAGTTTCCATTGGCCTGGGCTGGAATTCTGTTTGAGAATAATATAGTTAGGATCAGGATATTCCTATCTTTGCGAGAAGGTACTCAAGTGCTTTATTTCAGGCAATGTAGTTATGCCATATACATTTTACATTTCATAGCTTTGGTGAGCATCCTCTCCTTTTATAACAACAAACTTATTAAGTTGATTAACTCAAAAGAACTCCGCTGAGAATGCCTTCAGGATTCAAATGCTGTGTCTAGCAAGATTTCTTACATATAACTGCCGCAGGCAGAAGGAGTATACCCCTGCAATCTTGACTTGTAGCAGCTGCATATCAACTTGTATCCTTGGCAACCAATGGTGTGGAAGAAAAATGCTAGAATCACCTGAGTAACCATGGAGACCAAAGCAATGTTTATGGGTAATTGGATAATCTAACCTACCTACATGGCATAGGACATACTTGATATTTAATACCTGGAGACACTGGCTTGAAATTAATCATTTGGAATGAGTCATGTCTTACCATTATAAAACATGAAGCAAAAGGCTACATGCAACACATATGATAAAGAAAAAGGAGATGTCTCCTCTCTGCAGCCTTTTCCTTTCCGATCGCACTTAGAACAAGTAACCAAGTTCTGTAGTTCTGTGTGTGTATCCACTAATAGCAGAGCATATGTGCGTTCCTGCGCAAGAGCTCATATTGCCAGTTCACCGCACCAAATGTGTGTACGTTCCTGTACCTCCCCACATAGATTAGCATCACACAAATACCGTAGCAAATGTTCCCCAGGAGAATATTGCTGAAGGAATAAAATATCCTTGCACTGCGGGGATGTTCTTTATCCAGTATCCGTTTTAGATGTCATTCAGGGTATTTACTGAACTCTGATCTGGCCTTGATTTGGCTTTGAAATAATTTATTCTCCTATGTCATTCAAAAAACAAGTTTCTGAAAGCCTAATCATGTAAAATACTTTCATAATGAAAAATGGTACCTGATTCTGTTTTAAGTAAGATGCTCAGATCGAGACTTTTGCCTGAGAAATGGGGGAAAACAGTGAAAGAAAAAAAAAAAAAATCTGAAAATCCTCTGGTCCATCTGGTCTCGACTGCTCTCTACAGTTGCAGCAGAGAACTGCAACTGGCTTCAGCTGTACTGGGGGAACTGCTAAGAAAATCAAGTCAGTGAAGTCCCGTTTAAAAAAAAAAAAAAAAAAAAAAAAGACATTTAACGTGGTTTTTGCAGGGTACTTTTATCTAGGAACAACACAGCATCCTTTGAGAAGAAACTGGCATGGAGGAGAGATCTAAGACTCGGTGCAGGAGGCCTGATCCTTTCTTTCTTCACCTTAAATCCTCATGCTGCATCTTTTGTAGGGGTCTGGAGTCCTTACTGCTGAGCCTGGTAGGAGAACATGGCAGGGACAAAGCAGAGGGGACTAAGGTTACTGCAGTGAGATAATTCGACTTGCAGCTGAAGGTTAATATACATAAAATTGCCTTTGCCTCATGGCAGCCAGCTACTGCATCCAAGCGGGAAGCGTAAGGGCAATAGGAGGTATAGTAGTTTACTGCCCCAGGCTCACCCTGGGATGTTGGGAAGCAGCCCAGAGACGGTGTCTAACAAATTTTATTTATTTATGTTTAAATCAGGGAAAAGGAAAGAATGCAGATGGCAGATATTCACTGAGAGGACCCTGGAAAGTAATTGCAAGGGAAGGAGAAGGTGTTGGAGTAAATGACAAGTATACATGACGTCATCAAGCTTAGTGCAGGAGAAGTCACCAGCACGGATTTAGGGTACAGACAGAGCTGCTTTAAATCAAAGAACAGAAAGCTAATTGCAGAGAGGGACTTTTTCAACAAGAAGTCAGATACTGAGATGTCTGAAGTAAAGTTAACCACTAAAAAAGAGATTTAATTAAATGGAGACATTTCAGAAAGCAGCAAAGGTCACTAGCAAGTTGAAAGAAATGTCTGGAAAGTGAAAGATAAGAGAGGAATGTGGTAATTTTGTCTTTTGTCACAGCAGACAAATGACAGTTTAATTATCATTAGGATGAAGGTGAGGTGGTTTTATTTAGGCTACTGTTTCTTACTAGGAATTTACAATGACATTTGAAAACTCCAAAAGCTCAGCCATACAAAAGGATGGCTCCTGAAAATGGGATTGACTGGCAAGAGAAACAAAATATGTCAGCAGTGAAAGGAACAGAGGAAATAATGCTGGGATGGATATCTAACAGGATTACCACATCATAAAAGATTGAAACCCAAGCTGCTATGCCAGTTAGGAGATGCCTAATGTGAGTAAGAGTAAGGTACATAACCAAGCTACTCTTAGCAAAGTGCGACTCTGAATGGCTGCTCTGCAGTAATGGTTTGTATGTGACCTTGTCACTTGTGGAGAAGCTAAGCTACTTCACCTGTCCTTCCCTGGAGCCTTCTTTTATTTACATATATGATAATAAATTGCACCAACAGTTATTTTATGAACCATCCAACACTGCTATTTCTTTAGAGACGGTTTGAGAGATTTTCTAATTTTGTACTCTATGACAGTAAAGAGAATTTAAAGTATATTAAAAAACTAGAAAAGATAAATATTATCTTCCAGTAAAGCAAAAATCTCAAACAACTACTAGATTTTACTTTCAGTTTCAAAAAATCTAAAAGGATTTTCTGAATACACTGAAGAGCAGCCATGGAATTACTGACCTTTTTTCCTTCTGTAGCTTTTGTAGCGACAAAATATCTGACAGGTAGTTGGAAACACTTATTTTTAAAGCTAGCAACCACTCTCCACTGTAAGACTTTGATTTTGGCAGACTTTGAACATTTGAGCTGCTCCGTCCTGAGCTCTTTCAGAGCTAAATTACTCTTTAAGAACATTTTAAAGTGGGTCAAGCATTCCTAAGAGTCTCTGGTCTTCCCTTCTTTTGAATGACATTTGGAAGCTAAACCTAACTACCCTCTGCCCTTAGCTGCTCCAATACCCTGCCCCCAAATACTGCTAGCTGTAAATATTTGGAAAAAAATTTCAGTGACATAGTGTTTAGCAGCCACTTTTTCTGGTGAGTTCATTCTCTGTACTTTCATGGACTTTTTCACTGTCCTTCCAGTGCCTTCTCTGAGCTGCAGGGAACGGGTCCATATCAAATACCTTATTTGAGAATGAGTTTGATTTATTTGTGTGCAGTGGGCTCATGCTGGATCAAAGACACTGACCCATTCAAGGCAGAGAAGCAAGAGGCTGTGAATGACTAGGGAACTTGGGGTAAATGAATACTGCACTTAAGTATAGGCCATTCCTGTGCCTGCATGTGATACTGATGTAAAGGGCTTCATGTTCAGTCTGAATCTGTCTGTGTACGTAATGAGATTGTAAAAATGCTAGCATTGTGTAACAAAAAAATTAAAAGTAGCCAAAGTAGCACCAGCTCCTACTGAGCAATACAGCTTTGTCACCGTGAGCAGGTAAAGCCAGCCGACGGGATAGAAAGGTGCATGTGAGTAAAATACTTGTGGTTTGCTGTGTTCGTGTGGTCACGACTGTGACTGTCAAGCAGAATACTCTGAAGCACTGATGAAAATACCTGCACTAGTAATCCCATGGGATTTAACATTGATGGTAATGAGGTTAGAAGAATGCGGTTCGCTATTCCTTCATTCAAAGTTATTAATTATTCCGCCTTTCTGTTCCATCATTAAAGAAAATACTGTGTTCTGTATTTGACAAAGACCCTCTTTTCCTCCCTTAATTGGCTATCAACAGATAATTGAAACAAATAATTTGCACACTGCATAGAATGTATTAACTTGTCCAAATGATTAGAGCACTGTGTGCAACCTAGTAATTTACTTGAAAATCGGGATCAAAACACTAGTTGTTAACTAAATGAACACTGAAAATTAGTTACCCCATTCTAAGTGACTTCTCTAATTTTTGTGTGATTTACCTAAACATTACTTAAGGACCCAAAGACAAACACAGAGATTCAGCCATAGTATGTGAGGAAAATAACATAGCCTAAATCAGTAACCTGTATTCATCAGTCATCAGCTCTGGGGAAACAAAACAGGAGTGGGAAGCATTCCTTTTCTGCAACTTCACAGCTTATAGTAACAAGCCCAGTAATAAACTTTTTAGAAATGTCCTGAAAACTATGGTAGAGGAGAAACGGTTGTATTTTAAAGCCAGTCAAAACATAAACCTGATTTGGATCTGGACATCTTGCTGCATTTCAGCATTTAAGGCAGAAAATAGCACATTTTTTTTCCTCTTTCCCCAGCAACCTCACAGATTCTTTGTCAGACTGAGCATCCTTTGTTGGTCACAGTTGAACAGATCTGTAGAGGACAAGAAACTTCAGCAGGGCGAGAGAAATGCTGAAGCAAAAATAGCAAATATTTAATATATAATGAACATGGGGTGAACGGAACAGAAAATAATGGTATGGTATGGAATTGGACAACACTATTTGTGTTGTTAATCATTAGGTTGTGCAGTTTTAAGTAGCAAAGTCAGGGAGTACTCTGAAAAGTTTTTGTTTCTATGAAACCGCTGAACGTATAGCCAGTGTACATAGACACATATTCCCCATAAGGCCATTTGCATTTGCATTCAGAGCATGAAGATAATGAAAAAACTGCTTTTGAAAATCTTGCCCAGGATGACTTCAGTCATTACTTATTCATGCAATGGCTTTGCATTTTTTTGCTACTTTTAAATAGACAAAAAGTGCCAAAAGGAAAAAAATGATGTTCTGTCTAAAATCCCCCTTAGGTCCTCACAGAAAAAACAGAATATATTGTTTTATTTGACATATAATGTACAATAAACTAGATTTTTGGAAACCAAACTGAAAATTAAATTTCTCTGTCACAATGTTTCTTAACTCCCTAGTCACAAGCTGTTAAAACTTCATTCTGACATATTAAAAACTTTTTGAAGAATATACTTTTCCAGCAAATATGTGAGAGTAATGGTCACCCCCAAAATGCTGAAGGAAGCAGCACTGTGTTCACAACAGCTGCCACTTTCTGTAGTACGCGTTTTCAGTGAGAGAAAACCAGGTTAAAACATTTATTTATTTTCACCGGGTACTATAATGAACTCTACCTGGCATGACATTGTCTAATGAAGAAGTTATCGTGCAGTTCTGAATATAGCCCAAAGATGGAAATATTGATATTTTTATCAGAGATGTTTCAGATAGATCTAATCCCAAAATATGTTAGCCTGACCTATGTTTCCCCCAGAAGTGGCAAATCTAAGGAAATTTCGATCTTTTTCTCCTGCTGGAATGAAATTAAAAATAAAAAATACATCTGACTGATGTTTTGTGGCTAAAGAAAGCTCCTGCCACTGTTTCTAGATGGACTGGCTCCACAAAATGTTCTTTTTGAGAAGGCATCAGGGGTAATTTTCTGGTGATGAATTCTGGTTCCTGGAAGGCAGTCAGCTGGTTTGTTTTTTTTCCAAAGGCAGTTGAAAAATGTATGTGTAATTAAATGTGCTTGTCATTTCCATTGCTAAAATTATTCTTTACCCTTTGTTACTGGATATGCTATAATTGACAGGAAGCTGCCTGATAAGTAGCTGTAACTTGTAAAATATTTTGGGATATTTCAGTCTGAAAAGCTCTATACAAATGCAAGATATTAGCAGCAATCTTGACAATTCCAGGCAGCTCAGATTTAAGGACAAATTCACATTAGAGTAAAAAATAAAATTCAAACCAAATCCCATATAATTCAACTAACTGAGCTTTAATCTAAATAAAGCTGTATCTGTTGCCATCACCAAACCAGACTTGAATTGGGGAATTTAACTTAATTTCTTTCCAATTAACATAAATATATAATAACTGACTTGGGTATTGAGAAACAACAAAGGCAGATATTTAAACACCTGGGGAAAACACCTTCAGTGGTGCCACCAGCTCCCCTCAGCCTTGCCCTGCAGTGGGGCTGTTGGAACCAGCTGTGTCCTGCATGGGGCAACTCCGGCCTCTCCTCACAAAGGTCCCCCTGCAGCTCTCCCAACCATGAACCCCGTACATCTATTTTGTCTCTTTTCATAGAATCATAGAACAGTTGAGGTTGGAAAAGCAATGGAAGCTGATGGAGCCCAGCGGTTAGCCTGGCACTGCCGAGTCCACACCTAAAGCATGTCCCTGAGCAGCGCATCTCCAGGTCTTTGAAATGCCTGCTGGGATGGTGATGCAAGGCTTTCCCTGGGCAGGCTGTTTCAGTGCTTGTCAAGCCTTTCGGCAAGGAAATATTTCCTAATATCCAGTATAAACCTCTCCTGGTGCAACTTGAGGCTGTTTCCTCTTGTCCTATATAGCCTGTTACTTGAGAGAAGAGACCAACGCCCACCTCTCTACAGCCTCCTCTCCGGTAATTATAGAGAGCAAAAAGGTTTCCCTTCAACCTCCTTTTCTCCAGGCTAAAAAAGCCAAGTTCCCTCAGCCATTCCTCTTAAGACTTGTGCTTCAGACCCCTCACCAGCTTCACTACCCTTCTCTGAACATGCTCCAGTACCAAAATGTCCATTTCCTGAGTTTATTTTTTTAGGTCAGCACTGGTTTTCTTTTCCACCTAGCATTGTTGATTTCCCAACTTAACTACTGCCCTGCTGGATTGCACGCTCTGAATATTCCCTCCAAAGAGCTTGTCCCCACATGTAGTACTCTATATTACAGAAAAATCAAGTAACATACTAAATAGGATAAAAGTTTCACCAAAAACATACTGAAACAGGTGGGGTTTTTTTTGCTGATGGCTTATTTAAGTCTGTAAACTATTTGTTCTGACAGACATTTGCAAAGTTAAAGGTTCTTCCCCTGTTTTTGGTCTCAGGGAGTTTTACACTTCTAGCAGTGCAGCTGTAAAACCCACATACCCCAAGATGCCTCCAGCTCTTCTATTTTCCAGTGCCTATAGAAAGTCCCAAATTTGTTTACTAGGATATTTCTTTTGATTTGATAAGTCAAAAGTGTTCCTGGTGTTGCCTGTACTAGTAGCAAGAGGTGAAACTATGTAAATTATACTCTATCGCAGCCATCCCTTTCAACACAAGCAGTGTCTTTGGGTCCAACCATAGAGATTCATACACTTCGTTTCAAGGATCACAGACAAAGGCTCCAGAGACTGCAGATGCTCTAAAGACTTCTCTAGGAAACGCTTCAATGGGTCACGCTTAGAGAAAACCTTGACCACGGCGGCTCTCAAATACTTTTGCAACACTTCCCTGACAACCTCCAAAGGTTTGCACAGACGTTCAGCTACCGACTGCCTTTCAAGACAAGAAAGCCCACTCAAGGCAGCAGGCTTTCAGACATCCATTCCACACATCTCCTAGAGCTCAGGGGCCACCACTGCTCTGGCAACCACCTGCTGGGCAAGCACACCTAAACATGGGCCTCTGCACACACCCACCTGCCCACCTCTCCTCCTGCCTTTCACAGACAGCTCTGCAGCACCACAGAAGAAGGAAGCAAGTACATTCAAGAGCTCCTTACACTCAAGGTGTGCTTTGAAAACATTGGCCAGACATTTTGCACAAGGCCACCCACCACAATCAAGGGAGCTCCTGCTTTTTTCAGAGAAAGAGAGAGGGCGCGGGGCTGGGGGTGGGCGGGGGTGAAGAGATCAAGAAATGAGCAGCCACAGAAATGAAACTATTTTCTCCTTTCGACACAATTGGTCCAGGCCAGGGACGGAGAGCACTGCTGGGGGAGAAATCTGGGATGTGTCTCTTTCCAGGCGGCACTTGTGAAGAAGGATCGCTTTACAGCTGGTGAAGAACATGACTACAAGTTTCAAGCAACAACTTCTGGCAAGTGCAACAGGGGAAAAGAGGAACTGGGCTTTCCAGGCTACCTCTGGCCTGCAATTCCGCCGCCATGCTCTGCCCTTTTGCAAAAGGACACAGTGCAAACGGCAGAAAATGGCCCTCCTGTGGCCACCGTGGCCTTGAGGGGACCCCAGGCCCGGCAGGAGGAGGGGGCTGCAGCCCAGGGCACACGAGGGCAGCTGCAGGGCAGTCCCGCTGCCCCAGGAAAAGCCTTGCTCTCTGGCAAGCAAAAGGCCCTTCAGGGCAATGGGGCCTTCAGGGCCTCCTGGGCCGCCCTCCCAGCCACACCGGCGGCCGTTGGTGACGTCACCGGCCTGCCGTTAGGCAAGCAGGCACCTCTGCGGCTGGCCCACAGCTCGCTCAGCACCTGCAGATTCTCGCAGCAAGCCTGCTTGGGAGAGGAGGAGGCGGCAAAGAGTGACGAGTGCCCACATTGGGTGGGACGAGTGCCCACATTGGGTGGGCCCAGCCACAAGAGGCTCCTTGGAAGCCCCGAGGATGCCCAAACACACCCAAAAGCGCAAGTGGCTGGACACCAGCAGCAGCAGCCATGGCGGGCGAGTGGAGCCCATGGAGGTCGACCCGCCGCACAAGAGGGACAAGGTAGAGCCCATGGAGGTCGACCTGCCGCAGACCAGGGACGAGGGAGAGCCCATGGAGGTCGATGCCCCCACGGACGACCAAGAGCCCATGGAGGTCGATCCATCTCCCGCAGCCATGACGGGGCACACCTCCACCATGGCCAGGCTGCCTCCAGCAGCACTGTGCCCAAAGCGCCGCAGGACCCCCGCCGCCTCTCAGGGACCCTCCGCAAAGCCAGGGCCCAGCAAGCGGCGCCAGTCCCGCAGACGACGCTAACCGTAAGTGGGCCATCCACACCGCCACGCGGCAGGCTCCGCAGCAAGATCAGACGGCTCTCAAGCCGCTGAGGAGCCCTGCTTTCCCCTTCCCCTAGACCCTGCCCCTCACCAAGGGGGGACATCTCCTCTGCCCTCACGCCTGGGCAAGAGGAAAGGAGAGGGAGAGGGAGAGCGAGACGCAGAGGGAGAGCGAGACGGAGAGGGAGAGGGAGAGGAAAGGGGCTGCCACCTTCTGCCCGACAGCCCCACAGCACCAGCAGGAGACCTTGCCGCTCCCTACAACTCCCCGAGAGGAGCTTGGAGCCAGGTGGCCCTTGCTCTCTTCTCCCAAGTCACCAGGGATAGGACAACAGAGAAAACGGCCTCCAGTTGTGCCAGGCGACCTTTAGATGGGCTGGTAGCAAAGATTTCCTCACCAAAAGGGTTTAGCTGGGGACTTGGCAGCACCACCTTGAGCTTCCACTTCTTTTCCAACCTCAACCATTCGATGCTTTCTATTTCAGAGCTGTGGGGAAGAGGCGAGGAGAGGGGCTGCCATCTTCAGGCCGGCAGCCCCATAGTACCAGCAGGAGTCCCTTCCAGATGGCTGGAGACGGACGGAGAGCGACGGAGAGCGACGGAGACCACCAGAGACCGCCGCAGGACACCATCGGAGACCGCCGGAGATGACCAGACACTGGTGGTGTCCGGCGGTCTCCGGTGGTCTCGCACCGGAGACCATCGGAGTCCGCTGGAAACCGCCGGAGTCCATCGGAGACCATCGGAGACCACCAGGCACCGCTGGACATCGCCAGAGACCACAGGAGACCACCGGAGACCGTCAGAGACCGCCAGACACCGCTGGAGACCGCTGCACAACGCCGCAGCCTCTTGGACTCCCCTGCAGCGCCACCCAGGTTATTGGGGCCTGGACTTGGCAGCGTTTCACTCTGAGGATGAGAAAGCCAGTGCGGGGTGGCTGTCCTCAGCTAGCCCTCCCCTCAGCTAACCAAGGGGTGGCTGAAGAAGAAGCCAGACCCACCCTGGCCGTGCCCACACAATAGCAACAGGGCACCAAAGACGGCAGACGCCCCATCCACGGAAACATTCGAGATGCACACACAGCTCTTCCTTTGCACAAGCACAAGAGTTCCGCTCTGACACAAAGAAGTTTGGGCAAGACTGGCCAAGAAACAACTTGAAAAAATACGAAAAACAATCAAAAACAATCAAAGCCAGTGAAAAAGACAAGAACAAACCCAAGAAAAAGCAGGAGCCCTTGCCATCGCACAACTTCCTCCAAAGCATCCCCACCAAGCTCCTCGTCAGCCACCTCTACCAGCACGGGATGCCAGCCCTGCAGAGGACGAGCAAGCAGGCAAAAGTGGAAGAGCTGAAAGCGTAAGTGTGGCCAGCAGCCTGCCTCTCGAGCAGCAGCCCTGACCGCTGCCTCAGAGCACCGCCAAAGCTGTGCAACACAGCCGCTGCCTCCCACCTGCCTTGGCCGAGCTTCGGCCATGCCTCTGGGCAACACCTGCTTTCTTAACGTTGTCTTCTGTTCCCTCAGGGTGGACGACAAGTTGCCTGCGGCCAAAGGCCTCCTCCTGAAGCGGCTCCTCTCCATCCTGCGCCACATCCGCCGCAACGCGTCCACCAGCAGGAGGAGCTGCACCAACCTGGCCATCTGCGCTGGGACAAACCTGAGGAGCCCACCTCAGGAGGACCGGCTGCTGCTGCTGCTGCTGCTGCTGCTGCTGCTGCTGCTGCTGCTGCTGCTGCTGGAGGCCATGCTGGAGGGGATGGAGAAGGTACGCTGTCTCGAGCAGCCGCCTGCAGCTTTCCAGGCCCATCACAGCTTGGAGCCTCAGACGTCCCTGCCTGCCTCCTCTCTTCAGCAAAAGCTGCTGGGCTGCCTGCCTGCAAGAGCAGCCCCACAGCCACAGCCTGCCTTCTGCGGGGAGCCAAGGGGGAGCAGTGGCAAAGGCTGCTCCACACCTTTTCAGCCACCTGCCCTGAAAGCAAGGCTCTCACGTGTGCAGGTCAAGGGGCTGCTGGACTTCCTGGTGGAGAGAAAAACACTGGGCAATCTCTGGGGCCAAGACGTCTGGCCCTTCCACTCCCTCAGATGAGGAGTCGCCAGCAGCCATGGACACAGCCACAGGTAGCAGGAGGGACTGAGCGTTCTCCCAGCCTGAGCGCAAAGCTGCTGCAGGGCTTTGGGTGGCTTTTGCTTTAGCTCTTGTCCACTTCCCACAAGTCACTTTGCTGCACGGGTTTTTGCTTTCCAGAGTTGCCTTTGCAAGAGCAGGAGTAGATCTGGTGGGAAGATGGGAAACGGCAGAGGTAGGGCAGGTCCACAAACCCTGGCACAAGGCGTCTCGTCTAGGAGGAGTTCCTGAGGAGTCCAAGCAGCTGCTCTGCCTCTTCCTGGTATTTTTCCTCTGTTGCCTTTGGGTAGGGCAAGGGACACCACTGCTAACGCCAACATTTCTGCTTTAGGCACCCGCTGCTTTGCCTCCCACCGCCCCAGAGACCACGGGAGACTCCCCGGCATGCGCACAACAACTAAAGAGCCTCTCCCAGGAAAGAAGGTAAAAGGAGCCAGCTTTCCTTCCATCAAGACCTCAGGAATCCAGTTGATGCCGCCTTGACCTATCTAACCCCACTGCGCCATGGAAAGCTTTGCAGGCTCCCTCCAGCAAACTGAAACCCCAAGAAAAAGGAAGAGAGAAGAGGCCTGGCACGAGGAGAGGCAACGCCAAAAAGAAGAGAACAGAAGGAAGAGCGCAAAAGACGGGGACGCAAAAAGAGGAGGGAGAAGCCCAGGTGAGTCCCAGGCTCTGCTGCCCATCTTGCCCAGCTGGGCAAACTGCTCTGCTCAGCCTTTGCAAAGAACTCCACGGCAGCTCCCCAGGGGCTCCCCACGGAGCTCTGCTGCGTGCCACAGGGGCGCTGCGCATCTCGGCACACGCACAGTCTCCAAGGGCATTTCCCAGGGGAATACGGCGCCAGAGCCATCCCCTCGACAATGCCCGCAAGAGCTCTCCCTTCTGGGCTACAAACAACTCCTTGTCGACTCTGTTTCCCAAAGAAAGGGCAACCAAGTCCTGCCTTTCTGGCTTCATCACTGCTTTCTGACTCTGTCGTTGCAGGTGCCGCTTTCCTGGCAGGAGCCGAAGCCCTGCCATTCCTGGGCTCCCCCACCTCATCTCTGTCCACAATAAAAGGCTGTTTTCTCCCATCTGACTGTGTCTGTCGTCGGCTGTTCTGGAGTGAGAGCTCTTGTTTTGTGAGGGTGCTCGTGAGCATCTGCTCTGCCACAGATATGAGCTAAAGACAATAAAACGTTGTTCCCACTTGTAACCCTTCTGGTGCGTGTCCTTGCAAGTGCTTTTGGAGATGAAAAATCTCTGGCATTTCAGGCTCATCATGATTTGACTCATTGGGAAGCAAGGAGAAGGGGAAGACGGGAAGGGGAGGAAGGGAAGGGGAAGGGAGGGCAAGGGAAAATCTGTTGTAGTTGTTTTGTGAGCACGAGTAGCAAGAAAGACATGCAGAGCAACAAACACAGCAAGCCTCTCGCTTTCTTCATCAACAAACTCAATCCTTAGGCACACTCAGAAAGGTTCAGCATCTACAGATCATGGGCCTAGGCTCAAAAAGGAATGTTTCTTCTCCACATGGACACAAACTCAGGAAATAACACTAGCGGCAATGGTGCTGACAGGGAGAGAGATGACGAGAGGCACTTCCAAAGGGAGCATGTTGCAGCTTGACCTGCCCAGGGACCACCGCCTCCCATTACAGAAAGACATTTCAAAAGGAGCATTTGCCTGGCACTTTCACCATTCAAATGCTACATGCACATTAACAAAGGACTACATACTATTCCACCTCCCAGGCTTTCCCAGCAAGTTTAATGTTTCCACCATGTGAAGGATTGCAAAACAAGTTTTCCATAGAGCAGAGCAATCAAGAAACAAGAACTTCCTCCCACACCAATCACAAGCTTGTCGCCATCCTTAGTTGGTGAAACTGGGACCCAAGCACACTCGGACAAAGCAGAAAAAAAAACTTTCCTGATTTCACAAGGGCAAGGAAGTAGAATCGCTCTCACCTCAAAGGTACTCAAGGGCAATTTGCATCCATGCATGGTTACACATACATATCTGTAACATATGGTTACACATACATTACCCACCTTTTTTCTCTTGGATTTCAAGGAAAAAGTAAAATGGGATGGAAGCTGGCTTGCTTTCTAACATCTAGAGGGATGGACGGAATGGAGCCCAGGGAGACAGGCAGTCGGGGCAGAGCAGCCTGCGCAGGGAATCCTCCCGGTTTCACTTGGGCACAGCAAGCCTCTTGGAAAAACACACAGACACCTGCCCCTTTGACAAGCCTCACTTTGCCCTAAGACACTGCACACGAACAACAAGCTGCACTCTCCAAACTGCTCCAACAACCAGTCCCAAAACTCCTCGTCCCTCCTCACATAGAATCAGAGAATCATTTAGCTTGGAAAAGACCCTTGGGATCATTGAACAAAAAGCTGACAGAAAAGTGCAAAATACGTGCTAAGGCAACCAAGAAAGCTTGGAAACAAAGCCAAGGCTCCCCAAGGGTTATGTTCGGGGCTCATCCCAAGCAAGCGCAGCTGGCAACTTGGAAACCTGCCATCCTCATGCCCACGATTGCCTGACGGAAGGCTCCAAAACCAAAGTGCGCAGGCAACTCGTACCGAAACCCAGCAAAAGGATCGAGAGCGGCTGCCTAGCAAAGGCGAGTTTCTGGGGCGGAAGAAAATACAGGAGGCAGAATGCAACACAAACCCCAACAAGAGCTGCAGGGCATCTCCACAGTTGAAAGGCATCTCTTGACAGAAGGCAGCTGTCAACAGCTGTCTCTTCCCTCTCCTTCCTGCCAAGAGGAGGAAAGGAAAGAGAGGAAGGAAGGAAGGAGGAGGGAGAGAAGGAAGGGAAGAAGAGGAAGGAAATCAGGCTCACCCAGTGCAAAGCCATAGCCATCCATGCTGAAGGGAGCACTCCGGCCTTTTGGAAATCCTTCTTTTCTGCTCCTTGGCTCGGCCACCAGCCTGACAGCTTGGCCCTTCAGCAGCAGCCTTGCTCTCCCCCGATGGAAGCAGGGCGCTCCACATCACTCTTAGCTGCACTCCATTTGATGGCCTTCCACTGCCAGGCAGGACCAACGGAGGTTGGCAGGCAGTTCTGGGGCTGCCCTTCACTGCCACAGAGAGCAATCCATGCATGTCCCACCTGGCGATCCTTTGAGACAAAAAGCACGGGGGGAGTTGAAAAGAGTTACTCTGAGAGGAATGAAACCAAGGATCCATCCAATCTGCCACCCTCCAACAGACACGCTAGAGCACGTGCTGAAAAAGCAGCCACCTAGAACCAACAAATAGGCAACACCCCCTTCCTGGCCCTGGGCCCTCTCTTCCTGCCCTGCAGTGGAAAAAAGCACATTAGTTATTTCCATTTCTCTCAGCGAGACTGAAAGCTTTTCACTGCACTTTCCACCCAACTCCTTGCCTCGGCATCAACGCGGAAAATCACCTGCACAAATCAAGCGCATCACAGGCAAAGGCTCCAGAGACTGCAGATGCTCTAAAGGCTTCTCTAGGAAACGCTTCAATGGGTCACGCTTAGAGAAAACCTTGACCACGGCGGCTCTCAAATACTTTTGCAACACTTCCCTGACAACCTCCAAAGGTTTGCACAGACGTTCAGCTACCGACTGCCTTTCAAGACAAGAAAGCCCACTCAAGGCAGCAGGCTTTCAGACATCCATTCCACACACCTCCTAGAGCTCAGGGGCCACCACTGCTCTGGCAACCACCTGCTGGGCAAGCACACCTAAACATGGGCCTCTGCACACACCCACCTGCCCACCTCTCCTCCTGCCTTTCACAGACAGCTCTGCAGCACCACAGAAGAAGGAAGCAAGTACATTCAAGAGCTCCTTACACTCAAGGTGTGCTTTGAAAACATTGGCCAGACATTTTGCACAAGGCCACCCACCACAATCAAGGGAGCTCCTGCTTTTTCAGAGAAAGAGAGAGGGCGCGGGGCTGGGGGTGGGCGGGGGTGAAGAGATCAAGAAATGAGCAGCCACAGAAATGAAACTATTTTCTCCTTTCGACACAATTGGTCCAGGCCAGGGACGGAGAGCACTGCTGGGGGAGAAATCTGGGATGTGTCTCTTTCCAGGCGGCACTTGTGAAGAAGGATCGCTTTACAGCTGGTGAAGAACATGACTACAAGTTTCAAGCAACAACTTCTGGCAAGTGCAACAGGGGAAAAGAGGAACTGGGCTTTCCAGGCTACCTCTGGCCTGCAATTCCGCCGCCATGCTCTGCCCTTTTGCAAAAGGACACAGTGCAAACGGCAGAAAATGGCCCTCCTGTGGCCACCGTGGCCTTGAGGGGACCCCAGGCCTGGCAGGAGGAGGGGGCTGCAGCCCAGGGCACACGAGGGCAGCTGCAGGGCAGTCCCGCTGCCCCAGGAAAAGCCTTGCTCTCTGGCAAGCAAAAGGCCCTTCAGGGCAATGGGGCCTTCAGGGCCTCCTGGGCCGCCCTCCCAGCCACACCGGCGGCCGTTGGTGACGTCACCGGCCTGCCGTTAGGCAAGCAGGCACCTCTGCGGCTGGCCCACAGCTCGCTCAGCACCTGCAGATTCTCGCAGCAAGCCTGCTTGGGAGAGGAGGAGGCGGCAAAGAGTGACGAGTGCCCACATTGGGTGGGACGAGTGCCCACATTGGGTGGGCCCAGCCACAAGAGGCTCCTTGGAAGCCCCGAGGATGCCCAAACACACCCAAAAGCGCAAGTGGCTGGACACCAGCAGCAGCAGCCATGGCGGGCGAGTGGAGCCCATGGAGGTCGACCCGCCGCACAAGAGGGACAAGGTAGAGCCCATGGAGGTCGACCTGCTGCAGACCAGGGACGAGGGAGAGCCCATGGAGGTCGATGCCCCCACGGACGACCAAGAGCCCATGGAGGTCGATCCATCTCCCGCAGCCATGACGGGGCACACCTCCACCATGGCCAGGCTGCCTCCAGCAGCACTGTGCCCAAAGCGCCGCAGGACCCCCGCCGCCTCTCAGGGACCCTCCGCAAAGCCAGGGCCCAGCAAGCGGCGCCAGTCCCGCAGACGACGCTAACCGTAAGTGGGCCATCCACACCGCCACGCGGCAGGCTCCGCAGCAAGATCAGACGGCTCTCAAGCCGCTGAGGAGCCCTGCTTTCCCCTTCCCCTAGACCCTGCCCCTCACCAAGGGGGGACATCTCCTCTGCCCTCACGCCTGGGCAAGAGGAAAGGAGAGGGAGAGGGAGAGCGAGACGCAGAGGGAGAGCGAGACGGAGAGGGGCTGCCACCTTCTGCCCGACAGCCCCACAGCACCAGCAGGAGACCTTGCCGCTCCCTACAACTCCCCGAGAGGAGCTTGGAGCCAGGTGGCCCTTGCTCTCTTCTCCCAAGTCACCAGGGATAGGACAACAGAGAAAACGGCCTCCAGTTGTGCCAGGCGACCTTTAGATGGGCTGGTAGCAAAGATTTCCTCACCAAAAGGGTTTAGCTGGGGACTTGGCAGCACCACCTTGAGCTTCCACTTCTTTTCCAACCTCAACCATTCGATGCTTTCTATTTCAGAGCTGTGGGGAAGAGGCGAGGAGAGGGGCTGCCATCTTCAGGCCGGCAGCCCCATAGTACCAGCAGGAGTCCATTCCAGATGGCTGGAGACGGACGGAGAGCGACGGAGAGCGACGGAGACCACCAGAGACCGCCGCAGGACACCATCGGAGACTGCCGGAGATGACCAGACACTGGTGGTGTCCGGCAGTCTCCGGTGGTCTCGCACCGGAGACCATCGGAGTCCGCTGGAAACCGCCGGAGTCCATCGGAGACCATCGGAGACCACCAGGCACCGCTGGACATCGCCAGAGACCACAGGAGACCACCGGAGACCGTCAGAGACCGCCAGACACCGCTGGAGACCGCTGCACAACGCCGCAGCCTCTTGGACTCCCCTGCAGCGCCACCCAGGTTATTGGGGCCTGGACTTGGCAGCGTTTCACTCTGAGGATGAGAAAGCCAGTGCGGGGTGGCTGTCCTCAGCTAGCCCTCCCCTCAGCTAACCAAGGGGTGGCTGAAGAAGAAGCCAGACCCACCCTGGCCGTGCCCACACAATAGCAACAGGGCACCAAAGACGGCAGACGCCCCATCCACGGAAACATTCGAGATGCACACACAGCTCTTCCTTTGCACAAGCACAAGAGTTCCACACTGACACAAAGAAGTTTGGGCAAGACTGGCCAAGAAACAACTCGAAAAAATACGAAAAACAATCAAAAACAATCAAAGCCAGTGAAAAAGACAAGAACAAACCCAAGAAAAAGCAGGAGCCCTTGCCATCGCACAACTTCCCCCAAAGCATCCCCACCAAGCTCCTCGTCAGCCACCTCTACCAGCACGGGATGCCAGCCCTGCAGAGGACGAGCAAGCAGGCAAAAGTGGAAGAGCTGAAAGCGTAAGTGTGGCCAGCAGCCTGCCTCTCGAGCAGCAGCCCTGACCCCTGCCTCAGAGCACCGCCAAAGCTGTGCAACACAGCCGCTGCCTCCCACCTGCCTTGGCCGAGCTTCGGCCATGCCTCTGGGCAACACCTGCTTTCTTAACGTTGTCTTCTGTTCCCTCAGGGTGGACGACAAGTTGCCTGCGGCCAAAGGCCTCCTCCTGAAGCGGCTCCTCTCCATCCTGCGCCACATCCGCCGCAACGCGTCCACCAGCGGGAGGAGCTGCACCAACCTGGCCATCTGCGCTGGGACAAACCTGAGGAGCCCACCTCAGGAGGACCGGCTGCTGCTGCTGCTGCTGCTGCTGCTGCTGGAGGCCATGCTGGAGGGGACGGAGAAGGTACGCTGTCTCGAGCAGCCGCCTGCAGCTTTCCAGGCCCATCACAGCTTGGAGCCTCAGACGTCCCTGCCTGCCTCCTCTCTTCAGCAAAAGCTGCTGGGCTGCCTGCCTGCAAGAGCAGCCCCACAGCCACAGCCTGCCTTCTGCGGGGAGCCAAGGGGGAGCAGTGGCAAAGGCTGCTCCACACCTTTTCAGCCACCTGCCCTGAAAGCAAGGCTCTCACGTGTGCAGGTCAAGGGGCTGCTGGACTTCCTGGTGGAGAGAAAAACACTGGGCAATCTCTGGGGCCAAGACGTCTGGCCCTTCCACTCCCTCAGATGAGGAGTCGCCAGCAGCCATGGACACAGCCACAGGTAGCAGGAGGGACTGAGTGTTCTCCCAGCCTGAGCGCAAAGCTGCTGCAGGGCTTTGGGTGGCTTTTGCTTTAGCTCTTGTCCACTTCCCACAAGTCACTTTGCTGCACGGGTTTTTGCTTTCCAGAGTTGCCTTTGCAAGAGCAGGAGTAGATCCGGTGGGAAGATGGGAAACGGCAGAGGTAGGGCAGGTCCACAAACCCTGGCACAAGGCGTCTCGTCTAGGAGGAGTTCCTGAGGAGTCCAAGCAGCTGCTCTGCCTCTTCCTGGTATTTTTCCTCTGTTGCCTTTGGGTAGGGCAAGGGACACCACTGCTAACGCCAACATTTCTGCTTTAGGCACCCGCTGCTTTGCCTCCCACCGCCCCAGAGACCACGGGAGACTCCCCGGCATGCGCACAACAACTAAAGAGCCTTTCCCAGGAAAGAAGGTAAAAGGAGCCAGCTTTCCTTCCATCAAGACCTCAGGAATCCAGTTGATGCCGCCTTGACCTATCTAACCCCACTGCGCCATGGAAAGCTTTGCAGGCTCCCTCCAGCAAACTGAAACCCCAAGAAAAAGGAAGAGAGAAGAGGCCTGGCACGAGGAGAGGCAACGCCAAAAAGAAGAGAACAGAAGGAAGAGCGCAAAAGACGGGGACGCAAAAAGAGGAGGGAGAAGCCCAGGTGAGTCCCAGGCTCTGCTGCCCATCTTGCCCAGCTGGGCAAACTGCTCTGCTCAGCCTTTGCAAAGAACTCCACGGCAGCTCCCCAGGGGCTCCCCACGGAGCTCTGCTGCGTGCCACAGGGGCGCTGCGCATCTCGGCACACGCACAGTCTCCAAGGGCATTTCCCAGGGGAATACGGCGCCAGAGCCATCCCCTTGACAGTGCCCGCAAGAGCTCTCCCTTCTGGGCTACAAACAACTCCTTGTCGACTCTGTTTCCCAAAGAAAGGGCAACCAAGTCCTGCCTTTCTGGCTTCATCACTGCTTTCTGACTCTGTCGTTGCAGGTGCCGCTTTCCTGGCAGGAGCCGAAGCCCTGCCATTCCTGGGCTCCCCCACCTCATCTCTGTCCACAATAAAAGGCTGTTTTCTCCCATCTGACTGTGTCTGTCGTCGGCTGTTCTGGAGTGAGAGCTCTTGTTTTGTGAGGGTGCTCGTGAGCATCTGCTCTGCCACAGATATGAGCTAAAGACAATAAAACGTTGTTCCCACTTGTAACCCTTCTGGTGCGTGTCCTTGCAAGTGCTTTTGGAGATGAAAAATCTCTGGCATTTCAGGCTCATCATGATTTGACTCATTGGGAAGCAAGGAGAAGGGGAAGACGGGAAGGGGAGGAAGGGAAGGGGAAGGGAGGGCAAGGGAAAATCTGTTGTAGTTGCTTTGTGAGCACGAGTAGCAAGAAAGACATGCAGAGCAACAAACACAGCAAGCCTCTCGCTTTCTTCATCAACAAACTCAATCCTTAGGCACACTCAGAAAGGTTCAGCATCTACAGATCATGGGCCTAGGCTCAAAAAGGAATGTTTCTTCTCCACATGGACACAAACTCAGGAAATAACACTAGCGGCAATGGTGCTGACAGGGAGAGAGATGACGAGAGGCACTTCCAAAGGGAGCATGTTGCAGCTTGACCTGCCCAGGGACCACCGCCTCCCATTACAGAAAGACATTTCAAAAGGAGCATTTGCCTGGCACTTTCACCATTCAAATGCTACATGCACATTAACAAAGGACTACATACTATTCCACCTCCCAGGTTTTCCCAGCAAGTTGAATGTTTCCACCATGTGAAGGATTGCAAAACAAGTTTTCCATAGAGCAGAGCAATCAAGAAACAAGAACTTCCTCCCACACCAATCACAAGCTTGTCGCCATCCTTAGTTGGTGAAACTGGGACCCAAGCACACTCGGACAAAGCAGAAAAAAAAACTTTCCTGATTTCACAAGGGCAAGGAAGTAGAATCGCTCTCACCTCAAAGGTACTCAAGGGCAATTTGCATCCATGCATGGTTACACATACATGACCCATTGTTTTTGCTTGGATTTCAAGGAAAAAGTAAAATGGGATGGAAGCTGGCTTGCTTTCTAACATCTAGAGGGATGGACGGAATGGAGCCCAGGGAGACAGGCAGTCGGGGCAGAGCAGCCTGCGCAGGGAATCCTCCCAGTTTCACTTGGGCACAGCAAGCCTCTTGGAAAAACACACAGACACCTGCCCCTTTGACAAGCCTCACTTTGCCCTAAGACACTGCACACGAACAACAAGCTGCACTCTCCAAACTGCTCCAACAACCAGTCCCAAAACTCCTCGTCCCTCCTCACATAGAATCAGAGAATCATTTAGCTTGGAAAAGACCCTTGGGATCATTGAACAAAAAGCTGACAGAAAAGTGCAAAATACGTGCTAAGGCAACCAAGAAAGCTTGGAAACAAAGCCAAGGCTCCCCAAGGGTTATGTTCGGGGCTCATCCCAAGCAAGCGCAGCTGGCAACTTGGAAACCTGCCATCCTCATGCCCACGATTGCCTGACGGAAGGCTCCAAAACCAAAGTGCGCAGGCAACTCGTACCGAAACCCAGCAAAAGGATCGAGAGCGGCTGCCTAGCAAAGGCAAGTTTCTGGGGCGGAAGAAAATACAGGAGGCAGAATGCAACACAAACCCCAACAAGAGCTGCAGGGCATCTCCACAGTTGAAAGGCATCTCTTGACAGAAGGCAGCTGTCAACAGCTGTCTCTTCCCTCTCCTTCCTGCCAAGAGGAGGAAAGGAAAGAGAGGAAGGAAGGAAGGAGGAGGGAGACAAGGAAGGGAAGAAGAGGAAGGAAATCAGGCTCACCCAGTGCAAAGCCATAGCCATCCACGCTGAAGGGAGCACTCCGGCCTTTTGGAAATCCTTCTTTTCTGCTCCTTGGCTCGGCCACCAGCCTGACAGCTTGGCCCTTCAGCAGCAGCCTTGCTCTCCCCGATGGAAGCAGGGCGCTCCACATCACTCTTAGCTGCACTCCATTTGATGGCCTTCCACTGCCAGGCAGGACCAACGGAGGTTGGCAGGCAGTTCTGGGGCTGCCCTTCACTGCCACAGAGAGCAAGCCATGCATGTCCCACCTGGCGATCCTTTGAGACAAAAAGCACGGGGGGAGTTGAAAAGAGTTACTCTGAGAGGAATGAAACCAAGGATCCATCCAATCTGCCACCCTCCAACAGACACGCTAGAGCACGTGCTGAAAAAGCAGCCACCTAGAACCAACAAATAGGCAACACCCCCTTCCTGGCCCTGGGCCCTCTCTTCCTGCCCTGCAGTGGAAAAAAGCACATCAGTTATTTCCATTTCTCTCAGCGAGACTGAAAGCTTTTCACTGCACTTTCCACCCAACTCCTTGCCTCGGCATCAACGCGGAAAATCACCTGCACAAATCAAGCGCATCACAGGCAAAGGCTCCAGAGACTGCAGATGCTCTAAAGACTTCTCTAGGAAACGTTTCAGTGGGTCACGCTTAGAGAAAACCTTGACCACGGCGGCTCTCAAATACTTTTGCAACACTTCCCTGACAACCTCCAAAGGTTTGCACAGACGTTCAGCTACCGACTGCCTTTCAAGACAAGAAAGCCCACTCAAGGCAGCAGGCTTTCAGACATCCATTCCACACATCTCCTAGAGCTCAGGGGCCACCACTGCTCTGGCAACCACCTGCTGGGCAAGCACACCTAAACATGGGCCTCTGCACACACCCACCTGCCCACCTCTCCTCCTGCCTTTCACAGACAGCTCTGCAGCACCACAGAAGAAGGAAGCAAGTACATTCAAGAGCTCCTTACACTCAAGGTGTGCTTTGAAAACATTGGCCAGACATTTTGCACAAGGCCACCCACCACAATCAAGGGAGCTCCTGCTTTTTCAGAGAAAGAGAGAGGGCGCGGGGCTGGGGGTGGGCGGGGGTGAAGAGATCAAGAAATGAGCAGCCACAGAAATGAAACTATTTTCTCCTTTCGACACAATTGGTCCAGGCCAGGGACGGAGAGCACTGCTGGGGGAGAAATCTGGGATGTGTCTCTTTCCAGGCGGCACTTGTGAAGAAGGATCGCTTTACAGCTGGTGAAGAACATGACTACAAGTTTCAAGCAACAACTTCTGGCAAGTGCAACAGGGGAAAAGAGGAACTGGGCTTTCCAGGCTACCTCTGGCCTGCAATTCCGCCGCCATGCTCTGCCCTTCTGCAAAAGGACACAGTGCAAACGGCAGAAAATGGCCCTCCTGTGGCCACCGTGGCCTTGAGGGGACCCCAGGCCTGGCAGGAGGAGGGGGCTGCAGCCCAGGGCACACGAGGGCAGCTGCAGGGCAGTCCCGCTGCCCCAGGAAAAGCCTTGCTCTCTGGCAAGCAAAAGGCCCTTCAGGGCAATGGGGCCTTCAGGGCCTCCTGGGCCGCCCTCCCAGCCACACCGGCGGCCGTTGGTGACGTCACCGGCCTGCCGTTAGGCAAGCAGGCACCTCTGCGGCTGGCCCACAGCTCGCTCAGCACCTGCAGATTCTCGCAGCAAGCCTGCTTGGGAGAGGAGGAGGCGGCAAAGAGTGACGAGTGCCCACATTGGGTGGGACGAGTGCCCACATTGGGTGGGCCCAGCCACAAGAGGCTCCTTGGAAGCCCCGAGGATGCCCAAACACACCCAAAAGCGCAAGTGGCTGGACACCAGCAGCAGCAGCCATGGCGGGCGAGTGGAGCCCATGGAGGTCGACCCGCCGCACAAGAGGGACAAGGTAGAGCCCATGGAGGTCGACCTGCCGCAGACCAGGGACGAGGGAGAGCCCATGGAGGTCGATGCCCCCACGGACGACCAAGAGCCCATGGAGGTCGATCCATCTCCCGCAGCCATGACGGGGCACACCTCCACCATGGCCAGGCTGCCTCCAGCAGCACTGTGCCCAAAGCGCCGCAGGACCCCCGCCGCCTCTCAGGGACCCTCCGCAAAGCCAGGGCCCAGCAAGCGGCGCCAGTCCCGCAGACGACGCTAACCGTAAGTGGGCCATCCACACCGCCACGCGGCAGGCTCCGCAGCAAGATCAGACGGCTCTCAAGCTGCTGAGGAGCCCTGCTTTCCCCTTCCCCTAGACCCTGCCCCTCACCAAGGGGGGACATCTCCTCTGCCCTCACGCCTGGGCAAGAGGAAAGGAGAGGGAGAGGGAGAGCGAGACGCAGAGGGAGAGCGAGACGGAGAGGGGCTGCCACCTTCTGCCCGACAGCCCCACAGCACCAGCAGGAGACCTTGCCGCTCCCTACAACTCCCCGAGAGGAGCTTGGAGCCAGGTGGCCCTTGCTCTCTTCTCCCAAGTCACCAGGGATAGGACAACAGAGAAAACGGCCTCCAGTTGTGCCAGGCGACCTTTAGATGGGCTGGTAGCAAAGATTTCCTCACCAAAAGGGTTTAGCTGGGGACTTGGCAGCACCACCTTGAGCTTCCACTTCTTTTCCAACCTCAACCATTCGATGCTTTCTATTTCAGAGCTGTGGGGAAGAGGCGAGGAGAGGGGCTGCCATCTTCAGGCCGGCAGCCCCATAGTACCAGCAGGAGTCCCTTCCAGATGGCTGGAGACGGACGGAGAGCGACGGAGAGCGACGGAGACCACCAGAGACCGCCGCAGGACACCATCGGAGACCGCCGGAGATGACCAGACACTGGTGGTGTCCGGCGGTCTCCGGTGGTCTCGCACCGGAGACCATCGGAGTCCGCTGGAAACCGCCGGAGTCCATCGGAGACCATCGGAGACCACCAGGCACCGCTGGACATCGCCAGAGACCACAGGAGACCACCGGAGACCGTCAGAGACCGCCAGACACCGCTGGAGACCGCTGCACAACGCCGCAGCCTCTTGGACTCCCCTGCAGCGCCACCCAGGTTATTGGGGCCTGGACTTGGCAGCGTTTCACTCTGAGGATGAGAAAGCCAGTGCGGGGTGGCTGTCCTCAGCTAGCCCTCCCCTCAGCTAACCAAGGGGTGGCTGAAGAAGAAGCCAGACCCACCCTGGCCGTGCCCACACAATAGCAACAGGGCACCAAAGACGGCAGACGCCCCATCCACGGAAACATTCGAGATGCACACACAGCTCTTCCTTTGCACAAGCACAAGAGTTCCGCACTGACACAAAGAAGTTTGGGCAAGACTGGCCAAGAAACAACTTGAAAAAATACGAAAAACAATCAAAAACAATCAAAGCCAGTGAAAAAGACAAGAACAAACCCAAGAAAAAGCAGGAGCCCTTGCCATCGCACAACTTCCCCCAAAGCATCCCCACCAAGCTCCTCGTCAGCCACCTCTACCAGCACGGGATGCCAGCCCTGCAGAGGACGAGCAAGCAGGCAAAAGTGGAAGAGCTGAAAGCGTAAGTGTGGCCAGCAGCCTGCCTCTCGAGCAGCAGCCCTGACCGCTGCCTCAGAGCACCGCCAAAGCTGTGCAACACAGCCGCTGCCTCCCACCTGCCTTGGCTGAGCTTCGGCCATGCCTCTGGGCAACACCTGCTTTCTTAACGTTGTCTTCTGTTCCCTCAGGGTGGACGACAAGTTGCCTGCGGCCAAAGGCCTCCTCCTGAAGCGGCTCCTCTCCATCCTGCGCCACATCCGCCGCAACGCGTCCACCAGCGGGAGGAGCTGCACCAACCTGGCCATCTGCGCTGGGACAAACCTGAGGAGCCCACCTCAGGAGGACCTGCTGCTGCTGCTGCTGCTGCTGCTGCTGCTGGAGGGGACGGAGAAGGTACGCTGTCTCGAGCAGCCGCCTGCAGCTTTCCAGGCCCATCACAGCTTGGAGCCTCAGACGTCCCTGCCTGCCTCCTCTCTTCAGCAAAAGCTGCTGGGCTGCCTGCCTGCAAGAGCAGCCCCACAGCCACAGCCTGCCTTCTGCGGGGAGCCAAGGGGGAGCAGTGGCAAAGGCTGCTCCACACCTTTTCAGCCACCTGCCCTGAAAGCAAGGCTCTCACGTGTGCAGGTCAAGGGGCTGCTGGACTTCCTGGTGGAGAGAAAAACACTGGGCAATCTCTGGGGCCAAGACGTCTGGCCCTTCCACTCCCTCAGATGAGGAGTCGCCAGCAGCCATGGACACAGCCACAGGTAGCAGGAGGGACTGAGCGTTCTCCCAGCCTGAGCGCAAAGCTGCTGCAGGGCTTTGGGTGGCTTTTGCTTTAGCTCTTGTCCACTTCCCACAAGTCACTTTGCTGCACGGGTTTTTGCTTTCCAGAGTTGCCTTTGCAAGAGCAGGAGTAGATCCGGTGGGAAGATGGGAAACGGCAGAGGTAGGGCAGGTCCACAAACCCTGGCACAAGGCGTCTCGTCTAGGAGGAGTTCCTGAGGAGTCCAAGCAGCTGCTCTGCCTCTTCCTGGTATTTTTCCTCTGTTGCCTTTGGGTAGGGCAAGGGACACCACTGCTAACGCCAACATTTCTGCTTTAGGCACCCGCTGCTTTGCCTCCCACCGCCCCAGAGACCACGGGAGACTCCCCGGCATGCGCACAACAACTAAAGAGCCTCTCCCAGGAAAGAAGGTAAAAGGAGCCAGCTTTCCTTCCATCAAGACCTCAGGAATCCAGTTGATGCCGCCTTGACCTATCTAACCCCACTGCGCCATGGAAAGCTTTGCAGGCTCCCTCCAGCAAACTGAAACCCCAAGAAAAAGGAAGAGAGAAGAGGCCTGGCACGAGGAGAGGCAACGCCAAAAAGAAGAGAACAGAAGGAAGAGCGCAAAAGACGGGGACGCAAAAAGAGGAGGGAGAAGCCCAGGTGAGTCCCAGGCTCTGCTGCCCATCTTGCCCAGCTGGGCAAACTGCTCTGCTCAGCCTTTGCAAAGAACTCCACGGCAGCTCCCCAGGGGCTCCCCACGGAGCTCTGCTGCGTGCCACAGGGGCGCTGCGCATCTCGGCACACGCACAGTCTCCAAGGGCATTTCCCAGGGGAATACGGCGCCAGAGCCATCCCCTTGACAGTGCCCGCAAGAGCTCTCCCTTCTGGGCTACAAACAACTCCTTGTCGACTCTGTTTCCCAAAGAAAGGGCAACCAAGTCCTGCCTTTCTGGCTTCATCACTGCTTTCTGACTCTGTCGTTGCAGGTGCCGCTTTCCTGGCAGGAGCCGAAGCCCTGCCATTCCTGGGCTCCCCCACCTCATCTCTGTCCACAATAAAAGGCTGTTTTCTCCCATCTGACTGTGTCTGTCGTCGGCTGTTCTGGAGTGAGAGCTCTTGTTTTGTGAGGGTGCTCGTGAGCATCTGCTCTGCCACAGATATGAGCTAAAGACAATAAAACGTTGTTCCCACTTGTAACCCTTCTGGTGCGTGTCCTTGCAAGTGCTTTTGGAGATGAAAAATCTCTGGCATTTCAGGCTCATCATGATTTGACTCATTGGGAAGCAAGGAGAAGGGGAAGACGGGAAGGGGAGGAAGGGAAGGGGAAGGGAGGGCAAGGGAAAATCTGTTGTAGTTGCTTTGTGAGCACGAGTAGCAAGAAAGACATGCAGAGCAACAAACACAGCAAGCCTCTCGCTTTCTTCATCAACAAACTCAATCCTTAGGCACACTCAGAAAGGTTCAGCATCTACAGATCATGGGCCTAGGCTCAAAAAGGAATGTTTCTTCTCCACATGGACACAAACTCAGGAAATAACACTAGCGGCAATGGTGCTGACAGGGAGAGAGATGACGAGAGGCACTTCCAAAGGGAGCATGTTGCAGCTTGACCTGCCCAGGGACCACCGCCTCCCATTACAGAAAGACATTTCAAAAGGAGCATTTGCCTGGCACTTTCACCATTCAAATGCTACATGCACATTAACAAAGGACTACATACTATTCCACCTCCCAGGTTTTCCCAGCAAGTTTAACGTTTCCACCATGTGAAGGATTGCAAAACAAGTTTTCCATAGAGCAGAGCAATCAAGAAACAAGAACTTCCTCCCACACCAATCACAAGCTTGTCGCCATCCTTAGTTGGTGAAACTGGGACCCAAGCACACTCGGACAAAGCAGAAAAAAAAACTTTCCTGATTTCACAAGGGCAAGGAAGTAGAATCGCTCTCACCTCAAAGGTACTCAAGGGCAATTTGCATCCATGCATGGTTACACATACATGACCCATTGTTTTTGCTTGGATTTCAAGGAAAAAGTAAAATGGGATGGAAGCTGGCTTGCTTTCTAACATCTAGAGGGATGGACGGAATGGAGCCCAGGGAGACAGGCAGTCGGGGCAGAGCAGCCTGCGCAGGGAATCCTCCCAGTTTCACTTGGGCACAGCAAGCCTCTTGGAAAAACACACAGACACCTGCCCCTTTGACAAGCCTCACTTTGCCCTAAGACACTGCACACGAACAACAAGCTGCACTCTCCAAACTGCTCCAACAACCAGTCCCAAAACTCCTCGTCCCTCCTCACATAGAATCAGAGAATCATTTAGCTTGGAAAAGACCCTTGGGATCATTGAACAAAAAGCTGACAGAAAAGTGCAAAATACGTGCTAAGGCAACCAAGAAAGCTTGGAAACAAAGCCAAGGCTCCCCAAGGGTTATGTTCGGGGCTCATCCCAAGCAAGCGCAGCTGGCAACTTGGAAACCTGCCATCCTCATGCCCACGATTGCCTGACGGAAGGCTCCAAAACCAAAGTGCGCAGGCAACTCGTACCGAAACCCAGCAAAAGGATCGAGAGCGGCTGCCTAGCAAAGGCAAGTTTCTGGGGCGGAAGAAAATACAGGAGGCAGAATGCAACACAAACCCCAACAAGAGCTGCAGGGCATCTCCACAGTTGAAAGGCATCTCTTGACAGAAGGCAGCTGTCAACAGCTGTCTCTTCCCTCTCCTTCCTGCCAAGAGGAGGAAAGGAAAGAGAGGAAGGAAGGAAGGAGGAGGGAGACAAGGAAGGGAAGAAGAGGAAGGAAATCAGGCTCACCCAGTGCAAAGCCATAGCCATCCACGCTGAAGGGAGCACTCCGGCCTTTTGGAAATCCTTCTTTTCTGCTCCTTGGCTCGGCCACCAGCCTGACAGCTTGGCCCTTCAGCAGCAGCCTTGCTCTCCCCGATGGAAGCAGGGCGCTCCACATCACTCTTAGCTGCACTCCATTTGATGGCCTTCCACTGCCAGGCAGGACCAACGGAGGTTGGCAGGCAGTTCTGGGGCTGCCCTTCACTGCCACAGAGAGCAAGCCATGCATGTCCCACCTGGCGATCCTTTGAGACAAAAAGCACGGGGGGAGTTGAAAAGAGTTACTCTGAGAGGAATGAAACCAAGGATCCATCCAATCTGCCACCCTCCAACAGACACGCTAGAGCACGTGCTGAAAAAGCAGCCACCTAGAACCAACAAATAGGCAACACCCCCTTCCTGGCCCTGGGCCCTCTCTTCCTGCCCTGCAGTGGAAAAAAGCACATCAGTTATTTCCATTTCTCTCAGCGAGACTGAAAGCTTTTCACTGCACTTTCCACCCAACTCCTTGCCTCGGCATCAACGCGGAAAATCACCTGCACAAATCAAGCGCATCACAGGCAAAGGCTCCAGAGACTGCAGATGCTCTAAAGACTTCTCTAGGAAACGTTTCAGTGGGTCACGCTTAGAGAAAACCTTGACCACGGCGGCTCTCAAATACTTTTGCAACACTTCCCTGACAACCTCCAAAGGTTTGCACAGACGTTCAGCTACCGACTGCCTTTCAAGACAAGAAAGCCCACTCAAGGCAGCAGGCTTTCAGACATCCATTCCACACATCTCCTAGAGCTCAGGGGCCACCACTGCTCTGGCAACCACCTGCTGGGCAAGCACACCTAAACATGGGCCTCTGCACACACCCACCTGCCCACCTCTCCTCCTGCCTTTCACAGACAGCTCTGCAGCACCACAGAAGAAGGAAGCAAGTACATTCAAGAGCTCCTTACACTCAAGGTGTGCTTTGAAAACATTGGCCAGACATTTTGCACAAGGCCACCCACCACAATCAAGGGAGCTCCTGCTTTTTCAGAGAAAGAGAGAGGGCGCGGGGCTGGGGGTGGGCGGGGGTGAAGAGATCAAGAAATGAGCAGCCACAGAAATGAAACTATTTTCTCCTTTCGACACAATTGGTCCAGGCCAGGGACGGAGAGCACTGCTGGGGGAGAAATCTGGGATGTGTCTCTTTCCAGGCGGCACTTGTGAAGAAGGATCGCTTTACAGCTGGTGAAGAACATGACTACAAGTTTCAAGCAACAACTTCTGGCAAGTGCAACAGGGGAAAAGAGGAACTGGGCTTTCCAGGCTACCTCTGGCCTGCAATTCCGCCGCCATGCTCTGCCCTTCTGCAAAAGGACACAGTGCAAACAGCAGAAAATGGCCCTCCTGTGGCCACCGTGGCCTTGAGGGGACCCCAGGCCTGGCAGGAGGAGGGGGCTGGAGCCCAGGGCACACGAGGGCAGCTGCAGGGCAGTCCCGCTGCCCCAGGAAAAGCCTTGCTCTCTGGCAAGCAAAAGGCCCTTCAGGGCAATGGGGCCTTCAGGGCCTCCTGGGCCGCCCTCCCAGCCACACCGGCGGCCGTTGGTGACGTCACCGGCCTGCCGTTAGGCAAGCAGGCACCTCTGCAGCTGGCCCACAGCTCGCTCAGCACCTGCAGATTCTCGCAGCAAGCCTGCTTGGGAGAGGAGGAGGCGGCAAAGAGTGACGAGTGCCCACATTGGGTGGGACGAGTGCCCACATTGGGTGGGCCCAGCCACAAGAGGCTCCTTGGAAGCCCCGAGGATGCCCAAACACACCCAAAAGCGCAAGTGGCTGGACACCAGCAGCAGCAGCCATGGCGGGCGAGTGGAGCCCATGGAGGTCGACCCGCCGCACAAGAGGGACAAGGTAGAGCCCATGGAGGTCGACCTGCCGCAGACCAGGGACGAGGGAGAGCCCATGGAGGTCGATGCCCCCACGGACGACCAAGAGCCCATGGAGGTCGATCCATCTCCCGCAGCCATGACGGGGCACACCTCCACCATGGCCAGGCTGCCTCCAGCAGCACTGTGCCCAAAGCGCCGCAGGACCCCCGCCGCCTCTCAGGGACCCTCCGCAAAGCCAGGGCCCAGCAAGCGGCGCCAGTCCCGCAGACGACGCTAACCGTAAGTGGGCCATCCACACCGCCACGCGGCAGGCTCCGCAGCAAGATCAGACGGCTCTCAAGCTGCTGAGGAGCCCTGCTTTCCCCTTCCCCTAGACCCTGCCCCTCACCAAGGGGGGACATCTCCTCTGCCCTCACGCCTGGGCAAGAGGAAAGGAGAGGGAGAGGGAGAGCGAGACGCAGAGGGAGAGCGAGACGGAGAGGGGCTGCCACCTTCTGCCCGACAGCCCCACAGCACCAGCAGGAGACCTTGCCGCTCCCTACAACTCCCCGAGAGGAGCTTGGAGCCAGGTGGCCCTTGCTCTCTTCTCCCAAGTCACCAGGGATAGGACAACAGAGAAAACGGCCTCCAGTTGTGCCAGGCGACCTTTAGATGGGCTGGTAGCAAAGATTTCCTCACCAAAAGGGTTTAGCTGGGGACTTGGCAGCACCACCTTGAGCTTCCACTTCTTTTCCAACCTCAACCATTCGATGCTTTCTATTTCAGAGCTGTGGGGAAGAGGCGAGGAGAGGGGCTGCCATCTTCAGGCCGGCAGCCCCATAGTACCAGCAGGAGTCCCTTCCAGATGGCTGGAGACGGACGGAGAGCGACGGAGAGCGACGGAGACCACCAGAGACCGCCGCAGGACACCATCGGAGACCGCCGGAGATGACCAGACACTGGTGGTGTCCGGCGGTCTCCGGTGGTCTCGCACCGGAGACCATCGGAGTCCGCTGGAAACCGCCGGAGTCCATCGGAGACCATCGGAGACCACCAGGCACCGCTGGACATCGCCAGAGACCACAGGAGACCACCGGAGACCATCAGAGACCGCCAGACACCGCTGGAGACCGCTGCACAACGCCGCAGCCTCTTGGACTCCCCTGAAGCGCCACCCAGGTTATTGGGGCCTGGACTTGGCAGCGTTTCACTCTGAGGATGAGAAAGCCAGTGCGGGGTGGCTGTCCTCAGCTAGCCCTCCCCTCAGCTAACCAAGGGGTGGCTGAAGAAGAAGCCAGACCCACCCTGGCCGTGCCCACACAATAGCAACAGGGCACCAAAGACGGCAGACGCCCCATCCACGGAAACATTCGAGATGCACACACAGCTCTTCCTTTGCACAAGCACAAGAGTTCCGCACTGACACAAAAATGTTTGGGCAAGACTGGCCGAGAAACAACTCGAAAAAATACGAAAAACAATCAAAAACAATCAAAGCCAGTGAAAAAGACAAGAACAAACCCAAGAAAAAGCAGGAGCCCTTGCCATCGCACAACTTCCCCCAAAGCATCCCCACCAAGCTCCTCGTCAGCCACCTCTACCAGCACGGGATGCCAGCCCTGCAGAGGACGAGCAAGCAGGCAAAAGTGGAAGAGCTGAAAGCGTAAGTGTGGCCAGCAGCCTGCCTCTCGAGCAGCAGCCCTGACCCCTGCCTCAGAGCACCGCCAAAGCTGTGCAACACAGCCGCTGCCTCCCACCTGCCTTGGCCGAGCTTCGGCCATGCCTCTGGGCAACACCTGCTTTCTTAACGTTGTCTTCTGTTCCCTCAGGGTGGACGACAAGTTGCCTGCGGCCAAAGGCCTCCTCCTGAAGCGGCTCCTCTCCATCCTGCGCCACATCCGCCGCAACGCGTCCACCAGCGGGAGGAGCTGCACCAACCTGGCCATCTGCGCTGGGACAAACCTGAGGAGCCCACCTCAGGAGGACCTGCTGCTGCTGCTGCTCCTGCTGCTGCTGCTGGAGGCCATGCTGGAGGGGACGGAGAAGGTACGCTGTCTCGAGCAGCCGCCTGCAGCTTTCCAGGCCCATCACAGCTTGGAGCCTCAGACGTCCCTGCCTGCCTCCTCTCTTCAGCAAAAGCTGCTGGGCTGCCTGCCTGCAAGAGCAGCCCCACAGCCACAGCCTGCCTTCTGCGGGGAGCCAAGGGGGAGCAGTGGCAAAGGCTGCTCCACACCTTTTCAGCCACCTGCCCTGAAAGCAAGGCTCTCACGTGTGCAGGTCAAGGGGCTGCTGGACTTCCTGGTGGAGAGAAAAACACTGGGCAATCTCTGGGGCCAAGACGTCTGGCCCTTCCACTCCCTCAGATGAGGAGTCGCCAGCAGCCATGGACACAGCCACAGGTAGCAGGAGGGACTGAGCGTTCTCCCAGCCTGAGCGCAAAGCTGCTGCAGGGCTTTGGGTGGCTTTTGCTTTAGCTCTTGTCCACTTCCCACAAGTCACTTTGCTGCACGGGTTTTTGCTTTCCAGAGTTGCCTTTGCAAGAGCAGGAGTAGATCCGGTGGGAAGATGGGAAACGGCAGAGGTAGGGCAGGTCCACAAACCCTGGCACAAGGCGTCTCGTCTAGGAGGAGTTCCTGAGGAGTCCAAGCAGCTGCTCTGCCTCTTCCTGGTATTTTTCCTCTGTTGCCTTTGGGTAGGGCAAGGGACACCACTGCTAACGCCAACATTTCTGCTTTAGGCACCCGCTGCTTTGCCTCCCACCGCCCCAGAGACCACGGGAGACTCCCCGGCATGCGCACAACAACTAAAGAGCCTTTCCCAGCTTTCCTTCCATCAAGACCTCAGGAATCCAGTTGATGCCGCCTTGACCTATCTAACCCCACTGCGCCATGGAAAGCTTTGCAGGCTCCCTCCAGCAAACTGAAACCCCAAGAAAAAGGAAGAGAGAAGAGGCCTGGCACGAGGAGAGGCAACGCCAAAAAGAAGAGAACAGAAGGAAGAGCGCAAAAGACGGGGACGGAAAAAGAGGAGGGAGAAGCCCAGGTGAGTCCCAGGCTCTGCTGCCCATCTTGCCCAGCTGGGCAAACTGCTCTGCTCAGCCTTTGCAAAGAACTCCACGGCAGCTCCCCAGGGGCTCCCCATGGAGCTCTGCTGCGTGCCACAGGGGCGCTGCGCATCTCGGCACACGCACAGTCTCCAAGGGCATTTCCCAGGGGAATACGGCGCCAGAGCCATCCCCTTGACAGTGCCCGCAAGAGCTCTCCCTTCTGGGCTACAAACAACTCCTTGTCGACTCTGTTTCCCAAAGAAAGGGCAACCAAGTCCTGCCTTTCTGGCTTCATCACTGCTTTCTGACTCTGTCGTTGCAGGTGCCGCTTTCCTGGCAGGAGCCGAAGCCCTGCCATTCCTGGGCTCCCCCACCTCATCTCTGTCCACAATAAAAGGCTGTTTTCTCCCATCTGACTGTGTCTGTCGTCGGCTGTTCTGGAGTGAGAGCTCTTGTTTTGTGAGGGTGCTCGTGAGCATCTGCTCTGCCACAGATATGAGCCTAAGACAATAAAACGTTGTTCCCACTTGTAACCCTTCTGGTGCGTGTCCTTGCAAGTGCTTTTGGAGATGAAAAATCTCTGGCATTTCAGGCTCATCATGATTTGACTCATTGGGAAGCAAGGAGAAGGGGAAGACGGGAAGGGGAGGAAGGGAAGGGGAAGGGAGGGCAAGGGAAAATCTGTTGTAGTTGCTTTGTCAGCACGAGTAGCAAGAAAGACATGCAGAGCAACAAACACAGCAAGCCTCTCGCTTTCTTCATCAACAAACTCAATCCTTAGGCACACTCAGAAAGGTTCAGCATCTACAGATCATGGGCCTAGGCTCAAAAAGGAATGTTTCTTCTCCACATGGACACAAACTCAGGAAATAACACTAGCGGCAATGGTGCTGACAGGGAGAGAGATGACGAGAGGCACTTCCAAAGGGAGCATGTTGCAGCTTGACCTGCCCAGGGACCACCGCCTCCCATTACAGAAAGACATTTCAAAAGGAGCATTTGCCTGGCACTTTCACCATTCAAATGCTACATGCACATTAACAAAGGACTACATACTATTCCACCTCCCAGGTTTTCCCAGCAAGTTTAATGTTTCCACCATGTGAAGGATTGCAAAACAAGTTTTCCATAGAGCAGAGCAATCAAGAAACAAGAACTTCCTCCCACACCAATCACAAGCTTGTCGCCATCCTTAGTTGGTGAAACTGGGACCCAAGCACACTCGGACAAAGCAGAAAAAAAAACTTTCCTGATTTCACAAGGGCAAGGAAGTAGAATCGCTCTCACCTCAAAGGTACTCAAGGGCAATTTGCATCCATGCATGGTTACACATACATATCTGTAACATATGGTTACACATACATTACCCACCTTTTTTCTCTTGGATTTCAAGGAAAAAGTAAAATGGGATGGAAGCTGGCTTGCTTTCTAACATCTAGAGGGATGGACAGAATGGAGCCCAGGGAGACAGGCAGTCGGGGCAGAGCAGCCTGCGCAGGGAATCCTCCCAGTTTCACTTGGGCACAGCAAGCCTCTTGGAAAAACACACAGACACCTGCCCCTTTGACAAGCCTCACTTTGCCCTAAGACACTGCACACAAACAACAAGCTGCACTCTCCAAACTGCTCCAACAACCAGTCCCAAAACTCCTCGTCCCTCCTCACATAGAATCAGAGAATCATTTAGCTTGGAAAAGACCCTTGGGATCATTGAACAAAAAGCTGACAGAAAAGTGCAAAATACGTGCTAAGGCAACCAAGAAAGCTTGGAAACAAAGCCAAGGCTCCCCAAGGGTTATGTTCGGGGCTCATCCCAAGCAAGCGCAGCTGGCAACTTGGAAACCTGCCATCCTCATGCCCACGATTGCCTGACGGAAGGCTCCAAAACCAAAGTGCGCAGGCAACTCGTACCGAAACCCAGCAAAAGGATCAAGAGCGGCTGCCTAGCAAAGGCGAGTTTCTGGGGCGGAAGAAAATACAGGAGGCAGAATGCAACACAAACCCCAACAAGAGCTGCAGGGCATCTCCACAGTTGAAAGGCATCTCTTGACAGAAGGCAGCTGTCAACAGCTGTCTCTTCCCTCTCCTTCCTGCCAAGAGGAGGAAAGGAAAGAGAGGAAGGAAGGAAGGAGGAGGGAGACAAGGAAGGGAAGAAGAGGAAGGAAATCAGGCTCACCCAGTGCAAAGCCATAGCCATCCACGCTGAAGGGAGCACTCCGGCCTTTTGGAAATCCTTCTTTTCTGCTCCTTGGCTCGGCCACCAGCCTGACAGCTTGGCCCTTCAGCAGCAGCCTTGCTCTCCCCAATGGAAGCAGGGCGCTCCACATCACTCTTAGCTGCACTCCATTTGATGGCCTTCCACTGCCAGGCAGGACCAACGGAGGTTGGCAGGCAGTTCTGGGGCTGCCCTTCACTGCCACAGAGAGCAAGCCATGCATGTCCCACCTGGCGATCCTTTGAGACAAAAAGCACGGGGGGAGTTGAAAAGAGTTACTCTGAGAGGAATGAAACCAAGGATCCATCCAATCTGCCACCCTCCAACAGACACGCTAGAGCACGTGCTGAAAAAGCAGCCACCTGGAACCAACAAATAGGCAACACCCCCTTCCTGGCCCTGGGCCCTCTCTTCCTGCCCTGCAGTGGAAAAAAGCACATCAGTTATTTCCATTTCTCTCAGCGAGACTGAAAGCTTTTCACTGCACTTTCCACCCAACTCCTTGCCTCGGCATCAACGCGGAAAATCACCTGCACAAATCAAGCGCATCACAGGCAAAGGCTCCAGAGACTGCAGATGCTCTAAAGACTTCTCTAGGAAACGCTTCAGTGGGTCACGCTTAGAGAAAACCTTGACCACGGCGGCTCTCAAATACTTTTGCAACACTTCCCTGACAACCTCCAAAGGTTTGCACAGACGTTCAGCTACCGACTGCCTTTCAAGACAAGAAAGCCCACTCAAGGCAGCAGGCTTTCAGACATCCATTCCACACATCTCCTAGAGCTCAGGGGCCACCACTGCTCTGGCAACCACCTGCTGGGCAAGCACACCTAAATGTGGGCCTCTGCACACACCCACCTGCCCACCTCTCCTCCTGCCTTTCACAGACAGCTCTGCAGCACCACAGAAGAAGGAAGCAAGTACATTCAAGAGCTCCTTACACTCAAGGTGTGCTTTGAAAACATTGGCCAGACATTTTGCACAAGGCCACCCACCACAATCAAGGGAGCTCCTGCTTTTTTCAGAGAAAGAGAGAGGGCGCGGGGCTGGGGGTGGGCGGGGGTGAAGAGATCAAGAAATGAGCAGCCACAGAAATGAAACTATTTTCTCCTTTCGACACAATTGGTCCAGGCCAGGGACGGAGAGCACTGCTGGGGGAGAAATCTGGGATGTGTCTCTTTCCAGGCGGCACTTGTGAAGAAGGATCGCTTTACAGCTGGTGAAGAACATGACTACAAGTTTCAAGCAACAACTTCTGGCAAGTGCAACAGGGGAAAAGAGGAACTGGGCTTTCCAGGCTACCTCTGGCCTGCAATTCCGCCGCCATGCTCTGCCCTTTTGCAAAAGGACACAGTGCAAACGGCAGAAAATGGCCCTCCTGTGGCCACCGTGGCCTTGAGGGGACCCCAGGCCTGGCAGGAGGAGGGGGCTGCAGCCCAGGGCACACGAGGGCAGCTGCAGGGCAGTCCCGCTGCCCCAGGAAAAGCCTTGCTCTCTGGCAAGCAAAAGGCCCTTCAGGGCAATGGGGCCTTCAGGGCCTCCTGGGCCGCCCTCCCAGCCACACCGGCGGCCGTTGGTGACGTCACCGGCCTGCCGTTAGGCAAGCAGGCACCTCTGCGGCTGGCCCACAGCTCGCTCAGCACCTACAGATTCTCGCAGCAAGCCTGCTTGGGAGAGGAGGAGGCGGCAAAGAGTGACGAGTGCCCACATTGGGTGGGACGAGTGCCCACATTGGGTGGGCCCAGCCACAAGAGGCTCCTTGGAAGCCCCGAGGATGCCCAAACACACCCAAAAGCGCAAGTGGCTGGACACCAGCAGCAGCAGCCATGGCGGGCGAGTGGAGCCCATGGAGGTCGACCCGCCGCACAAGAGGGACAAGGTAGAGCCCATGGAGGTCGACCTGCCGCAGACCAGGGACGAGGGAGAGCCCATGGAGGTCGATGCCCCCACGGACGACCAAGAGCCCATGGAGGTCGATCCATCTCCCGCAGCCATGACGGGGCACACCTCCACCATGGCCAGGCTGCCTCCAGCAGCACTGTGCCCAAAGCGCCGCAGGACCCCCGCCGCCTCTCAGGGACCCTCCGCAAAGCCAGGGCCCAGCAAGCGGCGCCAGTCCCGCAGACGACGCTAACCGTAAGTGGGCCATCCACACCGCCACGCGGCAGGCTCCGCAGCAAGATCAGACGGCTCTCAAGCCGCTGAGGAGCCCTGCTTTCCCCTTCCCCTAGACCCTGCCCCTCACCAAGGGGGGACATCTCCTCTGCCCTCACGCCTGGGCAAGAGGAAAGGAGAGGGAGAGGGAGAGCGAGACGCAGAGGGAGGGCGAGACGGAGAGGGGCTGCCACCTTCTGCCCGACAGCCCCACAGCACCAGCAGGAGACCTTGCCGCTCCCTACAACTCCCCGAGAGGAGCTTGGAGCCAGGTGGCCCTTGCTCTCTTCTCCCAAGTCACCAGGGATAGGACAACAGAGAAAACGGCCTCCAGTTGTGCCAGGCGACCTTTAGATGGGCTGGTAGCAAAGATTTCCTCACCAAAAGGGTTTAGCTGGGGACTTGGCAGCACCACCTTGAGCTTCCACTTCTTTTCCAACCTCAACCATTCGATGCTTTCTATTTCAGAGCTGTGCGGAAGAGGCGAGGAGAGGGGCTGCCATCTTCAGGCTGGCAGCCCCATAGTACCAGCAGGAGTCCCTTCCAGATGGCTGGAGACGGACGGAGAGCGACGGAGACCACCAGAGACCGCCGCAGGACACCATCGGAGACCGCCGGAGATGACCAGACACTGGTGGTGTCCGGCGGTCTCCGGTGGTCTCGCACCGGAGACCATCGGAGTCCGCTGGAAACCGCCGGAGTCCATCGGAGACCATCGGAGACCACCAGGCACCGCTGGACATCGCCAGAGACCACAGGAGACCACCGGAGACCGTCAGAGACCGCCAGACACCGCTGGAGACCGCTGCACAACGCCGCAGCCTCTTGGACTCCCCTGCAGCGCCACCCAGGTTATTGGGGCCTGGACTTGGCAGCGTTTCACTCTGAGGATGAGAAAGCCACTGCGGGGTGGCTGTCCTCAGCTAGCCCTCCCCTCAGCTAACCAAGGGGTGGCTGAAGAAGAAGCCAGACCCACCCTGGCCGTGCCCACACAATAGCAACAGGGCACCAAAGACGGCAGACGCCCCATCCACGGAAACATTCGAGATGCACACACAGCTCTTCCTTTGCACAAGCACAAGAGTTCCACTCTGACACAACGACGTTTGGGCAAGACTGGCCGAGAAACAACTCGAAAAAATACGAAAAACAATCAAAAACAATCAAAGCCAGTGAAAAAGACAAGAACAAACCCAAGAAAAAGCAGGAGCCCTTGCCATCGCACAACTTCCTCCAAAGCATCCCCACCAAGCTCCTCGTCAGCCACCTCTACCAGCACGGGATGCCAGCCCTGCAGAGGACGAGCAAGCAGGCAAAAGTGGAAGAGCTGAAAGCGTAAGTGTGGCCAGCAGCCTGCCTCTCGAGCAGCAGCCCTGACCGCTGCCTCAGAGCACCGCCAAAGCTGTGCAACACAGCCGCTGCCTCCCACCTGCCTTGGCCGAGCTTCGGCCATGCCTCTGGGCAACACCTGCTTTCTTAACGTTGTCTTCTGTTCCCTCAGGGTGGACGACAAGTTGCCTGCGGCCAAAGGCCTCCTCCTGAAGCGGCTCCTCTCCATCCTGCGCCACATCCGCCGCAACGCGTCCACCAGCGGGAGGAGCTGCACCAACCTGGCCATCTGCGCTGGGACAAACCTGAGGAGCCCACCTCAGGAGGACCTGCTGCTGCTGCTGCTGCTGCTGGAGGCCATGCTGGAGGGGACGGAGAAGGTACGCTGTCTCGAGCAGCCGCCTGCAGCTTTCCAGGCCCATCACAGCTTGGAGCCTCAGACGTCCCTGCCTGCCTCCTCTCTTCAGCAAAAGCTGCTGGGCTGCCTGCCTGCAAGAGCAGCCCCACAGCCACAGCCTGCCTTCTGCGGGGAGCCAAGGGGGAGCAGTGGCAAAGGCTGCTCCACACCTTTTCAGCCACCTGCCCTGAAAGCAAGGCTCTCACGTGTGCAGGTCAAGGGGCTGCTGGACTTCCTGGTGGAGAGAAAAACACTGGGCAATCTCTGGGGCCAAGACGTCTGGCCCTTCCACTCCCTCAGATGAGGAGTCGCCAGCAGCCATGGACACAGCCACAGGTAGCAGGAGGGACTGAGCGTTCTCCCAGCCTGAGCGCAAAGCTGCTGCAGGGCTTTGGGTGGCTTTTGCTTTAGCTCTTGTCCACTTCCCACAAGTCACTTTGCTGCACGGGTTTTTGCTTTCCAGAGTTGCCTTTGCAAGAGCAGGAGTAGATCCGGTGGGAAGATGGGAAACGGCAGAGGTAGGGCAGGTCCACAAACCCTGGCACAAGGCTTCTCGTCTAGGAGGAGTTCCTGAGGAGTCCAAGCAGCTGCTCTGCCTCTTCCTGGTATTTTTCCTCTGTTGCCTTTGGGTAGGGCAAGGGACACCACTGCTAACGCCAACATTTCTGCTTTAGGCACCCGCTGCTTTGCCTCCCACCGCCCCAGAGACCACGGGAGACTCCCCGGCATGCGCACAACAACTCAAGAGCCTCTCCCAGGAAAGAAGGTAAAAGGAGCCAGCTTTCCTTCCATCAAGACCTCAGGAATCCAGTTGATGCCGCCTTGACCTATCTAACCCCACTGCGCCATGGAAAGCTTTGCAGGCTCCCTCCAGCAAACTGAAACCCCAAGAAAAAGGAAGAGAGAAGAGGCCTGGCACGAGGAGAGGCAACGCCAAAAAGAAGAGAACAGAAGGAAGAGCGCAAAAGACGGGGACGCAAAAAGAGGAGGGAGAAGCCCAGGTGAGTCCCAGGCTCTGCTGCCCATCTTGCCCAGCTGGGCAAACTGCTCTGCTCAGCCTTTGCAAAGAACTCCACGGCAGCTCCCCAGGGGCTCCCCACGGAGCTCTGCTGCGTGCCACAGGGGCGCTGCGCATCTCGGCACACGCACAGTCTCCAAGGGCATTTCCCAGGGGAATACGGCGCCAGAGCCATCCCCTTGACAGTGCCCGCAAGAGCTCTCCCTTCTGGGCTACAAACAACTCCTTGTCGACTCTGTTTCCCAAAGAAAGGGCAACCAAGTCCTGCCTTTCTGGCTTCATCACTGCTTTCTGACTCTGTCGTTGCAGGTGCCGCTTTCCTGGCAGGAGCCGAAGCCCTGCCATTCCTGGGCTCCCCCACCTCATCTCTGTCCACAATAAAAGGCTGTTTCCTCCCATCTGACTGTGTCTGTCGTCGGCTGTTCTGGAGTGAGAGCTCTTGTTTTGTGAGGGTGCTCGTGAGCATCTGCTCTGCCACAGATATGAGCTAAAGACAATAAAACGTTGTTCCCACTTGTAACCCTTCTGGTGCGTGTCCTTGCAAGTGCTTTTGGAGATGAAAAATCTCTGGCATTTCAGGCTCATCATGATTTGACTCATTGGGAAGCAAGGAGAAGGGGAAGACGGGAAGGGGAGGAAGGGAAGGGGAAGGGAGGGCAAGGGAAAATCTGTTGTAGTTGCTTTGTCAGCACGAGTAGCAAGAAAGACATGCAGAGCAACAAACACAGCAAGCCTCTCGCTTTCTTCATCAACAAACTCAATCCTTAGGCACACTCAGAAAGGTTCAGCATCTACAGATCATGGGCCTAGGCTCAAAAAGGAATGTTTCTTCTCCACATGGACACAAACTCAGGAAATAACACTAGCGGCAATGGTGCTGACAGGGAGAGAGATGACGAGAGGCACTTCCAAAGGGAGCATGTTGCAGCTTGACCTGCCCAGGGACCACCGCCTCCCATTACAGAAAGACATTTCAAAAGGAGCATTTGCCTGGCACTTTCACCATTCAAATGCTACATGCACATTAACAAAGGACTACATACTATTCCACCTCCCAGGTTTTCCCAGCAAGTTTAATGTTTCCACCATGTGAAGGATTGCAAAACAAGTTTTCCATAGAGCAGAGCAATCAAGAAACAAGAACTTCCTCCCACACCAATCACAAGCTTGTCGCCATCCTTAGTTGGTGAAACTGGGACCCAAGCACACTCGGACAAAGCAGAAAAAAAAACTTTCCTGATTTCACAAGGGCAAGGAAGTAGAATCGCTCTCACCTCAAAGGTACTCAAGGGCAATTTGCATCCATGCATGGTTACACATACATATCTGTAACATATGGTTACACATACATTACCCACCTTTTTTCTCTTGGATTTCAAGGAAAAAGTAAAATGGGATGGAAGCTGGCTTGCTTTCTAACATCTAGAGGGATGGACGGAATGGAGCCCAGGGAGACAGGCAGTCGGGGCAGAGCAGTCTGCGCAGGGAATCCTCCCAGTTTCACTTGGGCACAGCAAGCCTCTTGGAAAAACACACAGACACCTGCCCCTTTGACAAGCCTCACTTTGCCCTAAGACACTGCACACGAACAACAAGCTGCACTCTCCAAACTGCTCCAACAACCAGTCCCAAAACTCCTCGTCCCTCCTCACATAGAATCAGAGAATCATTTAGCTTGGAAAAGACCCTTGGGATCATTGAACAAAAAGCTGACAGAAAAGTGCAAAATACGTGCTAAGGCAACCAAGAAAGCTTGGAAACAAAGCCAAGGCTCCCCAAGGGTTATGTTCGGGGCTCATCCCAAGCAAGCACAGCTGGCAACTTGGAAACCTGCCATCCTCATGCCCACGATTGCCTGACGGAAGGCTCCAAAACCAAAGTGCGCAGGCAACTCGTACCGAAACCCAGCAAAAGGATCGAGAGCGGCTGCCTAGCAAAGGCAAGTTTCTGGGGCGGAAGAAAATACAGGAGGCAGAATGCAACACAAACCCCAACAAGAGCTGCAGGGCATCTCCACAGTTGAAAGGCATCTCTTGACAGAAGGCAGCTGTCAACAGCTGTCTCTTCCCTCTCCTTCCTGCCAAGAGGAGGAAAGGAAAGAGAGGAAGGAAGGAAGGAGGAGGGAGACAAGGAAGGGAAGAAGAGGAAGGAAATCAGGCTCACCCAGTGCAAAGCCATAGCCATCCACGCTGAAGGGAGCACTCCGGCCTTTTGGAAATCCTTCTTTTCTGCTCCTTGGCTCGGCCACCAGCCTGACAGCTTGGCCCTTCAGCAGCAGCCTTGCTCTCCCCGATGGAAGCAGGGCGCTCCACATCACTCTTAGCTGCACTCCATTTGATGGCCTTCCACTGCCAGGCAGGACCAACGGAGGTTGGCAGGCAGTTCTGGGGGCTGCACTTCACTGCCACGGAGAGCAAGCCATGCATGTCCCACCTGGCAATCCTTTGAGACAAAAAGCACGGGGGGAGTTGAAAAGAGTTACTCTGAGAGGAATGAAACCAAGGATCCATCCAATCTGCCACCCTCCAACAGACACGCTAGAGCACGTGCTGAAAAAGCAGCCACCTGGAACCAACAAATAGGCAACACCCCCTTCCTGGCCCTGGGCCCTCTCTTCCTGCCTTGCAGTGGAAAAAAGCACATCAGTTATTTCCATTTCTCTCAGCGAGACTGAAAGCTTTTCACTGCACTTTCCACCCAACTCCTTGCCTCGGCATCAACGCGGAAAATCACCTGCACAAATCAAGCGCATCACAGGCAAAGGCTCCAGAGACTGCAGATGCTCTAAAGACTTCTCTAGGAAACGCTTCAATGGGTCACGCTTAGAGAAAACCTTGACCACGGCGGCTCTCAAATACTTTTGGAACACTTCCCTGACAACCTCCAAAGGTCTGCACAGACGTTCAGCTACCGACTGCCTTTCAAGACAAGAAAGCCCACTCAAGGCAGCAGGCTTCCAGACATCCATTCCACACATCTCCTAGAGCTCAGGGGCCACCACTGCTCTGGCAACCACCTGCTGGGCAAGCACACCTAAACATGGGCCTCTGCACACACCCACCTGCCCACCTCTCCTCCTGCCTTTCACAGACAGCTCTGCAGCACCACAGAAGAAGGAAGCAAGTACATTCAAGAGCTCCTTACACTCAAGGTGTGCTTTGAAAACATTGGCCAGACATTTTGCACAAGGCCACCCACCACAATCAAGGGAGCTCCTGCTTTTTTCAGAGAAAGAGAGAGGGCGCGGGGCTGGGGGTGGGCGGGGGTGAAGAGATCAAGAAATGAGCAGCCACAGAAATGACACTATTTTCTCCTTTCGACACAATTGGTCCAGGCCAGGGACGGAGAGCACTGCTGGGGGAGAAATCTGGGATGTGTCTCTTTCCAGGCGGCACTTGTGAAGAAGGATCGCTTTACAGCTGGTGAAGAACATGACTACAAGTTTCAAGCAACAACTTCTGGCAAGTGCAACAGGGGAAAAGAGGAACTGGGCTTTCCAGGCTACCTCTGGCCTGCAATTCCGCCGCCATGCTCTGCCCTTCTGCAAAAGGACACAGTGCAAACGGCAGAAAATGGCCCTCCTGTGGCCACCGTGGCCTTGAGGGGACCCCAGGCCCGGCAGGAGGAGGGGGCTGGAGCCCAGGGCACACGAGGGCAGCTGCAGGGCAGTCCCGCTGCCCCAGGAAAAGCCTTGCTCTCTGGCAAGCAAAAGGCCCTTCAGGGCAATGGGGCCTTCAGGGCCTCCTGGGCCGCCCTCCCAGCCACACCGGCGGCCGTTGGTGACGTCACCAGCCTGCCGTTAGGCAAGCAGGCACCTCTGCGGCTGGCCCACAGCTCGCTCAGCACCTACAGATTCTCGCAGCAAGCCTGCTTGGGAGAGGAGGAGGCGGCAAAGAGTGACGAGTGCCCACATTGGGTGGGACGAGTGCCCACATTGGGTGGGCCCAGCCACAAGAGGCTCCTTGGAAGCCCCGAGGATGCCCAAACACACCCAAAAGCGCAAGTGGCTGGACACCAGCAGCAGCAGCCATGGCGGGCGAGTGGAGCCCATGGAGGTCGACCCGCCGCACAAGAGGGACAAGGTAGAGCCCATGGAGGTCGACCTGCCGCAGACCAGGGACGAGGGAGAGCCCATGGAGGTCGATGCCCCCACGGACGACCAAGAGCCCATGGAGGTCGATCCATCTCCCGCAGCCATGACGGGGCACACCTCCACCATGGCCAGGCTGCCTCCAGCAGCACTGTGCCCAAAGCGCCGCAGGACCCCCGCCGCCTCTCAGGGACCCTCCGCAAAGCCAGGGCCCAGCAAGCGGCGCCAGTCCCGCAGACGACGCTAACCGTAAGTGGGCCATCCACACCGCCACGCGGCAGGCTCCGCAGCAAGATCAGACGGCTCTCAAGCCGCTGAGGAGCCCTGCTTTCCCCTTCCCCTAGACCCTGCCCCTCACCAAGGGGGGACATCTCCTCTGCCCTCACGCCTGGGCAAGAGGAAAGGAGAGGGAGAGGGAGAGCGAGACGCAGAGGGAGAGCGAGACGGAGAGGGGCTGCCACCTTCTGCCCGACAGCCCCACAGCACCAGCAGGAGACCTTGCCGCTCCCTACAACTCCCCGAGAGGAGCTTGGAGCCAGGTGGCCCTTGCTCTCTTCTCCCAAGTCACCAGGGATAGGACAACAGAGAAAACGGCCTCCAGTTGTGCCAGGCGACCTTTAGATGGGCTGGTAGCAAAGATTTCCTCACCAAAAGGGTTTAGCTGGGGACTTGGCAGCACCACCTTGAGCTTCCACTTCTTTTCCAACCTCAACCATTTGATGCTTTCTATTTCAGAGCTGTGGGGAAGAGGCGAGGAGAGGGGCTGCCATCTTCAGGCCGGCAGACCCATAGTACCAGCAGGAGTCCCTTCCAGATGGCTGGAGACGGACAGAGAGCGACGGAGAGCGACGGAGACCACCAGAGACCGCCGCAGGACACCATCGGAGACCGCCGGAGATGACCAGACACTGGTGGTGTCCGGCGGTCTCCGGTGGTCTCGCACCGGAGACCATCGGAGTCCGCTGGAAACCGCCGGAGTCCATCGGAGACCATCGGAGACCACCAGGCACCGCTGGACATCGCCAGAGACCACAGGAGACCACCGGAGACCGTCAGAGACCGCCAGACACCGCTGGAGACCGCTGCACAACGCCGCAGCCTCTTGGACTCCCCTGCAGCGCCACCCAGGTTATTGGGGCCTGGACTTGGCAGCGTTTCACTCTGAGGATGAGAAAGCCAGTGCGGGGTGGCTGTCCTCAGCTAGCCCTCCCCTCAGCTAACCAAGGGGTGGCTGAAGAAGAAGCCAGACCCACCCTGGCCGTGCCCACACAATAGCAACAGGGCACCAAAGACGGCAGACGCCCCATCCACGGAAACATTCGAGATGCACACACAGCTCTTCCTTTGCACAAGCACAAGAGTTCCACTCTGACACAACGACGTTTGGGCAAGACTGGCCGAGAAACAACTCGAAAAAATACGAAAAACAATCAAAAACAATCAAAGCCAGTGAAAAAGACAAGAACAAACCCAAGAAAAAGCAGGAGCCCTTGCCATCGCACAACTTCCTCCAAAGCATCCCCACCAAGCTCCTCGTCAGCCACCTCTACCAGCACGGGATGCCAGCCCTGCAGAGGACGAGCAAGCAGGCAAAAGTGGAAGAGCTGAAAGCGTAAGTGTGGCCAGCAGCCTGCCTCTCGAGCAGCAGCCCTGACCCCTGCCTCAGAGCACCGCCAAAGCTGTGCAACACAGCCGCTGCCTCCCACCTGCCTTGGCCGAGCTTCGGCCATGCCTCTGGGCAACACCTGCTTTCTTAACGTTGTCTTCTGTTCCCTCAGGGTGGACGACAAGTTGCCTGCGGCCAAAGGCCTCCTCCTGAAGCGGCTCCTCTCCATCCTGCGCCACATCCGCCGCAACGCGTCCACCAGCAGGAGGAGCTGCACCAACCTGGCCATCTGCGCTGGGACAAACCTGAGGAGCCCACCTCAGGAGGACCGGCTGCTGCTGCTGCTGCTGCTGCTGCTGCTGCTGCTGCTGCTGCTGGAGGCCATGCTGGAGGGGACGGAGAAGGTACGCTGTCTCGAGCAGCCGCCTGCAGCTTTCCAGGCCCATCACAGCTTGGAGCCTCAGACGTCCCTGCCTGCCTCCTCTCTTCAGCAAAAGCTGCTGGGCTGCCTGCCTGCAAGAGCAGCCCCACAGCCACAGCCTGCCTTCTGCGGGGAGCCAAGGGGGAGCAGTGGCAAAGGCTGCTCCACACCTTTTCAGCCACCTGCCCTGAAAGCAAGGCTCTCACGTGTGCAGGTCAAGGGGCTGCTGGACTTCCTGGTGGAGAGAAAAACACTGGGCAATCTCTGGGGCCAAGACGTCTGGCCCTTCCACTCCCTCAGATGAGGAGTCGCCAGCAGCCATGGACACAGCCACAGGTAGCAGGAGGGACTGAGCGTTCTCCCAGCCTGAGCGCAAAGCTGCTGCAGGGCTTTGGGTGGCTTTTGCTTTAGCTCTTGTCCACTTCCCACAAGTCACTTTGCTGCACGGGTTTTTGCTTTCCAGAGTTGCCTTTGCAAGAGCAGGAGTAGATCCGGTGGGAAGATGGGAAACGGCAGAGGTAGGGCAGGTCCACAAACCCTGGCACAAGGCGTCTCGTCTAGGAGGAGTTCCTGAGGAGTCCAAGCAGCTGCTCTGCCTCTTCCTGGTATTTTTCCTCTGTTGCCTTTGGGTAGGGCAAGGGACACCACTGCTAACGCCAACATTTCTGCTTTAGGCACCCGCTGCTTTGCCTCCCACCGCCCCAGAGACCACGGGAGACTCCCCGGCATGCGCACAACAACTCAAGAGCCTCTCCCAGGAAAGAAGGTAAAAGGAGCCAGCTTTCCTTCCATCAAGACCTCAGGGATCCAGTTGATGCCGCCTTGACCTATCTAACCCCACTGCGCCATGGAAAGCTTTGCAGGCTCCCTCCAGCAAACTGAAACCCCAAGAAAAAGGAAGAGAGAAGAGGCCTGGCACGAGGAGAGGCAACGCCAAAAAGAAGAGAACAGAAGGAAGAGCGCAAAAGACGGGGACGCAAAAAGAGGAGGGAGAAGCCCAGGTGAGTCCCAGGCTCTGCTGCCCATCTTGCCCAGCTGGGCAAACTGCTCTGCTCAGCCTTTGCAAAGAACTCCACGGCAGCTCCCCAGGGGCTCCCCACGGAGCTCTGCTGCGTGCCACAGGGGCGCTGCGCATCTCGGCACACGCACAGTCTCCAAGGGCATTTCCCAGGGGAATACGGCGCCAGAGCCATCCCCTCGACAATGCTCGCAAGAGCTCTCCCTTCTGGGCTACAAACAACTCCTTGTCGACTCTGTTTCCCAAAGAAAGGGCAACCAAGTCCTGCCTTTCTGGCTTCATCACTGCTTTCTGACTCTGTCGTTGCAGGTGCCGCTTTCCTGGCAGGAGCCGAAGCCCTGCCATTCCTGGGCTCCCCCACCTCATCTCTGTCCACAATAAAAGGCTGTTTCCTCCCATCTGACTGTGTCTGTCGTCGGCTGTTCTGGAGTGAGAGCTCTTGTTTTGTGAGGGTGCTCGTGAGCATCTGCTCTGCCACAGATATGAGCTAAAGACAATAAAACGTTGTTCCCACTTGTAACCCTTCTGGTGCGTGTCCTTGCAAGTGCTTTTGGAGATGAAAAATCTCTGGCATTTCAGGCTCATCATGATTTGACTCATTGGGAAGCAAGGAGAAGGGGAAGACGGGAAGGGGAGGAAGGGAAGGGGAAGGGAGGGCAAGGGAAAATCTGTTGTAGTTGCTTTGTCAGCACGAGTAGCAAGAAAGACATGCAGAGCAACAAACACAGCAAGCCTCTCGCTTTCTTCATCAACAAACTCAATCCTTAGGCACACTCAGAAAGGTTCAGCATCTACAGATCATGGGCCTAGGCTCAAAAAGGAATGTTTCTTCTCCACATGGACACAAACTCAGGAAATAACACTAGCGGCAATGGTGCTGACAGGGAGAGAGATGACGAGAGGCACTTCCAAAGGGAGCATGTTGCAGCTTGACCTGCCCAGGGACCACCGCCTCCCATTACAGAAAGACATTTCAAAAGGAGCATTTGCCTGGCACTTTCACCATTCAAATGCTACATGCACATTAACAAAGGACTACATACTATTCCACCTCCCAGGTTTTCCCAGCAAGTTTAATGTTTCCACCATGTGAAGGATTGCAAAACAAGTTTTCCATAGAGCAGAGCAATCAAGAAACAAGAACTTCCTCCCACACCAATCACAAGCTTGTCGCCATCCTTAGTTGGTGAAACTGGGACCCAAGCACACTCGGACAAAGCAGAAAAAAAACCTTTCCTGATTTCACAAGGGCAAGGAAGTAGAATCGCTTTCACCTCAAAGGTACTCAAGGGCAATTTGCATCCATGCATGGTTACACATACATATCTGTAACATATGGTTACACATACATTACCCACCTTTTTTCTCTTGGATTTCAAGGAAAAAGTAAAATGGGATGGAAGCTGGCTTGCTTTCTAACATCTAGAGGGATGGACGGAATGGAGCCCAGGGAGACAGGCAGTCGGGGCAGAGCAGCCTGCGCAGGGAATCCTCCCAGTTTCACTTGGGCACAGCAAGCCTCTTGGAAAAACACACAGACACCTGCCCCTTTGACAAGCCTCACTTTGCCCTAAGACACTGCACACGAACAACAAGCTGCACTCTCCAAACTGCTCCAACAACCAGTCCCAAAACTCCTCGTCCCGCCTCACATAGAATCAGAGAATCATTTAGCTTGGAAAAGACCCTTGGGATCATTGAACAAAAAGCTGACAGAAAAGTGCAAAATACGTGCTAAGGCAACCAAGAAAGCTTGGAAACAAAGCCAAGGCTCCCCAAGGGTTATGTTCGGGGCTCATCCCAAGCAAGCGCAGCTGGCAACTTGGAAACCTGCCATCCTCATGCCCACGATTGCCTGACGGAAGGCTCCAAAACCAAAGTGCGCAGGCAACTCGTACCGAAACCCAGCAAAAGGATCGAGAGCGGCTGCCTAGCAAAGGCAAGTTTCTGGGGCGGAAGAAAATACAGGAGGCAGAATGCAACACAAACCCCAACAAGAGCTGCAGGGCATCTCCACAGTTGAAAGGCATCTCTTGACAGAAGGCAGCTGTCAACAGCTGTCTCTTCCCTCTCCTTCCTGCCAAGAGGACGAAAGGAAAGAGAGGAAGGAAGGAAGGAGGAGGGAGACAAGGAAGGGAAGAAGAGGAAGGAAATCAGGCTCACCCAGTGCAAAGCCATAGCCATCCACGCTGAAGGGAGCACTCCGGCCTTTTGGAAATCCTTCTTTTCTGCTCCTTGGCTCGGCCACCAGCCTGACAGCTTGGCCCTTCAGCAGCAGCCTTGCTCTCCCCGATGGAAGCAGGGCGCTCCACATCACTCTTCGCTGCACTCCATTTGATGGCCTTCCACTGCCAGGCAGGACCAACGGAGGTTGGCAGGCAGTTCTGGGGGCTGCACTTCACTGCCACGGAGAGCAAGCCATGCATGTCCCACCTGGCGATCCTTTGAGACAAAAAGCACGGGGGGAGTTGAAAAGAGTTACTCTGAGAGGAATGAAACCAAGGATCCATCCAATCTGCCACCCTCCAACAGACACGCTAGAGCACGTGCTGAAAAAGCAGCCACCTGGAACCAACAAATAGGCAACACCCCCTTCCTGGCCCTGGGCCCTCTCTTCCTGCCCTGCAGTGGAAAAAAGCACATCAGTTATTTCCATTTCTCTCAGCGAGACTGAAAGCTTTTCACTGCACTTTCCACCCAACTCCTTGCCTCGGCATCAACGCGGAAAATCACCTGCACAAATCAAGCGCATCACAGGCAAAGGCTCCAGAGACTGCAGATGCTCTAAAGACTTCTCTAGGAAACGCTTCAATGGGTCACGCTTAGAGAAAACCTTGACCACGGCGGCTCTCAAATACTTTTGGAACACTTCCCTGACAACCTCCAAAGGTCTGCACAGACGTTCAGCTACCGACTGCCTTTCAAGACAAGAAAGCCCACTCAAGGCAGCAGGCTTTCAGACATCCATTCCACACATCTCCTAGAGCTCAGGGGCCACCACTGCTCTGGCAACCACCTGCTGGGCAAGCACACCTAAACATGGGCCTCTGCACACACCCACCTGCCCACCTCTCCTCCTGCCTTTCACAGACAGCTCTGCAGCACCACAGAAGAAGGAAGCAAGTACATTCAAGAGCTCCTTACACTCAAGGTGTGCTTTGAAAACATTGGCCAGACATTTTGCACAAGGCCACCCACCACAATCAAGGGAGCTCCTGCTTTTTTCAGAGAAAGAGAGAGGGCGCGGGGCTGGGGGTGGGCGGGGGTGAAGAGATCAAGAAATGAGCAGCCACAGAAATGACACTATTTTCTCCTTTCGACACAATTGGTCCAGGCCAGGGACGGAGAGCACTGCTGGGGGAGAAATCTGGGATGTGTCTCTTTCCAGGCGGCACTTGTGAAGAAGGATCGCTTTACAGCTGGTGAAGAACATGACTACAAGTTTCAAGCAACAACTTCTGGCAAGTGCAACAGGGGAAAAGAGGAACTGGGCTTTCCAGGCTACCTCTGGCCTGCAATTCCGCCGCCATGCTCTGCCCTTCTGCAAAAGGACACAGTGCAAACGGCAGAAAATGGCCCTCCTGTGGCCACCGTGGCCTTGAGGGGACCCCAGGCCCGGCAGGAGGAGGGGGCTGGAGCCCAGGGCACACGAGGGCAGCTGCAGGGCAGTCCCGCTGCCCCAGGAAAAGCCTTGCTCTCTGGCAAGCAAAAGGCCCTTCAGGGCAATGGGGCCTTCAGGGCCTCCTGGGCCGCCCTCCCAGCCACACCGGCGGCCGTTGGTGACGTCACCGGCCTGCCGTTAGGCAAGCAGGCACCTCTGCGGCTGGCCCACAGCTCGCTCAGCACCTGCAGATTCTCGCAGCAAGCCTGCTTGGGAGAGGAGGAGGCGGCAAAGAGTGACGAGTGCCCACATTGGGTGGGACGAGTGCCCACATTGGGTGGGCCCAGCCACAAGAGGCTCCTTGGAAGCCCCGAGGATGCCCAAACACACCCAAAAGCGCAAGTGGCTGGACACCAGCAGCAGCAGCCATGGCGGGCGAGTGGAGCCCATGGAGGTCGACCCGCCGCACAAGAGGGACAAGGTAGAGCCCATGGAGGTCGACCTGCCGCAGACCAGGGACGAGGGAGAGCCCATGGAGGTCGATGCCCCCACGGACGACCAAGAGCCCATGGAGGTCGATCCATCTCCCGCAGCCATGACGGGGCACACCTCCACCATGGCCAGGCTGCCTCCAGCAGCACTGTGCCCAAAGCGCCGCAGGACCCCCGCCGCCTCTCAGGGACCCTCCGCAAAGCCAGGGCCCAGCAAGCGGCGCCAGTCCCGCAGACGACGCTAACCGTAAGTGGGCCATCCACACCGCCACGCGGCAGGCTCCGCAGCAAGATCAGACGGCTCTCAAGCCGCTGAGGAGCCCTGCTTTCCCCTTCCCCTAGACCCTGCCCCTCACCAAGGGGGGACATCTCCTCTGCCCTCACGCCTGGGCAAGAGGAAAGGAGAGGGAGAGGGAGAGCGAGACGCAGAGGGAGAGCGAGACGGAGAGGGGCTGCCACCTTCTGCCCGACAGCCCCACAGCACCAGCAGGAGACCTTGCCGCTCCCTACAACTCCCCGAGAGGAGCTTGGAGCCAGGTGGCCCTTGCTCTCTTCTCCCAAGTCACCAGGGATAGGACAACAGAGAAAACGGCCTCCAGTTGTGCCAGGCGACCTTTAGATGGGCTGGTAGCAAAGATTTCCTCACCAAAAGGGTTTAGCTGGGGACTTGGCAGCACCACCTTGAGCTTCCACTTCTTTTCCAACCTCAACCATTTGATGCTTTCTATTTCAGAGCTGTGGGGAAGAGGCGAGGAGAGGGGCTGCCATCTTCAGGCCGGCAGACCCATAGTACCAGCAGGAGTCCCTTCCAGATGGCTGGAGACGGACAGAGAGCGACGGAGAGCGACGGAGACCACCAGAGACCGCCGCAGGACACCATCGGAGACCGCCGGAGATGACCAGACACTGGTGGTGTCCGGCGGTCTCCGGTGGTCTCGCACCGGAGACCATCGGAGTCCGCTGGAAACCGCCGGAGTCCATCGGAGACCATCGGAGACCACCAGGCACCGCTGGACATCGCCAGAGACCACAGGAGACCACCGGAGACCATCAGAGACCGCCAGACACCGCTGGAGACCGCTGCACAACGCCGCAGCCTCTTGGACTCCCCTGCAGCGCCACCCAGGTTATTGGGGCCTGGACTTGGCAGCGTTTCACTCTGAGGATGAGAAAGCCAGTGCGGGGTGGCTGTCCTCAGCTAGCCCTCCCCTCAGCTAACCAAGGGGTGGCTGAAGAAGAAGCCAGACCCACCCTGGCCGTGCCCACACAATAGCAACAGGGCACCAAAGACGGCAGACGCCCCATCCACGGAAACATTCGAGATGCACACACAGCTCTTCCTTTGCACAAGCACAAGAGTTCCACTCTGACACAACGACGTTTGGGCAAGACTGGCCGAGAAACAACTCGAAAAAATACGAAAAACAATCAAAAACAATCAAAGCCAGTGAAAAAGACAAGAACAAACCCAAGAAAAAGCAGGAGCCCTTGCCATCGCACAACTTCCTCCAAAGCATCCCCACCAAGCTCCTCGTCAGCCACCTCTACCAGCACGGGATGCCAGCCCTGCAGAGGACGAGCAAGCAGGCAAAAGTGGAAGAGCTGAAAGCGTAAGTGTGGCCAGCAGCCTGCCTCTCGAGCAGCAGCCCTGACCGCTGCCTCAGAGCACCGCCAAAGCTGTGCAACACAGCCGCTGCCTCCCACCTGCCTTGGCCGAGCTTCGGCCATGCCTCTGGGCAACACCTGCTTTCTTAACGTTGTCTTCTGTTCCCTCAGGGTGGACGACAAGTTGCCTGCGGCCAAAGGCCTCCTCCTGAAGCGGCTCCTCTCCATCCTGCGCCACATCCGCCGCAACGCGTCCACCAGCAGGAGGAGCTGCACCAACCTGGCCATCTGCGCTGGGACAAACCTGAGGAGCCCACCTCAGGAGGACCGGCTGCTGCTGCTGCTGCTGCTGCTGCTGCTGCTGCTGCTGCTGCTGGAGGCCATGCTGGAGGGGACGGAGAAGGTACGCTGTCTCGAGCAGCCGCCTGCAGCTTTCCAGGCCCATCACAGCTTGGAGCCTCAGACGTCCCTGCCTGCCTCCTCTCTTCAGCAAAAGCTGCTGGGCTGCCTGCCTGCAAGAGCAGCCCCACAGCCACAGCCTGCCTTCTGCGGGGAGCCAAGGGGGAGCAGTGGCAAAGGCTGCTCCACACCTTTTCAGCCACCTGCCCTGAAAGCAAGGCTCTCACGTGTGCAGGTCAAGGGGCTGCTGGACTTCCTGGTGGAGAGAAAAACACTGGGCAATCTCTGGGGCCAAGACGTCTGGCCCTTCCACTCCCTCAGATGAGGAGTCGCCAGCAGCCATGGACACAGCCACAGGTAGCAGGAGGGACTGAGCGTTCTCCCAGCCTGAGCGCAAAGCTGCTGCAGGGCTTTGGGTGGCTTTTGCTTTAGCTCTTGTCCACTTCCCACAAGTCACTTTGCTGCACGGGTTTTTGCTTTCCAGAGTTGCCTTTGCAAGAGCAGGAGTAGATCCGGTGGGAAGATGGGAAACGGCAGAGGTAGGGCAGGTCCACAAACCCTGGCACAAGGCGTCTCGTCTAGGAGGAGTTCCTGAGGAGTCCAAGCAGCTGCTCTGCCTCTTCCTGGTATTTTTCCTCTGTTGCCTTTGGGTAGGGCAAGGGACACCACTGCTAACGCCAACATTTCTGCTTTAGGCACCCGCTGCTTTGCCTCCCACCGCCCCAGAGACCACGGGAGACTCCCCGGCATGCGCACAACAACTCAAGAGCCTCTCCCAGGAAAGAAGGTAAAAGGAGCCAGCTTTCCTTCCATCAAGACCTCAGGGATCCAGTTGATGCCGCCTTGACCTATCTAACCCCACTGCGCCATGGAAAGCTTTGCAGGCTCCCTCCAGCAAACTGAAACCCCAAGAAAAAGGAAGAGAGAAGAGGCCTGGCACGAGGAGAGGCAACGCCAAAAAGAAGAGAACAGAAGGAAGAGCGCAAAAGACGGGGACGCAAAAAGAGGAGGGAGAAGCCCAGGTGAGTCCCAGGCTCTGCTGCCCATCTTGCCCAGCTGGGCAAACTGCTCTGCTCAGCCTTTGCAAAGAACTCCACGGCAGCTCCCCAGGGGCTCCCCACGGAGCTCTGCTGCGTGCCACAGGGGCGCTGCGCATCTCGGCACACGCACAGTCTCCAAGGGCATTTCCCAGGGGAATACGGCGCCAGAGCCATCCCCTCGACAATGCTCGCAAGAGCTCTCCCTTCTGGGCTACAAACAACTCCTTGTCGACTCTGTTTCCCAAAGAAAGGGCAACCAAGTCCTGCCTTTCTGGCTTCATCACTGCTTTCTGACTCTGTCGTTGCAGGTGCCGCTTTCCTGGCAGGAGCCGAAGCCCTGCCATTCCTGGGCTCCCCCACCTCATCTCTGTCCACAATAAAAGGCTGTTTCCTCCCATCTGACTGTGTCTGTCGTCGGCTGTTCTGGAGTGAGAGCTCTTGTTTTGTGAGGGTGCTCGTGAGCATCTGCTCTGCCACAGATATGAGCTAAAGACAATAAAACGTTGTTCCCACTTGTAACCCTTCTGGTGCGTGTCCTTGCAAGTGCTTTTGGAGATGAAAAATCTCTGGCATTTCAGGCTCATCATGATTTGACTCATTGGGAAGCAAGGAGAAGGGGAAGACGGGAAGGGGAGGAAGGGAAGGGGAAGGGAGGGCAAGGGAAAATCTGTTGTAGTTGCTTTGTCAGCACGAGTAGCAAGAAAGACATGCAGAGCAACAAACACAGCAAGCCTCTCGCTTTCTTCATCAACAAACTCAATCCTTAGGCACACTCAGAAAGGTTCAGCATCTACAGATCATGGGCCTAGGCTCAAAAAGGAATGTTTCTTCTCCACATGGACACAAACTCAGGAAATAACACTAGCGGCAATGGTGCTGACAGGGAGAGAGATGACGAGAGGCACTTCCAAAGGGAGCATGTTGCAGCTTGACCTGCCCAGGGACCACCGCCTCCCATTACAGAAAGACATTTCAAAAGGAGCATTTGCCTGGCACTTTCACCATTCAAATGCTACATGCACATTAACAAAGGACTACATACTATTCCACCTCCCAGGTTTTCCCAGCAAGTTTAATGTTTCCACCATGTGAAGGATTGCAAAACAAGTTTTCCATAGAGCAGAGCAATCAAGAAACAAGAACTTCCTCCCACACCAATCACAAGCTTGTCGCCATCCTTAGTTGGTGAAACTGGGACCCAAGCACACTCGGACAAAGCAGAAAAAAAAACTTTCCTGATTTCACAAGGGCAAGGAAGTAGAATCGCTCTCACCTCAAAGGTACTCAAGGGCAATTTGCATCCATGCATGGTTACACATACATATCTGTAACATATGGTTACACATACATTACCCACCTTTTTTCTCTTGGATTTCAAGGAAAAAGTAAAATGGGATGGAAGCTGGCTTGCTTTCTAACATCTAGAGGGATGGACGGAATGGAGCCCAGGGAGACAGGCAGTCGGGGCAGAGCAGCCTGCGCAGGGAATCCTCCCGGTTTCACTTGGGCACAGCAAGCCTCTTGGAAAAACACACAGACACCTGCCCCTTTGACAAGCCTCACTTTGCCCTAAGACACTGCACACGAACAACAAGCTGCACTCTCCAAACTGCTCCAACAACCAGTCCCAAAACTCCTCGTCCCGCCTCACATAGAATCAGAGAATCATTTAGCTTGGAAAAGACCCTTGGGATCATTGAACAAAAAGCTGACAGAAAAGTGCAAAATACGTGCTAAGGCAACCAAGAAAGCTTGGAAACAAAGCCAAGGCTCCCAAGGGTTATGTTCGGGGCTCATCCCAAGCAAGCGCAGCTGGCAACTTGGAAACCTGCCATCCTCATGCCCACGATTGCCTGACGGAAGGCTCCAAAACCAAAGTGCGCAGGCAACTCGTACCGAAACCCAGCAAAAGGATCGAGAGCGGCTGCCTAGCAAAGGCAAGTTTCTGGGGCGGAAGAAAATACAGGAGGCAGAATGCAACACAAACCCCAACAAGAGCTGCAGGGCATCTCCACAGTTGAAAGGCATCTCTTGACAGAAGGCAGCTGTCAACAGCTGTCTCTTCCCTCTCCTTCCTGCCAAGAGGACGAAAGGAAAGAGAGGAAGGAAGGAAGGAGGAGGGAGACAAGGAAGGGAAGAAGAGGAAGGAAATCAGGCTCACCCAGTGCAAAGCCATAGCCATCCACGCTGAAGGGAGCACTCCGGCCTTTTGGAAATCCTTCTTTTCTGCTCCTTGGCTCGGCCACCAGCCTGACAGCTTGGCCCTTCAGCAGCAGCCTTGCTCTCCCCGATGGAAGCAGGGCGCTCCACATCACTCTTCGCTGCACTCCATTTGATGGCCTTCCACTGCCAGGCAGGACCAACGGAGGTTGGCAGGCAGTTCTGGGGGCTGCACTTCACTGCCACGGAGAGCAAGCCATGCATGTCCCACCTGGCGATCCTTTGAGACAAAAAGCACGGGGGGAGTTGAAAAGAGTTACTCTGAGAGGAATGAAACCAAGGATCCATCCAATCTGCCACCCTCCAACAGACACGCTAGAGCACGTGCTGAAAAAGCAGCCACCTAGAACCAACAAATAGGCAACACCCCCTTCCTGGCCCTGGGCCCTCTCTTCCTGCCCTGCAGTGGAAAAAAGCACATCAGTTATTTCCATTTCTCTCAGCGAGACTGAAAGCTTTTCACTGCACTTTCCACCCAACTCCTTGCCTCGGCATCAACGCGGAAAATCACCTGCACAAATCAAGCGCATCACAGGCAAAGGCTCCAGAGACTGCAGATGCTCTAAAGACTTCTCTAGGAAATGCTTCAATGGGTCACGCTTAGAGAAAACCTTGACCACGGCGGCTCTCAAATACTTTTGCAACACTTCCCTGACAACCTCCAAAGGTTTGCACAGACGTTCAGCTACCGACTGCCTTTCAAGACAAGAAAGCCCACTCAAGGCAGCAGGCTTTCAGACATCCATTCCACACATCTCCTAGAGCTCAGGGGCCACCACTGCTCTGGCAACCACCTGCTGGGCAAGCACACCTAAACATGGGCCTCTGCACACACCCACCTGCCCACCTCTCCTCCTGCCTTTCACAGACAGCTCTGCAGCACCACAGAAGAAGGAAGCAAGTACATTCAAGAGCTCCTTACTGTTGCCTGGGGTAGGCGTGGCGACCTGGTTCAGGAACGGCGCGGCGACCGATCACAGGCCGCTTGGTCCATCGACTCGCAGACACCAATGTGGTGGATGGCAAATGGCGTTTATTAGCACGTGGCACAGCCTTATATAGCTCGAGTTTACAACGTCACTTCCGTCTGCTTACATCATCAACTAACCGCCATTGGGGGAGGGGCTCTATCTTTCCATACAGCGCGATATCTTCCGGCCTCCAGACCCTAACTACCTACATTTCCCCCCTCCCTATGGATAACCAAACCAGCTAAAATAGAAAAATAGAAAACTCGAATGAAAAACATAAGGCACAGTGAACAGGTGGAACTTAGGGGGTAACTGGTAATAACGGGGTGTAACTTGAGGTAACCGGGGATAATTGGCAGTAACACAATGTAAACACATTCTTAAAGCAGTTGTCGGCGTTCTACTAACAGAATGTTAACCTTCTCTAGCCGGCTTTTGACAAACGACACGAGCCTATTTAGTATACAGGGTCCAACGATCAGTGCTATTATGATCATTACGATCGGTCCTATCAAGGTAGATATCAGGGTGGTTAACCATGGTGAATGGTTAAACCATGATTCGAACCAGTTTTGTTGTGCCTCTCGTTCCTTTTTCCGTTTTTCTAATCCCTCTCGTAATTTGGCCATAGTGTCTCTCGCTATTCCGGTGTGGTCCGCATACACACAGCACTCTTCTTTCAGCGCAGCGCACCCCCCCCCTTGTTGTAAAAACATCAGGTCTAATCCTCTTCGATTTTGTAACACGACTTCAGATAATGATCTAATCGATTGTTCTAATGCAGTTATTGATTGTTGAATTCTAGCCAAGTCCTCGTCTACTGCCACCCTCAAGGCATTAAACTCTTTACTCTGTTGCACCAAGGATGCTACTCCTGTACCTAGTCCCGCACCTCCTATGAGCGTTAGAGTAGCTACCGTTATTGCTGTAAAGGGTTCCCGTTTTGACAGATGATGTTCCGGGGTGATGTGTGAGTCGTAGACAAAGTCGTCAGAATGGTAAAAGATCCTAGGGACTATAGATACCTGGACACAATACTCTGAGGATTCATTAAACTTTTCCAGTGACAGACAAGGTGTAACTCCAATAATAGAACAAACCCACTTGGCATTTTGGGCCGGTATTAACCACTTTGCTGGGGTCTTAAGTTGTGTCTTATTAATACATAGGTGTTCTTTGTGCTTTGGGACTTTGCCTACACACACGCCACTTCCCACCACCTGTGTCAATGTAATGCCTTGCTTTTCTGTGTCCCATATGCACTGGGCCGGATTTGTACCATTTACCTGTATAGGTATGTCCCTTACCCCTACAGCCTCATAAAAAGGTGGCTTTAGTCCATAACACAACCAACAATGTTCCGTAAGGTTAGGGTTAGTTTTGTTCAATACTCGGTAGCTAGCTTGCATCATTTTCCAGAGGGGCGCTACCGGTGTGGTAGTATATTTACCTGTTGATGTTTCCTGGTTGTTGGTCTTTTTAGTCATGTAATCTTGACTGGGGGTGGTCAGAACTACTTCATCAACAAATGCTTGGTTGGGGCCTACTGGCAGTGGATCGTTCGGGACAACCTCCTTTTTTATGAGGATTAAGCCACCCTCGTCTGTTCCTGGTTCTGCGTACCTTATTCCCCAAATTCTCCCGAGTAACCGACTGTCCTCTTGGGGCTCAGTAACATTTAAGAAGAGGTATCGGCAATTTCCACGTCCTTGCCATGCCTGTGGTGGAATGCACCCATATGGACCCCACTGGACTTTTAGGTATCTGTCTCTACCGCTACCTGGTATCCAAGCAGGGGCTATGGTCTCACATCCCCAATGGCTACAATAGTATTGATTAGGGTAGTTACAATACCCCTTCCCAGGATTCGAGCTAGGACACATATAAAATCCTAGGTATTCCCAACATCGGTCTCTCGGGACAAGCTGGCACAGAGAGGCATTAAAACTGGGCGCACCTGATGTTATTTGGGTTGCGATAACTTGGTGGTCCTCTAGTCGAAGGAAGGACCATTTAAATGGCTGGTGGTGAAGGTGACCTGATTGTACCTGTCCTATGGTGACAAGGTCTAAAATCAAAATCACACAAAGGCATTGCAGTCGTCGCTTGGTTTCTGCCAATGCGGGGCTCCCAGGCTTGGATAGGGCGCCTGCTGGCTTGTCAACTTCTTTTGCCACTGGGGTATACGGGTTACGGGGGTGTCTGATGATCCGGTCCTGTAAACAGAAACTCACAGTTTTCATTAATTCCGTTAGTCTTATTCTGAAGGTCCGGTTTAATAGACTTAAGTGGACACCATTTAATTCTGCTGTCTTTTCTGACCGCAGCATACCCTCGGCCTGTCAGGACTAACTTCCACCGTTGTTCCCAGTCTCCCAGCTCATTTCTAACTATGACCGACGGGCCTTCTTCTAGTGCTCGAGTGGCCCAATGTTTTTGGGCGGGACTGTTCATCTCCTCTCCTCTGGGAAACTGGTTTAGTGCCAATAACGCAGTCGCTAGCAAGCGCGCCTGGTCTCCTGAGGGAACAGTGTTGGTAAAACCTTCTGTTTTTGCTAGTACCTCCAATTTAGATTTCAGAGTTTGGTTCGCTCGTTCTACTATGGCTTGTCCTGTGCTATTATACGGGATGCCACGTAATAGAGTAATACCCCATTTCAGAGCGAATGCTCGGACTGACTTAGATACAAAGTTCGGCCCATTGTCTGTTTTGATTTGATTAGGGACGCCGAGCCACGCCATGGCTGTCAGCCAATGTTGGATGGTTGCTTTGGAGTCGGTCTTAAGGTGTTGTGTAGCTACGATCACCCCGCTATATGTGTCTACGGTTACCGCTAGCCACGCCCCAGGTTTCAGCAACTGACAGAGCGTAAAATCCGTCTGCCACACCTCGGAGGCTTTGAGACCTCTGGGGTTAATTCCACTGGACCACAGTGGTACTTTTTGGCAGTGGGGACACGTAGCTACTATGTGTTTCGCGTCAGTGGCTGAAATCCCACATCTCTTTGCTAGCGCTTTAGCTCCAATGTGGAGAGATTCGTGTAGTTGGCGGGCATCTCTTAGTGTCCATAATCCTTTAGCAGCGGCATCTGCTTTGTCGTTACCGGTTTGGAAAAACCCTTTAACTGGGGTGTGGCTGTTGATGTGGATGACCGATATGGTACCTTTTCGGGAAAAAAGCGCTTCTTCTAGCATTAGAGCTACTGTAGATGTTGACACACCGGGCCCTGACATGGCTAAGCAAAGCTTGGCCACGAACATTGAATCAGTTACTATATTGAGATGTTCCGTTGCAAACAGTCCGCACGCTAGTACTACGGCTGCCGCTTCCAGCTGTTGGACTGAAAGCACACAATCGGTCATTTTAATGCAGTGCCATTCTCCTCCCGATTGCCATACTGCTGCCGCGGTTGTGGTCGCTGAGGATGCGTCTGTGAAGACCGTTGGTCCCGACTGGGGCCGGTCCATGATCTTCTGTGGAAGGTCGATATCGACAATTGCCAGCATTTGAGTCCAAGGGGGCCTTGTGGCTGTTACGTGAAACGGGGCCAAGCGGTTTTGGCAGAAGATAAACCCCCTTGCGTTCTAACACTCCTCACCGAGGTGGGAGGCTAGGTGCGGCTAGGTTTAAATTCTGAGTGATGCCCAATTCAACACTATCAGTCCAATCGCGTTTAATATGTATTAAACTATTACGATTTGGATACACTAATAGTGGACTGCACCTTCAGTCTAGTCGTGCTCCTGAACTAGCACGGCCTCTCTGTAGTTTTGGTCGCGTTCAGTGAGAAAGCGAAACGACTAGCTACTTAAACAGTGCAGTTTATTTAAACAACAGATATACAGGTTCTTTAGGATTGCCGGTGATAAATACACTGTCTGCAAAGCACGTGCAAATAAAGATATTGCTAAGTATACAAACGCGCGACAAAATTATAAACGATACAGCCTGGCTATAAATGTAGGGTAGAGATTCTCTAGAGAAATTTCTAAGTCCCCGAGAAAGCGCTCGGTGTCATCGAAGTCTTACCCAAAGGCGTCCCTATGGGGGGGGAAGAGAGGCTCAGCCCGTCGACTGATCCCGGAAATCAGCGGTGGAATTCTTCGCGATGGTGTCTTCCCTGACATCCCCCCTCTCTTGGGCTATTTTTATATTTTTTTTTTATCTTCAAAGTGGAGTTTGAGTGACTTTAGTCATACGTACTTTTATTATGATTAATGTATTCAAGGAGGAGTGTTCGCACCTCGGGGGCGGATAGCCTCCGGGATGGAGGTGTGTTTTGGTACATTGTGGTGAGCAAAGTTCGCACAAAAGGACAGCATTTCATCAACATTTGACGAAATGTTGGCTCGTGTAGCGTGTAGGCTGCTTATCAGTTCCGTAGTACCATCTCGTCCCCATATCTGCTATTCGTCACAAGGGAAGGCCACGGAACAAGCGTGTTCCGTTCCATCCCTCGTGTAGTTTCGCAAACAACCTTGTACAGGGAATCACAGATGTTGCATTCTTCGTGTGCTAGCTGCGGCTGTATTCTACCTCAGAAGCCTCTTGATTTTATGACTTTCCTTAATGTGTGAACAATGCTGTATTTTTGTATTCTTGGCCAATTTAGTAATTATTCCACAGTGGCATACTGGACTTCCCCACCAAATCCGATGAGGGCTATAGCTAGATACTCTGACATTGCCACTGATTGCGTTCGGAGCCGTTTGCGGAAGGGTAGGTATATTCTGGCAGGTTCAATGCCTAGATGTCTTAGGGCGAGTTTTCTGCCTTTCATGATGAGGTTACCAAGGCACTCGACTCCTGGGGAGAATGCACGTGACGGTTTTCCCAGGACTACCCATTGTATTGGTTGAGCTTTTTCGGGGGGGGCCTGGGCCAGTGCCCCTACTCCCCCCCCTTCCGTGAAATGCACGTACAGATCGAGTGGTACAGCCGGGTTCCATCTGGCGAGTGAGCTTGACGATACCTGACGCTCAATAAAGTCAAGAGAAGTCAGTGCTTCCGGTGTTAGAGTTTTTGGTTCCCACGGGTGTTGTCCTTTTAAAAGATCGTACAGGGGGGCCATGGTTTCTGGAGGGATCAGGACGATATTGCTGAGCCATTGCAAGGACCCTACTAGCTGTTGTATGTCATGAAGCGTTTTGATGTTTCGACGGATTTTCATTTGGGGGGGGGTCACGTAGGAGCTTGTGATCCCCACTCCCAAAAAACTAACACATGGTCCTTTTTTAATTTTTGCGCTCGCGATCTCAAACCCGCTTGTTTTGAGAGTCTCTGAAACCATTAGCACCAGCTGGTCCACCTGGCTCCCTGATGGCGCGGCGATCAAAATATCATCCATATATTGAATGATAGTCGCAGTCGGGTCGCTGCGTCGGACCGGTGCCAACGCCTGATCCACTGTGATTTGACAGATAGTAGGTGAGTTAATCATTCCTTGTGGCAGCACTTTCCACTGGAAGCGTAGGTTGGGGCGTTGGCTATTTGGAAACATGACAGAAAAGGCAAACCGTTCCTTATCCTCCTCATGCAGAGGTATTGAAAAGAAACAGTCTTTAATATCGAGGACAGCGCAAGGTTGCCCTTCCGGTATCATAGAGTTCATGGGCAGCAGCGTTTGGACAGGGCCCATTGGTTGGATTCTTTTGTTTACTTCACGTAGGTCATGGAGGAGGCGAAACCCCTCACCGTTCCGCTTGGGTATTACAAAAACTGGGGTGTTCCATGGGCTAGTAGAAGGCTCTATGTGACCTCGTTGTAGCTCGCGATCGACTAGCTCGAGAAGAGCATCCATTCGAGGCTTCGACAGGGGCCACTGCTCGACCCACACTGGATCGGACGATTTCCACGTCAGTCTAATTGGTGGAAATGGGTGTACGGCAGTGGCCCTTAAGGTAAATTTGTCACCCTGGCATTTAATAGGGCTAGAGCGTCCCTTCCCAATAGTGGTGGGACTCCTGGCATGACATATGGGAAAAGGTTGATGGTTTTCTCCGGTCCCTTTTCAGTGTGAAGCGTAATTGCTATTAATTGGGCACTCTTCCGAGCTTGGGTTAATCCCCCAACTCCGCCCACCATGGGGGCGTCTTCCAATTTCCAACATGGGGGCCAGCTCGACTCGGGAAGAACTGTAACATCTGCTCCGGTGTCAATCAAAAAGGGGACCTTAACGGTGGTGCCATTGGGGATATTATAGAGAGAACAGATCCCCCACACCACCGGTGGGTTGTCACACTTTATTGCCAGGGCCACCCCAAGGTCTCGCCCCCAAGGGGTGGTCCTTGCTGTCCCTGAGATAAGGGCTGACTCAGATGGACTATCGGTTGGGCCATAAAGCTGGTCGCTTCTCGAGGGAGCAACGGGTTCGAAAGCGCCTCGCCCCACCCAAGGTTGGTATGACTGGGCCGCGGGAGCTGTGTGGGAGAAGGCTGTGTGCGGCCCAGGTGCCCTCTCCCCATCCCGTTTCCCTGAATTTTAGTTCTGCATTCCTTAGCGAAATGTCCTTTCTTTCCACAAGACCAACACGGCCCTCTAGAGCGATTCTGGTGTGGGGGGAGCGCTGTTGGCGGGTCCCCCAACCGAGGGCAGTTTCCCACAACGTGGCCCGCTTGGCCACATTTAAAACATGCCATCAGATCAGTTATTGCGGTGTGAACAGCCACTTGAATCGGGGCTAAATGCTCTTCATTCACGACATGCTTAATCATGTCTGCGATAGTTGACCCCGGTGGTAGAGATCGTAAAATGTCTTTGGTTTTCGAATTACACTGCTGACATAAGCAGTCTGCAACGACTGGGCCTTTCGCTTCCGCGGGCAGGGTCGAGGGGTCGACCGCTGCCTGAAGGCGGTCTACGAATTGCGTAAAGCTCTCACTTTCATTTTGTTTTATTGTGGACCATGGCGATGGCTTGGCGACAATTCTAGAGGCTACACGAATAGCTTCTCTGGCCGCACGAGTGGTTGTCGTAACTTCATGGGCCCACATGCCTTGAGCTTGCGCCTGGGGGGTAACCATTGTAGGGTCTGTACCCATTAGCCGCTGCAGGCTGGAGCCGTGTAGCGGGTGGTCCGCTCCGGTTATTTGGGCTAGTTGCTTGGTACAGTTGTCCTCCCATTCTTGTTTAAAAACAATCATCTCTGCTCCGTCAAAGATCAATCTACAAGCTTGTTTTATATCGAACGGGAGCATGTCGTCCCCCCCGAAAACTCCGTCTATGAGGGTGGAAACCATGGCAGAATTAAGCCCTTTGTCTGCGATTGCTTTAACAATCGCTTGTATATCCTTAGGATTTATTGGCGAGTGGACCCTTTGTCCCCCGTCCGCCACCCGGACCGGGAACGCTAGCGTGGCCGATGGGGCCCAATCAGCGCATGCGATCTTTATTTTTCTCCAATCCGTGAGGGGAATTTTTCCCCCTCGCGTTTTCTCTTCATTGCGAATTGGGATATTGTGGCTTTTGACTCTGTCTACCCCTATTTCCTCCTCCTTCGAACTTGAATCGATTGCGCGCCATTCGTTCCACGTAGTGTCTGACCCGGAGTCGGAACTCGACTGACTGCTCACTTCCGTCTTCCAGTGCTTTTTAGTTGGGCTCTGGCCCCGCCCATTTACCTTGCGGGCGGACCATTCCCTCCCCCTTAGCTCACCTCGCCTTCTGCCCCCGGGGTGTTTGCCCTGTGAGGGCATTTGTGCAGATGACCGCTCTGATTGGCTTTCCGCCCCTCGCTCGCGCTCCCCTCCTCCCCCCGATCGCCCCCGCCGCTTGCCTCTTTCTCCTTCTCCCCCTTTGTTTGTCTGTGAGCACCTGTAGGTTTTAGCGCTTCCTCCCTGTTCCCGCCGGGGGCATCTTCGCCCCGCCCTTCCCCTTTTTGGTCCGGGCCGTCTTGGGGGGCATAAGGGGGTGGTCTCGCCCAGGGGTCCTCAGACTCCGATTTCCCTGCGGCACCCCTGGCCTCCTCGGCTAATTTGCCCCAGAAGGATTTTGTTTGATTTTGTCCCTCCGCGAGCGGGACGGGGTTCGGGGATTGGGGGGGCGTACCGCCCTCCCGCGAGTCCGTGGGCTCAGCAGGATTACCGTCGTCCTGGGGGCATGGAGTCTGTGTGGCTGCCTCGACTCCCAATTTCGGGGTAACCAACAAACAGTCCCTTGCCGCCCTCCAGGTATCCTGCTCCTGTATGGCCTTCTGCAAAGCCTGTACGACTTTTCCCCATGACTTAAGATTTTTCCCACAACCCGAAGACATCGTCTCCTCAGCTAACGCTTTAGTACATTTATCCCACACTTCTGGGTGGAGAATATCCACCGGCTGGTCAATGACGCCAATTTGTAAAAGCCTCGCAACTGCAAGGGTAAAATCTTTCAGCTTACAATCAATCCCCCACTGTTTATATACTTGGGATACGACCTTCACAAGGGCTTCCATCCTCCTTGTTGGCCCTGGTCTGGGAGCGTCCTCCCCTGACCTCCCCCGCCGGGCTGGTCCAGCCGCTCCGGCCGCCGTTCACCCGAATCCAGGTGACGATTCCCGGGTTTCGGCACCACTTGTTGCCTGGGGTAGGCGTGGAGACCTGGTTCAGGACCGGTGCGGCGACCGATCACAGGCCGCTCGGTCCATCGACTTGCAGACACCAATGTGGTGGACGGCAAATGGCGTTTATTAGCACATGGCACAGCCTTATATAGCTCGAGTTTACAACGTCACTTCCGTCTGCTTACATCATCAACTAACCGCCATTGGGGGAGGGGCTCTATCTTTCCGTACAGCGCGATATCTTCCGGCCGCCAGACCCTAACTACCTACACCTTACACTCAAGGTGTGCTTTGAAAACATTGGCCAGACATTTTGCACAAGGCCACCCACCACAATCAAGGGAGCTCCTGCTTTTTCAGAGAAAGAGAGAGGGCGCGGGGCTGGGGGTGGGCGGGGGTGAAGAGATCAAGAAATGAGCAGCCACAGAAATGAAACTATTTTCTCCTTTCGACACAATTGGTCCAGGCCAGGGACGGAGAGCACTGCTGGGGGAGAAATCTGGGATGTGTCTCTTTCCAGGCGGCACTTGTGAAGAAGGATCGCTTTACAGCTGGTGAAGAACATGACTACAAGTTTCAAGCAACAACTTCTGGCAAGTGCAACAGGGGAAAAGAGGAACTGGGCTTTCCAGGCTACCTCTGGCCTGCAATTCCGCCGCCATGCTCTGCCCTTTTGCAAAAGGACACAGTGCAAACGGCAGAAAATGGCCCTCCTGTGGCCACCGTGGCCTTGAGGGGACCCCAGGCCCGGCAGGAGGAGGGGGCTGCAGCCCAGGGCACACGAGGGCAGCTGCAGGGCAGTCCCGCTGCCCCAGGAAAAGCCTTGCTCTCTGGCAAGCAAAAGGCCCTTCAGGGCAATGGGGCCTTCAGGGCCTCCTGGGCCGCCCTCCCAGCCACACCGGCGGCCGTTGGTGACGTCACCGGCCTGCCGTTAGGCAAGCAGGCACCTCTGCGGCTGGCCCACAGCTCGCTCAGCACCTGCAGATTCTCGCAGCAAGCCTGCTTGGGAGAGGAGGAGGCGGCAAAGAGTGACGAGTGCCCACATTGGGTGGGACGAGTGCCCACATTGGGTGGGCCCAGCCACAAGAGGCTCCTTGGAAGCCCCGAGGATGCCCAAACACACCCAAAAGCGCAAGTGGCTGGACACCAGCAGCAGCAGCCATGGCGGGCGAGTGGAGCCCATGGAGGTCGACCCGCCGCACAAGAGGGACAAGGTAGAGCCCATGGAGGTCGACCTGCCGCAGACCAGGGACGAGGGAGAGCCCATGGAGGTCGATGCCCCCACGGACGACCAAGAGCCCATGGAGGTCGATCCATCTCCCGCAGCCATGACGGGGCACACCTCCACCATGGCCAGGCTGCCTCCAGCAGCACTGTGCCCAAAGCGCCGCAGGACCCCCGCCGCCTCTCAGGGACCCTCCGCAAAGCCAGGGCCCAGCAAGCGGCGCCAGTCCCGCAGACGACGCTAACCGTAAGTGGGCCATCCACACCGCCACGCGGCAGGCTCCGCAGCAAGATCAGACGGCTCTCAAGCCGCTGAGGAGCCCTGCTTTCCCCTTCCCCTAGACCCTGCCCCTCACCAAGGGGGGACATCTCCTCTGCCCTCACGCCTGGGCAAGAGGAAAGGAGAGGGAGAGGGAGAGCGAGACGCAGAGGGAGAGCGAGACGGAGAGGGGCTGCCACCTTCTGCCCGACAGCCCCACAGCACCAGCAGGAGACCTTGCCGCTCCCTACAACTCCCCGAGAGGAGCTTGGAGCCAGGTGGCCCTTGCTCTCTTCTCCCAAGTCACCAGGGATAGGACAACAGAGAAAACGGCCTCCAGTTGTGCCAGGCGACCTTTAGATGGGCTGGTAGCAAAGATTTCCTCACCAAAAGGGTTTAGCTGGGGACTTGGCAGCACCACCTTGAGCTTCCACTTCTTTTCCAACCTCAACCATTCGATGCTTTCTATTTCAGAGCTGTGGGGAAGAGGCGAGGAGAGGGGCTGCCATCTTCAGGCCGGCAGCCCCATAGTACCAGCAGGAGTCCCTTCCAGATGGCTGGAGACGGACGGAGAGCGACGGAGAGCGACGGAGACCACCAGAGACCGCCGCAGGACACCATCGGAGACCGCCGGAGATGACCAGACACTGGTGGTGTCCGGCGGTCTCCGGTGGTCTCGCACCGGAGACCATCGGAGTCCGCTGGAAACCGCCGGAGTCCATCGGAGACCATCGGAGACCACCAGGCACCGCTGGACATCGCCAGAGACCACAGGAGACCACCGGAGACCATCAGAGACCGCCAGACACCGCTGGAGACCGCTGCACAACGCCGCAGCCTCTTGGACTCCCCTGCAGCGCCACCCAGGTTATTGGGGCCTGGACTTGGCAGCGTTTCACTCTGAGGATGAGAAAGCCAGTGCGGGGTGGCTGTCCTCAGCTAGCCCTCCCCTCAGCTAACCAAGGGGTGGCTGAAGAAGAAGCCAGACCCACCCTGGCCGTGCCCACACAAGAGCAACAGGGCACCAAAGACGGCAGACGCCCCATCCACGGAAACATTCGAGATGCACACACAGCTCTTCCTTTGCACAAGCACAAGAGTTCCGCACTGACACAAAGAAGTTTGGGCAAGACTGGCCGAGAAACAACTCGAAAAAATACGAAAAACAATCAAAAACAATCAAAGCCAGTGAAAAAGACAAGAACAAACCCAAGAAAAAGCAGGAGCCCTTGCCATCGCACAACTTCCTCCAAAGCATCCCCACCAAGCTCCTCGTCAGCCACCTCTACCAGCACGGGATGCCAGCCCTGCAGAGGACGAGCAAGCAGGCAAAAGTGGAAGAGCTGAAAGCGTTAAGTGTGGCCAGCAGCCTGCCTCTCGAGCAGCAGCCCTGACCGCTGCCTCAGAGCACCGCCAAAGCTGTGCAACACAGCCGCTGCCTCCCACCTGCCTTGGCCGAGCTTCGGCCATGCCTCTGGGCAACACCTGCTTTCTTAACGTTGTCTTCTGTTCCCTCAGGGTGGACGACAAGTTGCCTGCGGCCAAAGGCCTCCTCCTGAAGCGGCTCCTCTCCATCCTGCGCCACATCCGCCGCAACGCGTCCACCAGCGGGAGGAGCTGCACCAACCTGGCCATCTGCGCTGGGACAAACCTGAGGAGCCCACCTCAGGAGGACCTGCTGCTGCTGCTGCTGCTGCTGCTGCTGCTGGAGGCCATGCTGGAGGGGACGGAGAAGGTACGCTGTCTCGAGCAGCCGCCTGCAGCTTTCCAGGCCCATCACAGCTTGGAGCCTCAGACGTCCCTGCCTGCCTCCTCTCTTCAGCAAAAGCTGCTGGGCTGCCTGCCTGCAAGAGCAGCCCCACAGCCACAGCCTGCCTTCTGCGGGGAGCCAAGGGGGAGCAGTGGCAAAGGCTGCTCCACACCTTTTCAGCCACCTGCCCTGAAAGCAAGGCTCTCACGTGTGCAGGTCAAGGGGCTGCTGGACTTCCTGGTGGAGAGAAAAACACTGGGCAATCTCTGGGGCCAAGACGTCTGGCCCTTCCACTCCCTCAGATGAGGAGTCGCCAGCAGCCATGGACACAGCCACAGGTAGCAGGAGGGACTGAGCGTTCTCCCAGCCTGAGCGCAAAGCTGCTGCAGGGCTTTGGGTGGCTTTTGCTTTAGCTCTTGTCCACTTCCCACAAGTCACTTTGCTGCACGGGTTTTTGCTTTCCAGAGTTGCCTTTGCAAGAGCAGGAGTCGATCCGGTGGGAAGATGGGAAACGGCAGAGGTAGGGCAGGTCCACAAACCCTGGCACAAGGCGTCTCGTCTAGGAGGAGTTCCTGAGGAGTCCAAGCAGCTGCTCTGCCTCTTCCTGGTATTTTTCCTCTGTTGCCTTTGGGTAGGGCAAGGGACACCACTGCTAACGCCAACGTTTCTGCTTTAGGCACCCGCTGCTTTGCCTCCCACCGCCCCAGAGACCACGGGAGACTCCCCGGCATGCGCACAACAACTAAAGAGCCTCTCCCAGGAAAGAAGGTAAAAGGAGCCAGCTTTCCTTCCATCAAGACCTCAGGAATCCAGTTGATGCCGCCTTGACCTATCTAACCCCACTGCGCCATGGAAAGCTTTGCAGGCTCCCTCCAGCAAACTGAAACCCCAAGAAAAAGGAAGAGAGAAGAGGCCTGGCACGAGGAGAGGCAACGCCAAAAAGAAGAGAACAGAAGGAAGAGCGCAAAAGACGGGGACGCAAAAAGAGGAGGGAGAAGCCCAGGTGAGTCCCAGGCTCTGCTGCCCATCTTGCCCAGCTGGGCAAACTGCTCTGCTCAGCCTTTGCAAAGAACTCCACGGCAGCTCCCCAGGGGCTCCCCACGGAGCTCTGCTGCGTGCCACAGGGGCGCTGCGCATCTCGGCACACGCACAGTCTCCAAGGGCATTTCCCAGGGGAATACGGCGCCAGAGCCATCCCCTTGACAGTGCCCGCAAGAGCTCTCCCTTCTGGGCTACAAACAACTCCTTGTCGACTCTGTTTCCCAAAGAAAGGGCAACCAAGTCCTGCCTTTCTGGCTTCATCACTGCTTTCTGACTCTGTCGTTGCAGGTGCCGCTTTCCTGGCAGGAGCCGAAGCCCTGCCATTCCTGGGCTCCCCCACCTCATCTCTGTCCACAATAAAAGGCTGTTTCCTCCCATCTGACTGTGTCTGTCGTCGGCTGTTCTGGAGTGAGAGCTCTTGTTTTGTGAGGGTGCTCGTGAGCATCTGCTCTGCCACAGATATGAGCTAAAGACAATAAAACGTTGTTCCCACTTGTAACCCTTCTGGTGCGTGTCCTTGCAAGTGCTTTTGGAGATGAAAAATCTCTGGCATTTCAGGCTCATCATGATTTGACTCATTGGGAAGCAAGGAGAAGGGGAAGACGGGAAGGGGAGGAAGGGAAGGGGAAGGGAGGGCAAGGGAAAATCTGTTGTAGTTGCTTTGTGAGCACGAGTAGCAAGAAAGACATGCAGAGCAACAAACACAGCAAGCCTCTCGCTTTCTTCATCAACAAACTCAATCCTTAGGCACACTCAGAAAGGTTCAGCATCTACAGATCATGGGCCTAGGCTCAAAAAGGAATGTTTCTTCTCCACATGGACACAAACTCAGGAAATAACACTAGCGGCAATGGTGCTGACAGGGAGAGAGATGACGAGAGGCACTTCCAAAGGGAGCATGTTGCAGCTTGACCTGCCCAGGGACCACCGCCTCCCATTACAGAAAGACATTTCAAAAGGAGCATTTGCCTGGCACTTTCACCATTCAAATGCTACATGCACATTAACAAAGGACTACATACTATTCCACCTCCCAGGTTTTCCCAGCAAGTTTAACGTTTCCACCATGTGAAGGATTGCAAAACAAGTTTTCCATAGAGCAGAGCAATCAAGAAACAAGAACTTCCTCCCACACCAATCACAAGCTTGTCGCCATCCTTAGTTGGTGAAACTGGGACCCAAGCACACTCGGACAAAGCAGAAAAAAAAACTTTCCTGATTTCACAAGGGCAAGGAAGTAGAATCGCTCTCACCTCAAAGGTACTCAAGGGCAATTTGCATCCATGCATGGTTACACATACATGACCCATTGTTTTTGCTTGGATTTCAAGGAAAAAGTAAAATGGGATGGAAGCTGGCTTGCTTTCTAACATCTAGAGGGATGGACGGAATGGAGCCCAGGGAGACAGGCAGTCGGGGCAGAGCAGCCTGCGCAGGGAATCCTCCCAGTTTCACTTGGGCACAGCAAGCCTCTTGGAAAAACACACAGACACCTGCCCCTTTGACAAGCCTCACTTTGCCCTAAGACACTGCACACGAACAACAAGCTGCACTCTCCAAACTGCTCCAACAACCAGTCCCAAAACTCCTCGTCCCTCCTCACATAGAATCAGAGAATCATTTAGCTTGGAAAAGACCCTTGGGATCATTGAACAAAAAGCTGACAGAAAAGTGCAAAATACGTGCTAAGGCAACCAAGAAAGCTTGGAAACAAAGCCAAGGCTCCCCAAGGGTTATGTTCGGGGCTCATCCCAAGCAAGCGCAGCTGGCAACTTGGAAACCTGCCATCCTCATGCCCACGATTGCCTGACGGAAGGCTCCAAAACCAAAGTGCGCAGGCAACTCGTACCGAAACCCAGCAAAAGGATCGAGAGCGGCTGCCTAGCAAAGGCAAGTTTCTGGGGCGGAAGAAAATACAGGAGGCAGAATGCAACACAAACCCCAACAAGAGCTGCAGGGCATCTCCACAGTTGAAAGGCATCTCTTGACAGAAGGCAGCTGTCAACAGCTGTCTCTTCCCTCTCCTTCCTGCCAAGAGGACGAAAGGAAAGAGAGGAAGGAAGGAAGGAGGAGGGAGACAAGGAAGGGAAGAAGAGGAAGGAAATCAGGCTCACCCAGTGCAAAGCCATAGCCATCCACGCTGAAGGGAGCACTCCGGCCTTTTGGAAATCCTTCTTTTCTGCTCCTTGGCTCAGCCACCAGCCTGACAGCTTGGCCCTTCAGCAGCAGCCTTGCTCTCCCCGATGGAAGCAGGGCGCTCCACATCACTCTTCGCTGCACTCCATTTGATGGCCTTCCACTGCCAGGCAGGACCAACGGAGGTTGGCAGGCAGTTCTGGGGGCTGCACTTCACTGCCACGGAGAGCAAGCCATGCATGTCCCACCTGGCGATCCTTTGAGACAAAAAGCACGGGGGGAGTTGAAAAGAGTTACTCTGAGAGGAATGAAACCAAGGATCCATCCAATCTGCCACCCTCCAACAGACACGCTAGAGCAAGTGCTGAAAAAGCAGCCACCTAGAACCAACAAATAGGCAACACCCCCTTCCTGGCCCTGGGCCCTCTCTTCCTGCCCTGCAGTGGAAAAAAGCACATCAGTTATTTCCATTTCTCTCAGCGAGACTGAAAGCTTTTCACTGCACTTTCCACCCAACTCCTTGCCTCGGCATCAACGCGGAAAATCACCTGCACAAATCAAGCGCATCACAGGCAAAGGCTCCAGAGACTGCAGATGCTCTAAAGACTTCTCTAGGAAACGCTTCAGTGGGTCACGCTTAGAGAAAACCTTGACCACGGCGGCTCTCAAATACTTTTGCAACACTTCCCTGACAACCTCCAAAGGTTTGCACAGACGTTCAGCTACCGACTGCCTTTCAAGACAAGAAAGCCCACTCAAGGCAGCAGGCTTTCAGACATCCATTCCACACATCTCCTAGAGCTCAGGGGCCACCACTGCTCTGGCAACCACCTGCTGGGCAAGCACACCTAAACATGGGCCTCTGCACACACCCACCTGCCCACCTCTCCTCCTGCCTTTCACAGACAGCTCTGCAGCACCACAGAAGAAGGAAGCAAGTACATTCAAGAGCTCCTTACACTCAAGGTGTGCTTTGAAAACATTGGCCAGACATTTTGCACAAGGCCACCCACCACAATCAAGGGAGCTCCTGCTTTTTTCAGAGAAAGAGAGAGGGCGCGGGGCTGGGGGTGGGCGCGGGTGAAGAGATCAAGAAATGAGCAGCCACAGAAATGAAACTATTTTCTCCTTTCGACACAATTGGTCCAGGCCAGGGACGGAGAGCACTGCTGGGGGAGAAATCTGGGATGTGTCTCTTTCCAGGCGGCACTTGTGAAGAAGGATCGCTTTACAGCTGGTGAAGAACATGACTACAAGTTTCAAGCAACAACTTCTGGCAAGTGCAACAGGGGAAAAGAGGAACTGGGCTTTCCAGGCTACCTCTGGCCTGCAATTCCGCCGCCATGCTCTGCCCTTTTGCAAAAGGACACAGTGCAAACGGCAGAAAATGGCCCTCCTGTGGCCACCGTGGCCTTGAGGGGACCCCAGGCCTGGCAGGAGGAGGGGGCTGGAGCCCAGGGCACACGAGGGCAGCTGCAGGGCAGTCCCGCTGCCCCAGGAAAAGCCTTGCTCTCTGGCAAGCAAAAGGCCCTTCAGGGCAATGGGGCCTTCAGGGCCTCCTGGGCCGCCCTCCCAGCCACACCGGCGGCCGTTGGTGACGTCACCGGCCTGCCGTTAGGCAAGCAGGCACCTCTGCGGCTGGCCCACAGCTCGCTCAGCACCTGCAGATTCTCGCAGCAAGCCTGCTTGGGAGAGGAGGAGGCGGCAAAGAGTGACGAGTGCCCACATTGGGTGGGACGAGTGCCCACATTGGGTGGGCCCAGCCACAAGAGGCTCCTTGGAAGCCCCGAGGATGCCCAAACACACCCAAAAGCGCAAGTGGCTGGACACCAGCAGCAGCAGCCATGGCGGGCGAGTGGAGCCCATGGAGGTCGACCCGCCGCACAAGAGGGACAAGGTAGAGCCCATGGAGGTCGACCTGCCGCAGACCAGGGACGAGGGAGAGCCCATGGAGGTCGATGCCCCCACGGACGACCAAGAGCCCATGGAGGTCGATCCATCTCCCGCAGCCATGACGGGGCACACCTCCACCATGGCCAGGCTGCCTCCAGCAGCACTGTGCCCAAAGCGCCGCAGGACCCCCGCCGCCTCTCAGGGACCCTCCGCAAAGCCAGGGCCCAGCAAGCGGCGCCAGTCCCGCAGACGACGCTAACCGTAAGTGGGCCATCCACACCGCCACGCGGCAGGCTCCGCAGCAAGATCAGACGGCTCTCAAGCCGCTGAGGAGCCCTGCTTTCCCCTTCCCCTAGACCCTGCCCCTCACCAAGGGGGGACATCTCCTCTGCCCTCACGCCTGGGCAAGAGGAAAGGAGAGGGAGAGGGAGAGCGAGACGCAGAGGGAGAGCGAGACAGAGAGGGGCTGCCACCTTCTGCCCGACAGCCCCACAGCACCAGCAGGAGACCTTGCCGCTCCCTACAACTCCCCGAGAGGAGCTTGGAGCCAGGTGGCCCTTGCTCTCTTCTCCCAAGTCACCAGGGATAGGACAACAGAGAAAACGGCCTCCAGTTGTGCCAGGCGACCTTTAGATGGGCTGGTAGCAAAGATTTCCTCACCAAAAGGGTTTAGCTGGGGACTTGGCAGCACCACCTTGAGCTTCCACTTCTTTTCCAACCTCAACCATTCGATGCTTTCTATTTCAGAGCTGTGGGGAAGAGGCGAGGAGAGGGGCTGCCATCTTCAGGCCGGCAGCCCCATAGTACCAGCAGGAGTCCCTTCCAGATGGCTGGAGACGGACGGAGAGCGACGGAGAGCGACGGAGACCACCAGAGACCGCCGCAGGACACCATCGGAGACCGCCGGAGATGACCAGACACTGGTGGTGTCCGGCGGTCTCCGGTGGTCTCGCACCGGAGACCATCGGAGTCCGCTGGAAACCGCCGGAGTCCATCGGAGACCATCGGAGACCACCAGGCACCGCTGGACATCGCCAGAGACCACAGGAGACCACCGGAGACCATCAGAGACCGCCAGACACCGCTGGAGACCGCTGCACAACGCCGCAGCCTCTTGGACTCCCCTGCAGCGCCACCCAGGTTATTGGGGCCTGGACTTGGCAGCGTTTCACTCTGAGGATGAGAAAGCCAGTGCGGGGTGGCTGTCCTCAGCTAGCCCTCCCCTCAGCTAACCAAGGGGTGGCTGAAGAAGAAGCCAGACCCACCCTGGCCATGCCCACACAAGAGCAACAGGGCACCAAAGACGGCAGACGCCCCATCCACGGAAACATTCGAGATGCACACACAGCTCTTCCTTTGCACAAGCACAAGAGTTCCGCACTGACACAAAGAAGTTTGGGCAAGACTGGCCGAGAAACAACTCGAAAAAATACGAAAAACAATCAAAAACAATCAAAGCCAGTGAAAAAGACAAGAACAAACCCAAGAAAAAGCAGGAGCCCTTGCCATCGCACAACTTCCCCCAAAGCATCCCCACCAAGCTCCTCGTCAGCCACCTCTACCAGCACGGGATGCCAGCCCTGCAGAGGACGAGCAAGCAGGCAAAAGTGGAAGAGCTGAAAGCGTAAGTGTGGCCAGCAGCCTGCCTCTCGAGCAGCAGCCCTGACCCCTGCCTCAGAGCACCGCCAAAGCTGTGCAACACAGCCGCTGCCTCCCACCTGCCTTGGCCGAGCTTCGGCCATGCCTCTGGGCAACACCTGCTTTCTTAACGTTGTCTTCTGTTCCCTCAGGGTGGACGACAAGTTGCCTGCGGCCAAAGGCCTCCTCCTGAAGCGGCTCCTCTCCATCCTGCGCCACATCCGCCGCAACGCGTCCACCAGCGGGAGGAGCTGCACCAACCTGGCCATCTGCGCTGGGACAAACCTGAGGAGCCCACCTCAGGAGGACCTGCTGCTGCTGCTGCTGCTGCTGCTGCTGCTGGAGGCCATGCTGGAGGGGACGGAGAAGGTACGCTGTCTCGAGCAGCCGCCTGCAGCTTTCCAGGCCCATCACAGCTTGGAGCCTCAGACGTCCCTGCCTGCCTCCTCTCTTCAGCAAAAGCTGCTGGGCTGCCTGCCTGCAAGAGCAGCCCCACAGCCACAGCCTGCCTTCTGCGGGGAGCCAAGGGGGAGCAGTGGCAAAGGCTGCTCCACACCTTTTCAGCCACCTGCCCTGAAAGCAAGGCTCTCACGTGTGCAGGTCAAGGGGCTGCTGGACTTCCTGGTGGAGAGAAAAACACTGGGCAATCTCTGGGGCCAAGACGTCTGGCCCTTCCACTCCCTCAGATGAGGAGTCGCCAGCAGCCATGGACACAGCCACAGGTAGCAGGAGGGACTGAGCGTTCTCCCAGCCTGAGCGCAAAGCTGCTGCAGGGCTTTGGGTGGCTTTTGCTTTAGCTCTTGTCCACTTCCCACAAGTCACTTTGCTGCACGGGTTTTTGCTTTCCAGAGTTGCCTTTGCAAGAGCAGGAGTAGATCCGGTGGGAAGATGGGAAACGGCAGAGGTAGGGCAGGTCCACAAACCCTGGCACAAGGCGTCTCGTCTAGGAGGAGTTCCTGAGGAGTCCAAGCAGCTGCTCTGCCTCTTCCTGGTATTTTTCCTCTGTTGCCTTTGGGTAGGGCAAGGGACACCACTGCTAACGCCAACGTTTCTGCTTTAGGCACCCGCTGCTTTGCCTCCCACCGCCCCAGAGACCACGGGAGACTCCCCGGCATGCGCACAACAACTAAAGAGCCTTTCCCAGGAAAGAAGGTAAAAGGAGCCAGCTTTCCTTCCATCAAGACCTCAGGAATCCAGTTGATGCCGCCTTGACCTATCTAACCCCACTGCGCCATGGAAAGCTTTGCAGGCTCCCTCCAGCAAACTGAAACCCCAAGAAAAAGGAAGAGAGAAGAGGCCTGGCACGAGGAGAGGCAACGCCAAAAAGAAGAGAACAGAAGGAAGAGCGCAAAAGACGGGGACGCAAAAAGAGGAGGGAGAAGCCCAGGTGAGTCCCAGGCTCTGCTGCCCATCTTGCCCAGCTGGGCAAACTGCTCTGCTCAGCCTTTGCAAAGAACTCCACGGCAGCTCCCCAGGGGCTCCCCACGGAGCTCTGCTGCGTGCCACAGGGGCGCTGCGCATCTCGGCACACGCACAGTCTCCAAGGGCATTTCCCAGGGGAATACGGCGCCAGAGCCATCCCCTTGACAGTGCCCGCAAGAGCTCTCCCTTCTGGGCTACAAACAACTCCTTGTCGACTCTGTTTCCCAAAGAAAGGGCAACCAAGTCCTGCCTTTCTGGCTTCATCACTGCTTTCTGACTCTGTCGTTGCAGGTGCCGCTTTCCTGGCAGGAGCCGAAGCCCTGCCATTCCTGGGCTCCCCCACCTCATCTCTGTCCACAATAAAAGGCTGTTTTCTCCCATCTGACTGTGTCTGTCGTCGGCTGTTCTGGAGTGAGAGCTCTTGTTTTGTGAGGGTGCTCGTGAGCATCTGCTCTGCCACAGATATGAGCTAAAGACAATAAAACGTTGTTCCCACTTGTAACCCTTCTGGTGCGTGTCCTTGCAAGTGCTTTTGGAGATGAAAAATCTCTGGCATTTCAGGCTCATCATGATTTGACTCATTGGGAAGCAAGGAGAAGGGGAAGACGGGAAGGGGAGGAAGGGAAGGGGAAGGGAGGGCAAGGGAAAATCTGTTGTAGTTGCTTTGTCAGCACGAGTAGCAAGAAAGACATGCAGAGCAACAAACACAGCAAGCCTCTCGCTTTCTTCATCAACAAACTCAATCCTTAGGCACACTCAGAAAGGTTCAGCATCTACAGATCATGGGCCTAGGCTCAAAAAGGAATGTTTCTTCTCCACATGGACACAAACTCAGGAAATAACACTAGCGGCAATGGTGCTGACAGGGAGAGAGATGACGAGAGGCACTTCCAAAGGGAGCATGTTGCAGCTTGACCTGCCCAGGGACCACCGCCTCCCATTACAGAAAGACATTTCAAAAGGAGCATTTGCCTGGCACTTTCACCATTCAAATGCTACATGCACATTAACAAAGGACTACATACTATTCCACCTCCCAGGTTTTCCCAGCAAGTTTAATGTTTCCACCATGTGAAGGATTGCAAAACAAGTTTTCCATAGAGCAGAGCAATCAAGAAACAAGAACTTCCTCCCACACCAATCACAAGCTTGTCGCCATCCTTAGTTGGTGAAACTGGGACCCAAGCACACTCGGACAAAGCAGAAAAAAAAACTTTCCTGATTTCACAAGGGCAAGGAAGTAGAATCGCTCTCACCTCAAAGGTACTCAAGGGCAATTTGCATCCATGCATGGTTACACATACATATCTGTAACATATGGTTACACATACATTACCCACCTTTTTTCTCTTGGATTTCAAGGAAAAAGTAAAATGGGATGGAAGCTGGCTTGCTTTCTAACATCTAGAGGGATGGACGGAATGGAGCCCAGGGAGACAGGCAGTCGGGGCAGAGCAGCCTGCGCAGGGAATCCTCCCAGTTTCACTTGGGCACAGCAAGCCTCTTGGAAAAACACACAGACACCTGCCCCTTTGACAAGCCTCACTTTGCCCTAAGACACTGCACACGAACAACAAGCTGCACTCTCCAAACTGCTCCAACAACCAGTCCCAAAACTCCTCGTCCCTCCTCACATAGAATCAGAGAATCATTTAGCTTGGAAAAGACCCTTGGGATCATTGAACAAAAAGCTGACAGAAAAGTGCAAAATACGTGCTAAGGCAACCAAGAAAGCTTGGAAACAAAGCCAAGGCTCCCCAAGGGTTATGTTCGGGGCTCATCCCAAGCAAGCGCAGCTGGCAACTTGGAAACCTGCCATCCTCATGCCCACGATTGCCTGACGGAAGGCTCCAAAACCAAAGTGCGCAGGCAACTCGTACCGAAACCCAGCAAAAGGATCGAGAGCGGCTGCCTAGCAAAGGCAAGTTTCTGGGGCGGAAGAAAATACAGGAGGCAGAATGCAACACAAACCCCAACAAGAGCTGCAGGGCATCTCCACAGTTGAAAGGCATCTCTTGACAGAAGGCAGCTGTCAACAGCTGTCTCTTCCCTCTCCTTCCTGCCAAGAGGAGGAAAGGAAAGAGAGGAAGGAAGGAAGGAGGAGGGAGACAAGGAAGGGAAGAAGAGGAAGGAAATCAGGCTCACCCAGTGCAAAGCCATAGCCATCCACGCTGAAGGGAGCACTCCGGCCTTTTGGAAATCCTTCTTTTCTGCTCCTTGGCTCGGCCACCAGCCTGACAGCTTGGCCCTTCAGCAGCAGCCTTGCTCTCCCCGATGGAAGCAGGGCGCTCCACATCACTCTTAGCTGCACTCCATTTGATGGCCTTCCACTGCCAGGCAGGACCAACGGAGGTTGGCAGGCAGTTCTGGGGCTGCCCTTCACTGCCACGGAGAGCAAGCCATGCATGTCCCACCTGGCGATCCTTTGAGACAAAAAGCACGGGGGGAGTTGAAAAGAGTTACTCTGAGAGGAATGAAACCAAGGATCCATCCAATCTGCCACCCTCCAACAGACACGCTAGAGCAAGTGCTGAAAAAGCAGCCACCTAGAACCAACAAATAGGCAACACCCCCTTCCTGGCCCTGGGCCCTCTCTTCCTGCCCTGCAGTGGAAAAAAGCACATTAGTTATTTCCATTTCTCTCAGCGAGACTGAAAGCTTTTCACTGCACTTTCCACCCAACTCCTTGCCTCGGCATCAACGCGGAAAATCACCTGCACAAATCAAGCGCATCACAGGCAAAGGCTCCAGAGACTGCAGATGCTCTAAAGACTTCTCTAGGAAACGCTTCAATGGGTCACGCTTAGAGAAAACCTTGACCACGGCGGCTCTCAAATACTTTTGCAACACTTCCCTGACAACCTCCAAAGGTTTGCACAGACGTTCAGCTACCGACTGCCTTTCAAGACAAGAAAGCCCACTCAAGGCAGCAGGCTTTCAGACATCCATTCCACACATCTCCTAGAGCTCAGGGGCCACCACTGCTCTGGCAACCACCTGCTGGGCAAGCACACCTAAACATGGGCCTCTGCACACACCCACCTGCCCACCTCTCCTCCTGCCTTTCACAGACAGCTCTGCAGCACCACAGAAGAAGGAAGCAAGTACATTCAAGAGCTCCTTACACTCAAGGTGTGCTTTGAAAACATTGGCCAGACATTTTGCACAAGGCCACCCACCACAATCAAGGGAGCTCCTGCTTTTTTCAGAGAAAGAGAGAGGGCGCGGGGCTGGGGGTGGGCGCGGGTGAAGAGATCAAGAAATGAGCAGCCACAGAAATGAAACTATTTTCTCCTTTCGACACAATTGGTCCAGGCCAGGGACGGAGAGCACTGCTGGGGGAGAAATCTGGGATGTGTCTCTTTCCAGGCGGCACTTGTGAAGAAGGATCGCTTTACAGCTGGTGAAGAACATGACTACAAGTTTCAAGCAACAACTTCTGGCAAGTGCAACAGGGGAAAAGAGGAACTGGGCTTTCCAGGCTACCTCTGGCCTGCAATTCCGCCGCCATGCTCTGCCCTTTTGCAAAAGGACACAGTGCAAACGGCAGAAAATGGCCCTCCTGTGGCCACCGTGGCCTTGAGGGGACCCCAGGCCTGGCAGGAGGAGGGGGCTGCAGCCCAGGGCACACGAGGGCAGCTGCAGGGCAGTCCCGCTGCCCCAGGAAAAGCCTTGCTCTCTGGCAAGCAAAAGGCCCTTCAGGGCAATGGGGCCTTCAGGGCCTCCTGGGCCGCCCTCCCAGCCACACCGGCGGCCGTTGGTGACGTCACCGGCCTGCCGTTAGGCAAGCAGGCACCTCTGCGGCTGGCCCACAGCTCGCTCAGCACCTACAGATTCTCGCAGCAAGCCTGCTTGGGAGAGGAGGAGGCGGCAAAGAGTGACGAGTGCCCACATTGGGTGGGACGAGTGCCCACATTGGGTGGGACGAGTGCCCACATTGGGTGGGCCCAGCCACAAGAGGCTCCTTGGAAGCCCCGAGGATGCCCAAACACACCCAAAAGCGCAAGTGGCTGGACACCAGCAGCAGCAGCCATGGCGGGCGAGTGGAGCCCATGGAGGTCGACCCGCCGCACAAGAGGGACAAGGTAGAGCCCATGGAGGTCGACCTGCCGCAGACCAGGGACGAGGGAGAGCCCATGGAGGTCGATGCCCCCACGGACGACCAAGAGCCCATGGAGGTCGATCCATCTCCCGCAGCCATGACGGGGCACACCTCCACCATGGCCAGGCTGCCTCCAGCAGCACTGTGCCCAAAGCGCCGCAGGACCCCCGCCGCCTCTCAGGGACCCTCTGCAAAGCCAGGGCCCAGCAAGCGGCGCCAGTCCCGCAGACGACGCTAACTGTAAGTGGGCCATCCACACCGCCACGCGGCAGGCTCCGCAGCAAGATCAGACGGCTCTCAAGCCGCTGAGGAGCCCTGCTTTCCCCTTCCCCTAGACCCTGCCCCTCACCAAGGGGGGACATCTCCTCTGCCCTCACGCCTGGGCAAGAGGAAAGGAGAGGGAGAGGGAGAGCGAGACGCAGAGGGAGAGCGAGACGGAGAGGGGCTGCCACCTTCTGCCCGACAGCCCCACAGCACCAGCAGGAGACCTTGCCGCTCCCTACAACTCCCCGAGAGGAGCTTGGAGCCAGGTGGCCCTTGCTCTCTTCTCCCAAGTCACCAGGGATAGGACAACAGAGAAAACGGCCTCCAGTTGTGCCAGGCGACCTTTAGATGGGCTGGTAGCAAAGATTTCCTCACCAAAAGGGTTTAGCTGGGGACTTGGCAGCACCACCTTGAGCTTCCACTTCTTTTCCAACCTCAACCATTCGATGCTTTCTATTTCAGAGCTGTGGGGAAGAGGCGAGGAGAGGGGCTGCCATCTTCAGGCCGGCAGCCCCATAGTACCAGCAGGAGTCCCTTCCAGATGGCTGGAGACGGACGGAGAGCGACGGAGAGCGACGGAGACCACCAGAGACCGCCGCAGGACACCATCGGAGACCGCCGGAGATGACCAGACACTGGTGGTGTCCGGCGGTCTCCGGTGGTCTCGCACCGGAGACCATCGGAGTCCGCTGGAAACCGCCGGAGTCCATCGGAGACCATCGGAGACCACCAGGCACCGCTGGACATCGCCAGAGACCACAGGAGACCACCGGAGACCATCAGAGACCGCCAGACACCGCTGGAGACCGCTGCACAACGCCGCAGCCTCTTGGACTCCCCTGCAGCGCCACCCAGGTTATTGGGGCCTGGACTTGGCAGCGTTTCACTCTGAGGATGAGAAAGCCAGTGCGGGGTGGCTGTCCTCAGCTAGCCCTCCCCTCAGCTAACCAAGGGGTGGCTGAAGAAGAAGCCAGACCCACCCTGGCCATGCCCACACAAGAGCAACAGGGCACCAAAGACGGCAGACGCCCCATCCACGGAAACATTCGAGATGCACACACAGCTCTTCCTTTGCACAAGCACAAGAGTTCCGCACTGACACAAAGAAGTTTGGGCAAGACTGGCCGAGAAACAACTCGAAAAAATACGAAAAACAATCAAAAACAATCAAAGCCAGTGAAAAAGACAAGAACAAACCCAAGAAAAAGCAGGAGCCCTTGCCATCGCACAACTTCCCCCAAAGCATCCCCACCAAGCTCCTCGTCAGCCACCTCTACCAGCACGGGATGCCAGCCCTGCAGAGGACGAGCAAGCAGGCAAAAGTGGAAGAGCTGAAAGCGTAAGTGTGGCCAGCAGCCTGCCTCTCGAGCAGCAGCCCTGACCGCTGCCTCAGAGCACCGCCAAAGCTGTGCAACACAGCCGCTGCCTCCCACCTGCCTTGGCCGAGCTTCGGCCATGCCTCTGGGCAACACCTGCTTTCTTAACGTTGTCTTCTGTTCCCTCAGGGTGGACGACAAGTTGCCTGCGGCCAAAGGCCTCCTCCTGAAGCGGCTCCTCTCCATCCTGCGCCACATCCGCCGCAACGCGTCCACCAGCGGGAGGAGCTGCACCAACCTGGCCATCTGCGCTGGGACAAACCTGAGGAGCCCACCTCAGGAGGACCTGCTGCTGCTGCTGCTGCTGCTGCTGCTGCTGGAGGCCATGCTGGAGGGGACGGAGAAGGTACGCTGTCTCGAGCAGCCGCCTGCAGCTTTCCAGGCCCATCACAGCTTGGAGCCTCAGACGTCCCTGCCTGCCTCCTCTCTTCAGCAAAAGCTGCTGGGCTGCCTGCCTGCAAGAGCAGCCCCACAGCCACAGCCTGCCTTCTGCGGGGAGCCAAGGGGGAGCAGTGGCAAAGGCTGCTCCACACCTTTTCAGCCACCTGCCCTGAAAGCAAGGCTCTCACGTGTGCAGGTCAAGGGGCTGCTGGACTTCCTGGTGGAGAGAAAAACACTGGGCAATCTCTGGGGCCAAGACGTCTGGCCCTTCCACTCCCTCAGATGAGGAGTCGCCAGCAGCCATGGACACAGCCACAGGTAGCAGGAGGGACTGAGCGTTCTCCCAGCCTGAGCGCAAAGCTGCTGCAGGGCTTTGGGTGGCTTTTGCTTTAGCTCTTGCCACTTCCCACAAGTCACTTTGCTGCACGGGTTTTTGCTTTCCAGAGTTGCCTTTGCAAGAGCAGGAGTAGATCCGGTGGGAAGATGGGAAACGGCAGAGGTAGGGCAGGTCCACAAACCCTGGCACAAGGCGTCTCGTCTAGGAGGAGTTCCTGAGGAGTCCAAGCAGCTGCTCTGCCTCTTCCTGGTATTTTTCCTCTGTTGCCTTTGGGTAGGGCAAGGGACACCACTGCTAACGCCAACGTTTCTGCTTTAGGCACCCGCTGCTTTGCCTCCCACCGCCCCAGAGACCACGGGAGACTCCCCGGCATGCGCACAACAACTAAAGAGCCTTTCCCAGGAAAGAAGGTAAAAGGAGCCAGCTTTCCTTCCATCAAGACCTCAGGAATCCAGTTGATGCCGCCTTGACCTATCTAACCCCACTGCGCCATGGAAAGCTTTGCAGGCTCCCTCCAGCAAACTGAAACCCCAAGAAAAAGGAAGAGAGAAGAGGCCTGGCACGAGGAGAGGCAACGCCAAAAAGAAGAGAACAGAAGGAAGAGCGCAAAAGACGGGGACGCAAAAAGAGGAGGGAGAAGCCCAGGTGAGTCCCAGGCTCTGCTGCCCATCTTGCCCAGCTGGGCAAACTGCTCTGCTCAGCCTTTGCAAAGAACTCCACGGCAGCTCCCCAGGGGCTCCCCACGGAGCTCTGCTGCGTGCCACAGGGGCGCTGCGCATCTCGGCACACGCACAGTCTCCAAGGGCATTTCCCAGGGGAATACGGCGCCAGAGCCGTCCCCTTGACAGTGCCCGCAAGAGCTCTCCCTTCTGGGCTACAAACAACTCCTTGTCGACTCTGTTTCCCAAAGAAAGGGCAACCAAGTCCTGCCTTTCTGGCTTCATCACTGCTTTCTGACTCTGTCGTTGCAGGTGCCGCTTTCCTGGCAGGAGCCGAAGCCCTGCCATTCCTGGGCTCCCCCACCTCATCTCTGTCCACAATAAAAGGCTGTTTTCTCCCATCTGACTGTGTCTGTCGTCGGCTGTTCTGGAGTGAGAGCTCTTGTTTTGTGAGGGTGCTCGTGAGCATCTGCTCTGCCACAGATATGAGCTAAAGACAATAAAACGTTGTTCCCACTTGTAACCCTTCTGGTGCGTGTCCTTGCAAGTGCTTTTGGAGATGAAAAATCTCTGGCATTTCAGGCTCATCATGATTTGACTCATTGGGAAGCAAGGAGAAGGGGAAGACGGGAAGGGGAGGAAGGGAAGGGGAAGGGAGGGCAAGGGAAAATCTGTTGTAGTTGGTTTGTGAGCACGAGTAGCAAGAAAGACATGCAGAGCAACAAACACAGCAAGCCTCTCGCTTTCTTCATCAACAAACTCAATCCTTAGGCACACTCAGAAAGGTTCAGCATCTACAGATCATGGGCCTAGGCTCAAAAAGGAATGTTTCTTCTCCACATGGACACAAACTCAGGAAATAACACTAGCGGCAATGGTGCTGACAGGGAGAGAGATGACGAGAGGCACTTCCAAAGGGAGCATGTTGCAGCTTGACCTGCCCAGGGACCACCGCCTCCCATTACAGAAAGACATTTCAAAAGGAGCATTTGCCTGGCACTTTCACCATTCAAATGCTACATGCACATTAACAAAGGACTACATACTATTCCACCTCCCAGGTTTTCCCAGCAAGTTTAATGTTTCCACCATGTGAAGGATTGCAAAACAAGTTTTCCATAGAGCAGAGCAATCAAGAAACAAGAACTTCCTCCCACACCAATCACAAGCTTGTCGCCATCCTTAGTTGGTGAAACTGGGACCCAAGCACACTCGGACAAAGCAGAAAAAAAAACTTTCCTGATTTCACAAGGGCAAGGAAGTAGAATCGCTCTCACCTCAAAGGTACTCAAGGGCAATTTGCATCCATGCATGGTTACACATACATGACCCATTGTTTTTGCTTGGATTTCAAGGAAAAAGTAAAATGGGATGGAAGCTGGCTTGCTTTCTAACATCTAGAGGGATGGACGGAATGGAGCCCAGGGAGACAGGCAGTCGGGGCAGAGCAGCCTGCGCAGGGAATCCTCCCAGTTTCACTTGGGCACAGCAAGCCTCTTGGAAAAACACACAGACACCTGCCCCTTTGACAAGCCTCACTTTGCCCTAAGACACTGCACACGAACAACAAGCTGCACTCTCCAAACTGCTCCAACAACCAGTCCCAAAACTCCTCGTCCCTCCTCACATAGAATCAGAGAATCATTTAGCTTGGAAAAGACCCTTGGGATCATTGAACAAAAAGCTGACAGAAAAGTGCAAAATACGTGCTAAGGCAACCAAGAAAGCTTGGAAACAAAGCCAAGGCTCCCCAAGGGTTATGTTCGGGGCTCATCCCAAGCAAGCGCAGCTGGCAACTTGGAAACCTGCCATCCTCATGCCCACGATTGCCTGACGGAAGGCTCCAAAACCAAAGTGCGCAGGCAACTCGTACCGAAACCCAGCAAAAGGATCGAGAGCGGCTGCCTAGCAAAGGCAAGTTTCTGGGGCGGAAGAAAATACAGGAGGCAGAATGCAACACAAACCCCAACAAGAGCTGCAGGGCATCTCCACAGTTGAAAGGCATCTCTTGACAGAAGGCAGCTGTCAACAGCTGTCTCTTCCCTCTCCTTCCTGCCAAGAGGAGGAAAGGAAAGAGAGGAAGGAAGGAAGGAGGAGGGAGACAAGGAAGGGAAGAAGAGGAAGGAAATCAGGCTCACCCAGTGCAAAGCCATAGCCATCCACGCTGAAGGGAGCACTCCGGCCTTTTGGAAATCCTTCTTTTCTGCTCCTTGGCTCGGCCACCAGCCTGACAGCTTGGCCCTTCAGCAGCAGCCTTGCTCTCCCCGATGGAAGCAGGGCGCTCCACATCACTCTTAGCTGCACTCCATTTGATGGCCTTCCACTGCCAGGCAGGACCAACGGAGGTTGGCAGGCAGTTCTGGGGGCTGCACTTCACTGCCACGGAGAGCAAGCCATGCATGTCCCACCTGGCGATCCTTTGAGACAAAAAGCACGGGGGGAGTTGAAAAGAGTTACTCTGAGAGGAATGAAACCAAGGATCCATCCAATCTGCCACCCTCCAACAGACACGCTAGAGCACGTGCTGAAAAAGCAGCCACCTAGAACCAACAAATAGGCAACACCCCCTTCCTGGCCCTGGGCCCTCTCTTCCTGCCCTGCAGTGGAAAAAAGCACATCAGTTATTTCCATTTCTCTCAGCGAGACTGAAAGCTTTTCACTGCACTTTCCACCCAACTCCTTGCCTCGGCATCAACGCGGAAAATCACCTGCACAAATCAAGTGCATCACAGGCAAAGGCTCCAGAGACTGCAGATGCTCTAAAGACTTCTCTAGGAAACGCTTCAATGGGTCACGCTTAGAGAAAACCTTGACCACGGCGGCTCTCAAATACTTTTGCAACACTTCCCTGACAACCTCCAAAGGTTTGCACAGACGTTCAGCTACCGACTGCCTTTCAAGACAAGAAAGCCCACTCAAGGCAGCAGGCTTTCAGACATCCATTCCACACATCTCCTAGAGCTCAGGGGCCACCACTGCTCTGGCAACCACCTGCTGGGCAAGCACACCTAAACATGGGCCTCTGCACACACCCACCTGCCCACCTCTCCTCCTGCCTTTCACAGACAGCTCTGCAGCACCACAGAAGAAGGAAGCAAGTACATTCAAGAGCTCCTTACACTCAAGGTGTGCTTTGAAAACATTGGCCAGACATTTTGCACAAGGCCACCCACCACAATCAAGGGAGCTCCTGCTTTTTTCAGAGAAAGAGAGAGGGCGCGGGGCTGGGGGTGGGCGGGGGTGAAGAGATCAAGAAATGAGCAGCCACAGAAATGAAACTATTTTCTCCTTTCGACACAATTGGTCCAGGCCAGGGACGGAGAGCACTGCTGGGGGAGAAATCTGGGATGTGTCTCTTTCCAGGCGGCACTTGTGAAGAAGGATCGCTTTACAGCTGGTGAAGAACATGACTACAAGTTTCAAGCAACAACTTCTGGCAAGTGCAACAGGGGAAAAGAGGAACTGGGCTTTCCAGGCTACCTCTGGCCTGCAATTCCGCCGCCATGCTCTGCCCTTTTGCAAAAGGACACAGTGCAAACGGCAGAAAATGGCCCTCCTGTGGCCACCGTGGCCTTGAGGGGACCCCAGGCCTGGCAGGAGGAGGGGGCTGCAGCCCAGGGCACACGAGGGCAGCTGCAGGGCAGTCCCGCTGCCCCAGGAAAAGCCTTGCTCTCTGGCAAGCAAAAGGCCCTTCAGGGCAATGGGGCCTTCAGGGCCTCCTGGGCCGCCCTCCCAGCCACACCGGCGGCCGTTGGTGACGTCACCGGCCTGCCGTTAGGCAAGCAGGCACCTCTGCGGCTGGCCCACAGCTCGCTCAGCACCTACAGATTCTCGCAGCAAGCCTGCTTGGGAGAGGAGGAGGCGGCAAAGAGTGACGAGTGCCCACATTGGGTGGGACGAGTGCCCACATTGGGTGGGCCCAGCCACAAGAGGCTCCTTGGAAGCCCCGAGGATGCCCAAACACACCCAAAAGCGCAAGTGGCTGGACACCAGCAGCAGCAGCCATGGCGGGCGAGTGGAGCCCATGGAGGTCGACCCGCCGCACAAGAGGGACAAGGTAGAGCCCATGGAGGTCGACCTGCCGCAGACCAGGGACGAGGGAGAGCCCATGGAGGTCGATGCCCCCACGGACGACCAAGAGCCCATGGAGGTCGATCCATCTCCCGCAGCCATGACGGGGCACACCTCCACCATGGCCAGGCTGCCTCCAGCAGCACTGTGCCCAAAGCGCCGCAGGACCCCCGCCGCCTCTCAGGGACCCTCCGCAAAGCCAGGGCCCAGCAAGCGGCGCCAGTCCCGCAGACGACGCTAACCGTAAGTGGGCCATCCACACCGCCACGCGGCAGGCTCCGCAGCAAGATCAGACGGCTCTCAAGCTGCTGAGGAGCCCTGCTTTCCCCTTCCCCTAGACCCTGCCCCTCACCAAGGGGGGACATCTCCTCTGCCCTCACGCCTGGGCAAGAGGAAAGGAGAGGGAGAGGGAGAGCGAGACGCAGAGGGAGAGCGAGACGGAGAGGGGCTGCCACCTTCTGCCCGACAGCCCCACAGCACCAGCAGGAGACCTTGCCGCTCCCTACAACTCCCCGAGAGGAGCTTGGAGCCAGGTGGCCCTTGCTCTCTTCTCCCAAGTCACCAGGGATAGGACAACAGAGAAAACGGCCTCCAGTTGTGCCAGGCGACCTTTAGATGGGCTGGTAGCAAAGATTTCCTCACCAAAAGGGTTTAGCTGGGGACTTGGCAGCACCACCTTGAGCTTCCACTTCTTTTCCAACCTCAACCATTCGATGCTTTCTATTTCAGAGCTGTGGGGAAGAGGCGAGGAGAGGGGCTGCCATCTTCAGGCCGGCAGCCCCATAGTACCAGCAGGAGTCCCTTCCAGATGGCTGGAGACGGACGGAGAGCGACGGAGAGCGACGGAGACCACCAGAGACCGCCGCAGGACACCATCGGAGACCGCCGGAGATGACCAGACACTGGTGGTGTCCGGCGGTCTCCGGTGGTCTCGCACCGGAGACCATCGGAGTCCGCTGGAAACCGCCGGAGTCCATCGGAGACCATCGGAGACCACCAGGCACCGCTGGACATCGCCAGAGACCACAGGAGACCACCGGAGACCATCAGAGACCGCCAGACACCGCTGGAGACCGCTGCACAACGCCGCAGCCTCTTGGACTCCCCTGCAGCGCCACCCAGGTTATTGGGGCCTGGACTTGGCAGCGTTTCACTCTGAGGATGAGAAAGCCAGTGCGGGGTGGCTGTCCTCAGCTAGCCCTCCCCTCAGCTAACCAAGGGGTGGCTGAAGAAGAAGCCAGACCCACCCTGGCCATGCCCACACAAGAGCAACAGGGCACCAAAGACGGCAGACGCCCCATCCACGGAAACATTCGAGATGCACACACAGCTCTTCCTTTGCACAAGCACAAGAGTTCCGCACTGACACAAAGAAGTTTGGGCAAGACTGGCCGAGAAACAACTCGAAAAAATACGAAAAACAATCAAAAACAATCAAAGCCAGTGAAAAAGACAAGAACAAACCCAAGAAAAAGCAGGAGCCCTTGCCATCGCACAACTTCCTCCAAAGCATCCCCACCAAGCTCCTCGTCAGCCACCTCTACCAGCACGGGATGCCAGCCCTGCAGAGGACGAGCAAGCAGGCAAAAGTGGAAGAGCTGAAAGCGTAAGTGTGGCCAGCAGCCTGCCTCTCGAGCAGCAGCCCTGACCCCTGCCTCAGAGCACCGCCAAAGCTGTGCAACACAGCCGCTGCCTCCCACCTGCCTTGGCCGAGCTTCGGCCATGCCTCTGGGCAACACCTGCTTTCTTAACGTTGTCTTCTGTTCCCTCAGGGTGGACGACAAGTTGCCTGCGGCCAAAGGCCTCCTCCTGAAGCGGCTCCTCTCCATCCTGCGCCACATCCGCCGCAACGCGTCCACCAGCGGGAGGAGCTGCACCAACCTGGCCATCTGCGCTGGGACAAACCTGAGGAGCCCACCTCAGGAGGACCTGCTGCTGCTGCTGCTGCTGCTGCTGCTGCTGCTGGAGGGGACGGAGAAGGTACGCTGTCTCGAGCAGCCGCCTGCAGCTTTCCAGGCCCATCACAGCTTGGAGCCTCAGACGTCCCTGCCTGCCTCCTCTCTTCAGCAAAAGCTGCTGGGCTGCCTGCCTGCAAGAGCAGCCCCACAGCCACAGCCTGCCTTCTGCGGGGAGCCAAGGGGGAGCAGTGGCAAAGGCTGCTCCACACCTTTTCAGCCACCTGCCCTGAAAGCAAGGCTCTCACGTGTGCAGGTCAAGGGGCTGCTGGACTTCCTGGTGGAGAGAAAAACACTGGGCAATCTCTGGGGCCAAGACGTCTGGCCCTTCCACTCCCTCAGATGAGGAGTCGCCAGCAGCCATGGACACAGCCACAGGTAGCAGGAGGGACTGAGCGTTCTCCCAGCCTGAGCGCAAAGCTGCTGCAGGGCTTTGGGTGGCTTTTGCTTTAGCTCTTGTCCACTTCCCACAAGTCACTTTGCTGCACGGGTTTTTGCTTTCCAGAGTTGCCTTTGCAAGAGCAGGAGTAGATCCGGTGGGAAGATGGGAAACGGCAGAGGTAGGGCAGGTCCACAAACCCTGGCACAAGGCGTCTCGTCTAGGAGGAGTTCCTGAGGAGTCCAAGCAGCTGCTCTGCCTCTTCCTGGTATTTTTCCTCTGTTGCCTTTGGGTAGGGCAAGGGACACCACTGCTAACGCCAACGTTTCTGCTTTAGGCACCCGCTGCTTTGCCTCCCACCGCCCCAGAGACCACGGGAGACTCCCCGGCATGCGCACAACAACTAAAGAGCCTTTCCCAGGAAAGAAGGTAAAAGGAGCCAGCTTTCCTTCCATCAAGACCTCAGGAATCCAGTTGATGCCGCCTTGACCTATCTAACCCCACTGCGCCATGGAAAGCTTTGCAGGCTCCCTCCAGCAAACTGAAACCCCAAGAAAAAGGAAGAGAGAAGAGGCCTGGCACGAGGAGAGGCAACGCCAAAAAGAAGAGAACAGAAGGAAGAGCGCAAAAGACGGGGACGCAAAAAGAGGAGGGAGAAGCCCAGGTGAGTCCCAGGCTCTGCTGCCCATCTTGCCCAGCTGGGCAAACTGCTCTGCTCAGCCTTTGCAAAGAACTCCACGGCAGCTCCCCAGGGGCTCCCCACGGAGCTCTGCTGCGTGCCACAGGGGCGCTGCGCATCTCGGCACACGCACAGTCTCCAAGGGCATTTCCCAGGGGAATACGGCGCCAGAGCCGTCCCCTTGACAGTGCCCGCAAGAGCTCTCCCTTCTGGGCTACAAACAACTCCTTGTCGACTCTGTTTCCCAAAGAAAGGGCAACCAAGTCCTGCCTTTCTGGCTTCATCACTGCTTTCTGACTCTGTCGTTGCAGGTGCCGCTTTCCTGGCAGGAGCCGAAGCCCTGCCATTCCTGGGCTCCCCCACCTCATCTCTGTCCACAATAAAAGGCTGTTTTCTCCCATCTGACTGTGTCTGTCGTCGGCTGTTCTGGAGTGAGAGCTCTTGTTTTGTGAGGGTGCTCGTGAGCATCTGCTCTGCCACAGATATGAGCTAAAGACAATAAAACGTTGTTCCCACTTGTAACCCTTCTGGTGCGTGTCCTTGCAAGTGCTTTTGGAGATGAAAAATCTCTGGCATTTCAGGCTCATCATGATTTGACTCATTGGGAAGCAAGGAGAAGGGGAAGACGGGAAGGGGAGGAAGGGAAGGGGAAGGGAGGGCAAGGGAAAATCTGTTGTAGTTGGTTTGTGAGCACGAGTAGCAAGAAAGACATGCAGAGCAACAAACACAGCAAGCCTCTCGCTTTCTTCATCAACAAACTCAATCCTTAGGCACACTCAGAAAGGTTCAGCATCTACAGATCATGGGCCTAGGCTCAAAAAGGAATGTTTCTTCTCCACATGGACACAAACTCAGGAAATAACACTAGCGGCAATGGTGCTGACAGGGAGAGAGATGACGAGAGGCACTTCCAAAGGGAGCATGTTGCAGCTTGACCTGCCCAGGGACCACCGCCTCCCATTACAGAAAGACATTTCAAAAGGAGCATTTGCCTGGCACTTTCACCATTCAAATGCTACATGCACATTAACAAAGGACTACATACTATTCCACCTCCCAGGTTTTCCCAGCAAGTTTAACGTTTCCACCATGTGAAGGATTGCAAAACAAGTTTTCCATAGAGCAGAGCAATCAAGAAACAAGAACTTCCTCCCACACCAATCACAAGCTTGTCGCCATCCTTAGTTGGTGAAACTGGGACCCAAGCACACTCGGACAAAGCAGAAAAAAAAACTTTCCTGATTTCACAAGGGCAAGGAAGTAGAATCGCTCTCACCTCAAAGGTACTCAAGGGCAATTTGCATCCATGCATGGTTACACATACATGACCCATTGTTTTTGCTTGGATTTCAAGGAAAAAGTAAAATGGGATGGAAGCTGGCTTGCTTTCTAACATCTAGAGGGATGGACGGAATGGAGCCCAGGGAGACAGGCAGTCGGGGCAGAGCAGCCTGCGCAGGGAATCCTCCCGGTTTCACTTGGGCACAGCAAGCCTCTTGGAAAAAACACACAGACACCTGCCCCTTTGACAAGCCTCACTTTGCCCTAAGACACTGCACACGAACAACAAGCTGCACTCTCCAAACTGCTCCAACAACCAGTCCCAAAACTCCTCGTCCCTCCTCACATAGAATCAGAGAATCATTTAGCTTGGAAAAGACCCTTGGGATCATTGAACAAAAAGCTGACAGAAAAGTGCAAAATACGTGCTAAGGCAACCAAGAAAGCTTGGAAACAAAGCCAAGGCTCCCCAAGGGTTATGTTCGGGGCTCATCCCAAGCAAGCGCAGCTGGCAACTTGGAAACCTGCCATCCTCATGCCCACGATTGCCTGACGGAAGGCTCCAAAACCAAAGTGCGCAGGCAACTCGTACCGAAACCCAGCAAAAGGATCGAGAGCGGCTGCCTAGCAAAGGCGAGTTTCTGGGGCGGAAGAAAATACAGGAGGCAGAATGCAACACAAACCCCAACAAGAGCTGCAGGGCATCTCCACAGTTGAAAGGCATCTCTTGACAGAAGGCAGCTGTCAACAGCTGTCTCTTCCCTCTCCTTCCTGCCAAGAGGAGGAAAGGAAAGAGAGGAAGGAAGGAAGGAGGAGGGAGAGAAGGAAGGGAAGAAGAGGAAGGAAATCAGGCTCACCCAGTGCAAAGCCATAGCCATCCACGCTGAAGGGAGCACTCCGGCCTTTTGGAAATCCTTCTTTTCTGCTCCTTGGCTCGGCCACCAGCCTGACAGCTTGGCCCTTCAGCAGCAGCCTTGCTCTCCCCGATGGAAGCAGGGCGCTCCACATCACTCTTCGCTGCACTCCATTTGATGGCCTTCCACTGCCAGGCAGGACCAACGGAGGTTGGCAGGCAGTTCTGGGGGCTGCACTTCACTGCCACGGAGAGCAAGCCATGCATGTCCCACCTGGCGATCCTTTGAGACAAAAAGCACGGGGGGAGTTGAAAAGAGTTACTCTGAGAGGAATGAAACCAAGGATCCATCCAATCTGCCACCCTCCAACAGACACGCTAGAGCACGTGCTGAAAAAGCAGCCACCTAGAACCAACAAATAGGCAACACCCCCTTCCTGGCCCTGGGCCCTCTCTTCCTGCCCTGCAGTGGAAAAAAGCACATTAGTTATTTCCATTTCTCTCAGCGAGACTGAAAGCTTTTCACTGCACTTTCCACCCAACTCCTTGCCTCGGCATCAACGCGGAAAATCACCTGCACAAATCAAGCGCATCACAGGCAAAGGCTCCAGAGACTGCAGATGCTCTAAAGACTTCTCTAGGAAACGCTTCAATGGGTCACGCTTAGAGAAAACCTTGACCACGGCGGCTCTCAAATACTTTTGCAACACTTCCCTGACAACCTCCAAAGGTTTGCACAGACGTTCAGCTACCGACTGCCTTTCAAGACAAGAAAGCCCACTCAAGGCAGCAGGCTTTCAGACATCCATTCCACACATCTCCTAGAGCTCAGGGGCCACCACTGCTCTGGCAACCACCTGCTGGGCAAGCACACCTAAACGTGGGCCTCTGCACACACCCACCTGCCCACCTCTCCTCCTGCCTTTCACAGACAGCTCTGCAGCACCACAGAAGAAGGAAGCAAGTACATTCAAGAGCTCCTTACACTCAAGGTGTGCTTTGAAAACATTGGCCAGACATTTTGCACAAGGCCACCCACCACAATCAAGGGAGCTCCTGCTTTTTTCAGAGAAAGAGAGAGGGCGCGGGGCTGGGGGTGGGCGGGGGTGAAGAGATCAAGAAATGAGCAGCCACAGAAATGAAACTATTTTCTCCTTTCGACACAATTGGTCCAGGCCAGGGACGGAGAGCACTGCTGGGGGAGAAATCTGGGATGTGTCTCTTTCCAGGCGGCACTTGTGAAGAAGGATCGCTTTACAGCTGGTGAAGAACATGACTACAAGTTTCAAGCAACAACTTCTGGCAAGTGCAACAGGGGAAAAGAGGAACTGGGCTTTCCAGGCTACCTCTGGCCTGCAATTCCGCCGCCATGCTCTGCCCTTTTGCAAAAGGACACAGTGCAAACGGCAGAAAATGGCCCTCCTGTGGCCACCGTGGCCTTGAGGGGACCCCAGGCCTGGCAGGAGGAGGGGGCTGCAGCCCAGGGCACACGAGGGCAGCTGCAGGGCAGTCCCGCTGCCCCAGGAAAAGCCTTGCTCTCTGGCAAGCAAAAGGCCCTTCAGGGCAATGGGGCCTTCAGGGCCTCCTGGGCCGCCCTCCCAGCCACACCGGCGGCCGTTGGTGACGTCACCGGCCTGCCGTTAGGCAAGCAGGCACCTCTGCGGCTGGCCCACAGCTCGCTCAGCACCTACAGATTCTCGCAGCAAGCCTGCTTGGGAGAGGAGGAGGCGGCAAAGAGTGACGAGTGCCCACATTGGGTGGGACGAGTGCCCACATTGGGTGGGCCCAGCCACAAGAGGCTCCTTGGAAGCCCCGAGGATGCCCAAACACACCCAAAAGCGCAAGTGGCTGGACACCAGCAGCAGCAGCCATGGCGGGCGAGTGGAGCCCATGGAGGTTGACCCGCCGCACAAGAGGGACAAGGTAGAGCCCATGGAGGTCGACCTGCCGCAGACCAGGGACGAGGGAGAGCCCATGGAGGTCGATGCCCCCACGGACGACCAAGAGCCCATGGAGGTCGATCCATCTCCCGCAGCCATGACGGGGCACACCTCCACCATGGCCAGGCTGCCTCCAGCAGCACTGTGCCCAAAGCGCCGCAGGACCCCCGCCGCCTCTCAGGGACCCTCCGCAAAGCCAGGGCCCAGCAAGCGGCGCCAGTCCCGCAGACGACGCTAACCGTAAGTGGGCCATCCACACCGCCACGCGGCAGGCTCCGCAGCAAGATCAGACGGCTCTCAAGCTGCTGAGGAGCCCTGCTTTCCCCTTCCCCTAGACCCTGCCCCTCACCAAGGGGGGACATCTCCTCTGCCCTCACGCCTGGGCAAGAGGAAAGGAGAGGGAGAGGGAGAGCGAGACGCAGAGGGAGAGCGAGACGGAGAGGGGCTGCCACCTTCTGCCCGACAGCCCCACAGCACCAGCAGGAGACCTTGCCGCTCCCTACAACTCCCCGAGAGGAGCTTGGAGCCAGGTGGCCCTTGCTCTCTTCTCCCAAGTCACCAGGGATAGGACAACAGAGAAAACGGCCTCCAGTTGTGCCAGGCGACCTTTAGATGGGCTGGTAGCAAAGATTTCCTCACCAAAAGGGTTTAGCTGGGGACTTGGCAGCACCACCTTGAGCTTCCACTTCTTTTCCAACCTCAACCATTCGATGCTTTCTATTTCAGAGCTGTGGGGAAGAGGCGAGGAGAGGGGCTGCCATCTTCAGGCCGGCAGCCCCATAGTACCAGCAGGAGTCCCTTCCAGATGGCTGGAGACGGACGGAGAGCGACGGAGAGCGACGGAGACCACCAGAGACCGCCGCAGGACACCATCGGAGACCGCCGGAGATGACCAGACACTGGTGGTGTCCGGCGGTCTCCGGTGGTCTCGCACCGGAGACCATCGGAGTCCGCTGGAAACCGCCGGAGTCCATCGGAGACCATCGGAGACCACCAGGCACTGCTGGACATCGCCAGAGACCACAGGAGACCACCGGAGACCATCAGAGACCGCCAGACACCGCTGGAGACCGCTGCACAACGCCGCAGCCTCTTGGACTCCCCTGCAGCGCCACCCAGGTTATTGGGGCCTGGACTTGGCAGCGTTTCACTCTGAGGATGAGAAAGCCAGTGCGGGGTGGCTGTCCTCAGCTAGCCCTCCCCTCAGCTAACCAAGGGGTGGCTGAAGAAGAAGCCAGACCCACCCTGGCCGTGCCCACACAATAGCAACAGGGCACCAAAGACGGCAGACGCCCCATCCACGGAAACATTCGAGATGCACACACAGCTCTTCCTTTGCACAAGCACAAGAGTTCCGCACTGACACAAAGAAGTTTGGGCAAGACTGGCCGAGAAACAACTCGAAAAAATACGAAAAACAATCAAAAACAATCAAAGCCAGTGAAAAAGACAAGAACAAACCCAAGAAAAAGCAGGAGCCCTTGCCATCGCACAACTTCCCCCAAAGCATCCCCACCAAGCTCCTCGTCAGCCACCTCTACCAGCACGGGATGCCAGCCCTGCAGAGGACGAGCAAGCAGGCAAAAGTGGAAGAGCTGAAAGCGTAAGTGTGGCCAGCAGCCTGCCTCTCGAGCAGCAGCCCTGACCCCTGCCTCAGAGCACCGCCAAAGCTGTGCAACACAGCCGCTGCCTCCCACCTGCCTTGGCCGAGCTTCGGCCATGCCTCTGGGCAACACCTGCTTTCTTAACGTTGTCTTCTGTTCCCTCAGGGTGGACGACAAGTTGCCTGCGGCCAAAGGCCTCCTCCTGAAGCGGCTCCTCTCCATCCTGCGCCACATCCGCCGCAACGCGTCCACCAGCGGGAGGAGCTGCACCAACCTGGCCATCTGCGCTGGGACAAACCTGAGGAGCCCACCTCAGGAGGACCTGCTGCTGCTGCTGCTGCTGCTGCTGCTGCTGGAGGGGACGGAGAAGGTACGCTGTCTCGAGCAGCCGCCTGCAGCTTTCCAGGCCCATCACAGCTTGGAGCCTCAGACGTCCCTGCCTGCCTCCTCTCTTCAGCAAAAGCTGCTGGGCTGCCTGCCTGCAAGAGCAGCCCCACAGCCACAGCCTGCCTTCTGCGGGGAGCCAAGGGGGAGCAGTGGCAAAGGCTGCTCCACACCTTTTCAGCCACCTGCCCTGAAAGCAAGGCTCTCACGTGTGCAGGTCAAGGGGCTGCTGGACTTCCTGGTGGAGAGAAAAACACTGGGCAATCTCTGGGGCCAAGACGTCTGGCCCTTCCACTCCCTCAGATGAGGAGTCGCCAGCAGCCATGGACACAGCCACAGGTAGCAGGAGGGACTGAGCGTTCTCCCAGCCTGAGCGCAAAGCTGCTGCAGGGCTTTGGGTGGCTTTTGCTTTAGCTCTTGTCCACTTCCCACAAGTCACTTTGCTGCACGGGTTTTTGCTTTCCAGAGTTGCCTTTGCAAGAGCAGGAGTAGATCCGGTGGGAAGATGGGAAACGGCAGAGGTAGGGCAGGTCCACAAACCCTGGCACAAGGCGTCTCGTCTAGGAGGAGTTCCTGAGGAGTCCAAGCAGCTGCTCTGCCTCTTCCTGGTATTTTTCCTCTGTTGCCTTTGGGTAGGGCAAGGGACACCACTGCTAACGCCAACATTTCTGCTTTAGGCACCCGCTGCTTTGCCTCCCACCGCCCCAGAGACCACGGGAGACTCCCCGGCATGCGCACAACAACTAAAGAGCCTTTCCCAGCTTTCCTTCCATCAAGACCTCAGGAATCCAGTTGATGCCGCCTTGACCTATCTAACCCCACTGCGCCATGGAAAGCTTTGCAGGCTCCCTCCAGCAAACTGAAACCCCAAGAAAAAGGAAGAGAGAAGAGGCCTGGCACGAGGAGAGGCAACGCCAAAAAGAAGAGAACAGAAGGAAGAGCGCAAAAGACGGGGACGCAAAAAGAGGAGGGAGAAGCCCAGGTGAGTCCCAGGCTCTGCTGCCCATCTTGCCCAGCTGGGCAAACTGCTCTGCTCAGCCTTTGCAAAGAACTCCACGGCAGCTCCCCAGGGGCTCCCCACGGAGCTCTGCTGCGTGCCACAGGGGCGCTGCGCATCTCGGCACACGCACAGTCTCCAAGGGCATTTCCCAGGGGAATACGGTGCCAGAGCCGTCCCCTTGACAGTGCCCGCAAGAGCTCTCCCTTCTGGGCTACAAACAACTCCTTGTCGACTCTGTTTCCCAAAGAAAGGGCAACCAAGTCCTGCCTTTCTGGCTTCATCACTGCTTTCTGACTCTGTCGTTGCAGGTGCCGCTTTCCTGGCAGGAGCCGAAGCCCTGCCATTCCTGGGCTCCCCCACCTCATCTCTGTCCACAATAAAAGGCTGTTTTCTCCCATCTGACTGTGTCTGTCATCGGCTGTTCTGGAGTGAGAGCTCTTGTTTTGTGAGGGTGCTTGTGAGCATCTGCTCTGCCACAGATATGAGCTAAAGACAATAAAACGTTGTTCCCACTTGTAACCCTTCTGGTGCGTGTCCTTGCAAGTGCTTTTGGAGATGAAAAATCTCTGGCATTTCAGGCTCATCATGATTTGACTCATTGGGAAGCAAGGAGAAGGGGAAGACGGGAAGGGGAGGAAGGGAAGGGGAAGGGAGGGCAAGGGAAAATCTGTTGTAGTTGGTTTGTCAGCACGAGTAGCAAGAAAGACATGCAGAGCAACAAACACAGCAAGCCTCTCGCTTTCTTCATCAACAAACTCAATCCTTAGGCACACTCAGAAAGGTTCAGCATCTACAGATCATGGGCCTAGGCTCAAAAAGGAACGTTTCTTCTCCACATGGACACAAACTCAGGAAATAACACTAGCGGCAATGGTGCTGACAGGGAGAGAGATGACGAGAGGCACTTCCAAAGGGAGCATGTTGCAGCTTGACCTGCCCAGGGACCACCGCCTCCCATTACAGAAAGACATTTCAAAAGGAGCATTTGCCTGGCACTTTCACCATTCAAATGCTACATGCACATTAACAAAGGACTACATACTATTCCACCTCCCAGGTTTTCCCAGCAAGTTTAACGTTTCCACCATGTGAAGGATTGCAAAACAAGTTTTCCATAGAGCAGAGCAATCAAGAAACAAGAACTTCCTCCCACACCAATCACAAGCTTGTCGCCATCCTTAGTTGGTGAAACTGGGACCCAAGCACACTCGGACAAAGCAGAAAAAAAAACTTTCCTGATTTCACAAGGGCAAGGAAGTAGAATCGCTCTCACCTCAAAGGTACTCAAGGGCAATTTGCATCCATGCATGGTTACACATACATGACCCATTGTTTTTGCTTGGATTTCAAGGAAAAAGTAAAATGGGATGGAAGCTGGCTTGCTTTCTAACATCTAGAGGGATGGACGGAATGGAGCCCAGGGAGACAGGCAGTCGGGGCAGAGCAGCCTGCGCAGGGAATCCTCCCAGTTTCACTTGGGCACAGCAAGCCTCTTGGAAAAACACACAGACACCTGCCCCTTTGACAAGCCTCACTTTGCCCTAAGACACTGCACACGAACAACAAACTGCACTCTCCAAACTGCTCCAACAACCAGTCCCAAAACTCCTCGTCCCTCCTCACATAGAATCAGAGAATCATTTAGCTTGGAAAAGACCCTTGGGATCATTGAACAAAAAGCTGACAGAAAAGTGCAAAATACGTGCTAAGGCAACCAAGAAAGCTTGGAAACAAAGCCAAGGCTCCCCAAGGGTTATGTTCGGGGCTCATCCCAAGCAAGCGCAGCTGGCAACTTGGAAACCTGCCATCCTCATGCCCACGATTGCCTGACGGAAGGCTCCAAAACCAAAGTGCGCAGGCAACTCGTACCGAAACCCAGCAAAAGGATCGAGAGCGGCTGCCTAGCAAAGGCAAGTTTCTGGGGCGGAAGAAAATACAGGAGGCAGAATGCAACACAAACCCCAACAAGAGCTGCAGGGCATCTCCACAGTTGAAAGGCATCTCTTGACAGAAGGCAGCTGTCAACAGCTGTCTCTTCCCTCTCCTTCCTGCCAAGAGGAGGAAAGGAAAGAGAGGAAGGAAGGAAGGAGGAGGGAGACAAGGAAGGGAAGAAGAGGAAGGAAATCAGGCTCACCCAGTGCAAAGCCATAGCCATCCACGCTGAAGGGAGCACTCCGGCCTTTTGGAAATCCTTCTTTTCTGCTCCTTGGCTCGGCCACCAGCCTGACAGCTTGGCCCTTCAGCAGCAGCCTTGCTCTCCCCGATGGAAGCAGGGCGCTCCACATCACTCTTAGCTGCACTCCATTTGATGGCCTTCCACTGCCAGGCAGGACCAACGGAGGTTGGCAGGCAGTTCTGGGGCTGCCCTTCACTGCCACGGAGAGCAAGCCATGCATGTCCCACCTGGCGATCCTTTGAGACAAAAAGCACGGGGGGAGTTGAAAAGAGTTACTCTGAGAGGAATGAAACCAAGGATCCATCCAATCTGCCACCCTCCAACAGACACGCTAGAGCACGTGCTGAAAAAGCAGCCACCTAGAACCAACAAATAGGCAACACCCCCTTCCTGGCCCTGGGCCCTCTCTTCCTGCCCTGCAGTGGAAAAAAGCACATTAGTTATTTCCATTTCTCTCAGCGAGACTGAAAGCTTTTCACTGCACTTTCCACCCAACTCCTTGCCTCGGCATCAACGCGGAAAATCACCTGCACAAATCAAGCGCATCACAGGCAAAGGCTCCAGAGACTGCAGATGCTCTAAAGACTTCTCTAGGAAACGCTTCAATGGGTCACGCTTAGAGAAAACCTTGACCACGGCGGCTCTCAAATACTTTTGCAACACTTCCCTGACAACCTCCAAAGGTTTGCACAGACGTTCAGCTACCGACTGCCTTTCAAGACAAGAAAGCCCACTCAAGGCAGCAGGCTTTCAGACATCCATTCCACACATCTCCTAGAGCTCAGGGGCCACCACTGCTCTGGCAACCACCTGCTGGGCAAGCACACCTAAACGTGGGCCTCTGCACACACCCACCTGCCCACCTCTCCTCCTGCCTTTCACAGACAGCTCTGCAGCACCACAGAAGAAGGAAGCAAGTACATTCAAGAGCTCCTTACACTCAAGGTGTGCTTTGAAAACATTGGCCAGACATTTTGCACAAGGCCACCCACCACAATCAAGGGAGCTCCTGCTTTTTTCAGAGAAAGAGAGAGGGCGCGGGGCTGGGGGTGGGCGGGGGTGAAGAGATCAAGAAATGAGCAGCCACAGAAATGAAACTATTTTCTCCTTTCGACACAATTGGTCCAGGCCAGGGACGGAGAGCACTGCTGGGGGAGAAATCTGGGATGTGTCTCTTTCCAGGCGGCACTTGTGAAGAAGGATCGCTTTACAGCTGGTGAAGAACATGACTACAAGTTTCAAGCAACAACTTCTGGCAAGTGCAACAGGGGAAAAGAGGAACTGGGCTTTCCAGGCTACCTCTGGCCTGCAATTCCGCCGCCATGCTCTGCCCTTTTGCAAAAGGACACAGTGCAAACGGCAGAAAATGGCCCTCCTGTGGCCACCGTGGCCTTGAGGGGACCCCAGGCCTGGCAGGAGGAGGGGGCTGCAGCCCAGGGCACACGAGGGCAGCTGCAGGGCAGTCCCGCTGCCCCAGGAAAAGCCTTGCTCTCTGGCAAGCAAAAGGCCCTTCAGGGCAATGGGGCCTTCAGGGCCTCCTGGGCCGCCCTCCCAGACACACCGGCGGCCGTTGGTGACGTCACCGGCCTGCCGTTAGGCAAGCAGGCACCTCTGCGGCTGGCCCACAGCTCGCTCAGCACCTACAGATTCTCGCAGCAAGCCTGCTTGGGAGAGGAGGAGGCGGCAAAGAGTGACGAGTGCCCACATTGGGTGGGACGAGTGCCCACATTGGGTGGGCCCAGCCACAAGAGGCTCCTTGGAAGCCCCGAGGATGCCCAAACACACCCAAAAGCGCAAGTGGCTGGACACCAGCAGCAGCAGCCATGGCGGGCGAGTGGAGCCCATGGAGGTCGACCCGCCGCACAAGAGGGACAAGGTAGAGCCCATGGAGGTCGACCTGCCGCAGACCAGGGACGAGGGAGAGCCCATGGAGGTCGATGCCCCCACGGACGACCAAGAGCCCATGGAGGTCGATCCATCTCCCGCAGCCATGACGGGGCACACCTCCACCATGGCCAGGCTGCCTCCAGCAGCACTGTGCCCAAAGCGCCGCAGGACCCCCGCCGCCTCTCAGGGACCCTCCGCAAAGCCAGGGCCCAGCAAGCGGCGCCAGTCCCGCAGACGACGCTAACCGTAAGTGGGCCATCCACACCGCCACGCGGCAGGCTCCGCAGCAAGATCAGACGGCTCTCAAGCCGCTGAGGAGCCCTGCTTTCCCCTTCCCCTAGACCCTGCCCCTCACCAAGGGGGGACATCTCCTCTGCCCTCACGCCTGGGCAAGAGGAAAGGAGAGGGAGAGGGAGAGCGAGACGCAGAGGGAGAGCGAGACGGAGAGGGGCTGCCACCTTCTGCCCGACAGCCCCACAGCACCAGCAGGAGACCTTGCCGCTCCCTACAACTCCCCGAGAGGAGCTTGGAGCCAGGTGGCCCTTGCTCTCTTCTCCCAAGTCACCAGGGATAGGACAACAGAGAAAACGGCCTCCAGTTGTGCCAGGCGACCTTTAGATGGGCTGGTAGCAAAGATTTCCTCACCAAAAGGGTTTAGCTGGGGACTTGGCAGCACCACCTTGAGCTTCCACTTCTTTTCCAACCTCAACCATTCGATGCTTTCTATTTCAGAGCTGTGGGGAAGAGGCGAGGAGAGGGGCTGCCATCTTCAGGCCGGCAGCCCCATAGTACCAGCAGGAGTCCCTTCCAGATGGCTGGAGACGGACGGAGAGCGACGGAGAGCGACGGAGACCACCAGAGACCGCCGCAGGACACCATCGGAGACCGCCGGAGATGACCAGACACTGGTGGTGTCCGGCGGTCTCCGGTGGTCTCGCACCGGAGACCATCGGAGTCCGCTGGAAACCGCCGGAGTCCATCGGAGACCATCGGAGACCACCAGGCACTGCTGGACATCGCCAGAGACCACAGGAGACCACCGGAGACCATCAGAGACCGCCAGACACCGCTGGAGACCGCTGCACAACGCCGCAGCCTCTTGGACTCCCCTGCAGCGCCACCCAGGTTATTGGGGCCTGGACTTGGCAGCGTTTCACTCTGAGGATGAGAAAGCCAGTGCGGGGTGGCTGTCCTCAGCTAGCCCTCCCCTCAGCTAACCAAGGGGTGGCTGAAGAAGAAGCCAGACCCACCCTGGCCGTGCCCACACAATAGCAACAGGGCACCAAAGACGGCAGACGCCCCATCCACGGAAACATTCGAGATGCACACACAGCTCTTCCTTTGCACAAGCACAAGAGTTCCGCACTGACACAAAGAAGTTTGGGCAAGACTGGCCGAGAAACAACTCGAAAAAATACGAAAAACAATCAAAAACAATCAAAGCCAGTGAAAAAGACAAGAACAAACCCAAGAAAAAGCAGGAGCCCTTGCCATCGCACAACTTCCCCCAAAGCATCCCCACCAAGCTCCTCGTCAGCCACCTCTACCAGCACGGGATGCCAGCCCTGCAGAGGACGAGCAAGCAGGCAAAAGTGGAAGAGCTGAAAGCGTAAGTGTGGCCAGCAGCCTGCCTCTCGAGCAGCAGCCCTGACCGCTGCCTCAGAGCACCGCCAAAGCTGTGCAACACAGCCGCTGCCTCCCACCTGCCTTGGCCGAGCTTCGGCCATGCCTCTGGGCAACACCTGCTTTCTTAACGTTGTCTTCTGTTCCCTCAGGGTGGACGACAAGTTGCCTGCGGCCAAAGGCCTCCTCCTGAAGCGGCTCCTCTCCATCCTGCGCCACATCCGCCGCAACGCGTCCACCAGCGGGAGGAGCTGCACCAACCTGGCCATCTGCGCTGGGACAAACCTGAGGAGCCCACCTCAGGAGGACCTGCTGCTGCTGCTGCTGCTGCTGCTGCTGCTGGAGGGGACGGAGAAGGTACGCTGTCTCGAGCAGCCGCCTGCAGCTTTCCAGGCCCATCACAGCTTGGAGCCTCAGACGTCCCTGCCTGCCTCCTCTCTTCAGCAAAAGCTGCTGGGCTGCCTGCCTGCAAGAGCAGCCCCACAGCCACAGCCTGCCTTCTGCGGGGAGCCAAGGGGGAGCAGTGGCAAAGGCTGCTCCACACCTTTTCAGCCACCTGCCCTGAAAGCAAGGCTCTCACGTGTGCAGGTCAAGGGGCTGCTGGACTTCCTGGTGGAGAGAAAAACACTGGGCAATCTCTGGGGCCAAGACGTCTGGCCCTTCCACTCCCTCAGATGAGGAGTCGCCAGCAGCCATGGACACAGCCACAGGTAGCAGGAGGGACTGAGCGTTCTCCCAGCCTGAGCGCAAAGCTGCTGCAGGGCTTTGGGTGGCTTTTGCTTTAGCTCTTGTCCACTTCCCACAAGTCACTTTGCTGCACGGGTTTTTGCTTTCCAGAGTTGCCTTTGCAAGAGCAGGAGTAGATCCGGTGGGAAGATGGGAAACGGCAGAGGTAGGGCAGGTCCACAAACCCTGGCACAAGGCGTCTCGTCTAGGAGGAGTTCCTGAGGAGTCCAAGCAGCTGCTCTGCCTCTTCCTGGTATTTTTCCTCTGTTGCCTTTGGGTAGGGCAAGGGACACCACTGCTAACGCCAACATTTCTGCTTTAGGCACCCGCTGCTTTGCCTCCCACCGCCCCAGAGACCACGGGAGACTCCCCGGCATGCGCACAACAACTAAAGAGCCTTTCCCAGCTTTCCTTCCATCAAGACCTCAGGAATCCAGTTGATGCCGCCTTGACCTATCTAACCCCACTGCGCCATGGAAAGCTTTGCAGGCTCCCTCCAGCAAACTGAAACCCCAAGAAAAAGGAAGAGAGAAGAGGCCTGGCACGAGGAGAGGCAACGCCATAAAGAAGAGAACAGAAGGAAGAGCGCAAAAGACGGGGACGCAAAAAGAGGAGGGAGAAGCCCAGGTGAGTCCCAGGCTCTGCTGCCCATCTTGCCCAGCTGGGCAAACTGCTCTGCTCAGCCTTTGCAAAGAACTCCACGGCAGCTCCCCAGGGGCTCCCCACGGAGCTCTGCTGCGTGCCACAGGGGCGCTGCGCATCTCGGCACACGCACAGTCTCCAAGGGCATTTCCCAGGGGAATACGGTGCCAGAGCCGTCCCCTTGACAGTGCCCGCAAGAGCTCTCCCTTCTGGGCTACAAACAACTCCTTGTCGACTCTGTTTCCCAAAGAAAGGGCAACCAAGTCCTGCCTTTCTGGCTTCATCACTGCTTTCTGACTCTGTCGTTGCAGGTGCCGCTTTCCTGGCAGGAGCCGAAGCCCTGCCATTCCTGGGCTCCCCCACCTCATCTCTGTCCACAATAAAAGGCTGTTTTCTCCCATCTGACTGTGTCTGTCGTCGGCTGTTCTGGAGTGAGAGCTCTTGTTTTGTGAGGGTGCTCGTGAGCATCTGCTCTGCCACAGATATGAGCTAAAGACAATAAAACGTTGTTCCCACTTGCAACCCTTCTGGTGCGTGTCCTTGTAAGTGCTTTTGGAGATGAAAAATCTCTGGCATTTCAGGCTCATCATGATTTGACTCATTGGGAAGCAAGGAGAAGGGGAAGACGGGAAGGGGAGGAAGGGAAGGGGAAGGGAGGGCAAGGGAAAATCTGTTGTAGTTGCTTTGTGAGCACGAGTAGCAAGAAAGACATGCAGAGCAACAAACACAGCAAGCCTCTCGCTTTCTTCATCAACAAACTCAATCCTTAGGCACACTCAGAAAGGTTCAGCATCTACAGATCATGGGCCTAGGCTCAAAAAGGAATGTTTCTTCTCCACATGGACACAAACTCAGGAAATAACACTAGCGGCAATGGTGCTGACAGGGAGAGAGATGACGAGAGGCACTTCCAAAGGGAGCATGTTGCAGCTTGACCTGCCCAGGGACCACCGCCTCCCATTACAGAAAGACATTTCAAAAGGAGCATTTGCCTGGCACTTTCACCATTCAAATGCTACATGCACATTAACAAAGGACTACATACTATTCCACCTCCCAGGTTTTCCCAGCAAGTTTAACGTTTCCACCATGTGAAGGATTGCAAAACAAGTTTTCCATAGAGCAGAGCAATCAAGAAACAAGAACTTCCTCCCACACCAATCACAAGCTTGTCGCCATCCTTAGTTGGTGAAACTGGGACCCAAGCACACTCGGACAAAGCAGAAAAAAAAACTTTCCTGATTTCACAAGGGCAAGGAAGTAGAATCGCTCTCACCTCAAAGGTACTCAAGGGCAATTTGCATCCATGCATGGTTACACATACATGACCCATTGTTTTTGCTTGGATTTCAAGGAAAAAGTAAAATGGGATGGAAGCTGGCTTGCTTTCTAACATCTAGAGGGATGGACGGAATGGAGCCCAGGGAGACAGGCAGTCGGGGCAGAGCAGCCTGCGCAGGGAATCCTCCCGGTTTCACTTGGGCACAGCAAGCCTCTTGGAAAAACACACAGACACCTGCCCCTTTGACAAGCCTCACTTTGCCCTAAGACACTGCACACGAACAACAAGCTGCACTCTCCAAACTGCTCCAACAACCAGTCCCAAAACTCCTCGTCCCTCCTCACATAGAATCAGAGAATCATTTAGCTTGGAAAAGACCCTTGGGATCATTGAACAAAAAGCTGACAGAAAAGTGCAAAATACGTGCTAAGGCAACCAAGAAAGCTTGGAAACAAAGCCAAGGCTCCCCAAGGGTTATGTTCTGGGCTCATCCCAAGCAAGCGCAGCTGGCAACTTGGAAACCTGCCATCCTCATGCCCACGATTGCCTGACGGAAGGCTCCAAAACCAAAGTGCGCAGGCAACTCGTACCGAAACCCAGCAAAAGGATCGAGAGCGGCTGCCTAGCAAAGGCAAGTTTCTGGGGCGGAAGAAAATACAGGAGGCAGAATGCAACACAAACCCCAACAAGAGCTGCAGGGCATCTCCACAGTTGAAAGGCATCTCTTGACAGAAGGCAGCTGTCAACAGCTGTCTCTTCCCTCTCCTTCCTGCCAAGAGGAGGAAAGGAAAGAGAGGAAGGAAGGAAGGAGGAGGGAGAGAAGGAAGGGAAGAAGAGGAAGGAAATCAGGCTCACCCAGTGCAAAGCCATAGCCATCCACGCTGAAGGGAGCACTCCGGCCTTTTGGAAATCCTTCTTTTCTGCTCCTTGGCTCGGCCACCAGCCTGACAGCTTGGCCCTTCAGCAGCAGCCTTGCTCTCCCCGATGGAAGCAGGGCGCTCCACATCACTCTTCGCTGCACTCCATTTGATGGCCTTCCACTGCCAGGCAGGACCAACGGAGGTTGGCAGGCAGTTCTGGGGGCTGCACTTCACTGCCACGGAGAGCAAGCCATGCATGTCCCACCTGGCGATCCTTTGAGACAAAAAGCACGGGGGGAGTTGAAAAGAGTTACTCTGAGAGGAATGAAACCAAGGATCCATCCAATCTGCCACCCTCCAACAGACACGCTAGAGCACGTGCTGAAAAAGCAGCCACCTAGAACCAACAAATAGGCAACACCCCCTTCCTGGCCCTGGGCCCTCTCTTCCTGCCCTGCAGTGGAAAAAAGCACATTAGTTATTTCCATTTCTCTCAGCGAGACTGAAAGCTTTTCACTGCACTTTCCACCCAACTCCTTGCCTCGGCATCAACGCGGAAAATCACCTGCACAAATCAAGCGCATCACAGGCAAAGGCTCCAGAGACTGCAGATGCTCTAAAGACTTCTCTAGGAAACGCTTCAATGGGTCACGCTTAGAGAAAACCTTGACCACGGCGGCTCTCAAATACTTTTGCAACACTTCCCTGACAACCTCCAAAGGTTTGCACAGACGTTCAGCTACCGACTGCCTTTCAAGACAAGAAAGCCCACTCAAGGCAGCAGGCTTTCAGACATCCATTCCACACATCTCCTAGAGCTCAGGGGCCACCACTGCTCTGGCAACCACCTGCTGGGCAAGCACACCTAAACATGGGCCTCTGCACACACCCACCTGCCCACCTCTCCTCCTGCCTTTCACAGACAGCTCTGCAGCACCACAGAAGAAGGAAGCAAGTACATTCAAGAGCTCCTTACACTCAAGGTGTGCTTTGAAAACATTGGCCAGACATTTTGCACAAGGCCACCCACCACAATCAAGGGAGCTCCTGCTTTTTTCAGAGAAAGAGAGAGGGCGCGGGGCTGGGGGTGGGCGGGGGTGAAGAGATCAAGAAATGAGCAGCCACAGAAATGAAACTATTTTCTCCTTTCGACACAATTGGTCCAGGCCAGGGACGGAGAGCACTGCTGGGGGAGAAATCTGGGATGTGTCTCTTTCCAGGCGGCACTTGTGAAGAAGGATCGCTTTACAGCTGGTGAAGAACATGACTACAAGTTTCAAGCAACAACTTCTGGCAAGTGCAACAGGGGAAAAGAGGAACTGGGCTTTCCAGGCTACCTCTGGCCTGCAATTCCGCCGCCATGCTCTGCCCTTTTGCAAAAGGACACAGTGCAAACGGCAGAAAATGGCCCTCCTGTGGCCACCGTGGCCTTGAGGGGACCCCAGGCCTGGCAGGAGGAGGGGGCTGCAGCCCAGGGCACACGAGGGCAGCTGCAGGGCAGTCCCGCTGCCCCAGGAAAAGCCTTGCTCTCTGGCAAGCAAAAGGCCCTTCAGGGCAATGGGGCCTTCAGGGCCTCCTGGGCCGCCCTCCCAGCCACACCGGCGGCCGTTGGTGATGTCACCGGCCTGCCGTTAGGCAAGCAGGCACCTCTGCGGCTGGCCCACAGCTCGCTCAGCACCTGCAGATTCTCGCAGCAAGCCTGCTTGGGAGAGGAGGAGGCGGCAAAGAGTGACGAGTGCCCACATTGGGTGGGACGAGTGCCCACATTGGGTGGGCCCAGCCACAAGAGGCTCCTTGGAAGCCCCGAGGATGCCCAAACACACCCAAAAGCGCAAGTGGCTGGACACCAGCAGCAGCAGCCATGGCGGGCGAGTGGAGCCCATGGAGGTCGACCCGCCGCACAAGAGGGACAAGGTAGAGCCCATGGAGGTCGACCTGCCGCAGACCAGGGACGAGGGAGAGCCCATGGAGGTCGATGCCCCCACGGACGACCAAGAGCCCATGGAGGTCGATCCATCTCCCGCAGCCATGACGGGGCACACCTCCACCATGGCCAGGCTGCCTCCAGCAGCACTGTGCCCAAAGCGCCGCAGGACCCCCGCCGCCTCTCAGGGACCCTCCGCAAAGCCAGGGCCCAGCAAGCGGCGCCAGTCCCGCAGACGACGCTAACCGTAAGTGGGCCATCCACACCGCCACGCGGCAGGCTCCGCAGCAAGATCAGACGGCTCTCAAGCCGCTGAGGAGCCCTGCTTTCCCCTTCCCCTAGACCCTGCCCCTCACCAAGGGGGGACATCTCCTCTGCCCTCACGCCTGGGCAAGAGGAAAGGAGAGGGAGAGGGAGAGCGAGACGCAGAGGGAGAGCGAGACGGAGAGGGGCTGCCACCTTCTGCCCGACAGCCCCACAGCACCAGCAGGAGACCTTGCCGCTCCCTACAACTCCCCGAGAGGAGCTTGGAGCCAGGTGGCCCTTGCTCTCTTCTCCCAAGTCACCAGGGATAGGACAACAGAGAAAACGGCCTCCAGTTGTGCCAGGCGACCTTTAGATGGGCTGGTAGCAAAGATTTCCTCACCAAAAGGGTTTAGCTGGGGACTTGGCAGCACCACCTTGAGCTTCCACTTCTTTTCCAACCTCAACCATTCGATGCTTTCTATTTCAGAGCTGTGGGGAAGAGGCGAGGAGAGGGGCTGCCATCTTCAGGCCGGCAGCCCCATAGTACCAGCAGGAGTCCCTTCCAGATGGCTGGAGACGGACGGAGAGCGACGGAGAGCGACGGAGACCACCAGAGACCGCCGCAGGACACCATCGGAGACCGCCGGAGATGACCAGACACTGGTGGTGTCCGGCGGTCTCCGGTGGTCTCGCACCGGAGACCATCGGAGTCCGCTGGAAACCGCCGGAGTCCATCGGAGACCATCGGAGACCACCAGGCACCGCTGGACATCGCCAGAGACCACAGGAGACCACCGGAGACCATCAGAGACCGCCAGACACCGCTGGAGACCGCTGCACAACGCCGCAGCCTCTTGGACTCCCCTGCAGCGCCACCCAGGTTATTGGGGCCTGGACTTGGCAGCGTTTCACTCTGAGGATGAGAAAGCCAGTGCGGGGTGGCTGTCCTCAGCTAGCCCTCCCCTCAGCTAACCAAGGGGTGGCTGAAGAAGAAGCCAGACCCACCCTGGCCATGCCCACACAAGAGCAACAGGGCACCAAAGACGGCAGACGCCCCATCCACGGAAACATTCGAGATGCACACACAGCTCTTCCTTTGCACAAGCACAAGAGTTCCGCACTGACACAAAGAAGTTTGGGCAAGACTGGCCAAGAAACAACTCGAAAAAATACGAAAAACAATCAAAAACAATCAAAGCCAGTGAAAAAGACAAGAACAAACCCAAGAAAAAGCAGGAGCCCTTGCCATCGCACAACTTCCCCCAAAGCATCCCCACCAAGCTCCTCGTCAGCCACCTCTACCAGCACGGGATGCCAGCCCTGCAGAGGACGAGCAAGCAGGCAAAAGTGGAAGAGCTGAAAGCGTAAGTGTGGCCAGCAGCCTGCCTCTCGAGCAGCAGCCCTGACCCCTGCCTCAGAGCACCGCCAAAGCTGTGCAACACAGCCGCTGCCTCCCACCTGCCTTGGCCGAGCTTCGGCCATGCCTCTGGGCAACACCTGCTTTCTTAACGTTGTCTTCTGTTCCCTCAGGGTGGACGACAAGTTGCCTGCGGCCAAAGGCCTCCTCCTGAAGCGGCTCCTCTCCATCCTGCGCCACATCCGCCGCAACGCGTCCACCAGCGGGAGGAGCTGCACCAACCTGGCCATCTGCGCTGGGACAAACCTGAGGAGCCCACCTCAGGAGGACCTGCTGCTGCTGCTGCTGCTGCTGCTGGAGGCCATGCTGGAGGGGACGGAGAAGGTACGCTGTCTCGAGCAGCCACCTGCAGCTTTCCAGGCCCATCACAGCTTGGAGCCTCAGACATCCCTGCCTGCCTCCTCTCTTCAGCAAAAGCTGCTGGGCTGCCTGCCTGCAAGAGCAGCCCCACAGCCACAGCCTGCCTTCTGCGGGGAGCCAAGGGGGAGCAGTGGCAAAGGCTGCTCCACACCTTTTCAGCCACCTGCCCTGAAAGCAAGGCTCTCACGTGTGCAGGTCAAGGGGCTGCTGGACTTCCTGGTGGAGAGAAAAACACTGGGCAATCTCTGGGGCCAAGACATCTGGCCCTTCCACTCCCTCAGATGAGGAGTCGCCAGCAGCCATGGACACAGCCACAGGTAGCAGGAGGGACTGAGCGTTCTCCCAGCCTGAGCGCAAAGCTGCTGCAGGGCTTTGGGTGGCTTTTGCTTTAGCTCTTGTCCACTTCCCACAAGTCACTTTGCTGCACGGGTTTTTGCTTTCCAGAGTTGCCTTTGCAAGAGCAGGAGTAGATCCGGTGGGAAGATGGGAAACGGCAGAGGTAGGGCAGGTCCACAAACCCTGGCACAAGGCGTCTCGTCTAGGAGGAGTTCCTGAGGAGTCCAAGCAGCTGCTCTGCCTCTTCCTGGTATTTTTCCTCTGTTGCCTTTGGGTAGGGCAAGGGACACCACTGCTAACGCCAACGTTTCTGCTTTAGGCACCCGCTGCTTTGCCTCCCACCGCCCCAGAGACCACGGGAGACTCCCCGGCATGCGCACAACAACTAAAGAGCCTTTCCCAGGAAAGAAGGTAAAAGGAGCCAGCTTTCCTTCCATCAAGACCTCAGGAATCCAGTTGATGCCGCCTTGACCTATCTAACCCCACTGCGCCATGGAAAGCTTTGCAGGCTCCCTCCAGCAAACTGAAACCCCAAGAAAAAGGAAGAGAGAAGAGGCCTGGCACGAGGAGAGGCAACGCCAAAAAGAAGAGAACAGAAGGAAGAGCGCAAAAGACGGGGACGCAAAAAGAGGAGGGAGAAGCCCAGGTGAGTCCCAGGCTCTGCTGCCCATCTTGCCCAGCTGGGCAAACTGCTCTGCTCAGCCTTTGCAAAGAACTCCACGGCAGCTCCCCAGGGGCTCCCCACGGAGCTCTGCTGCGTGCCACAGGGGCGCTGCGCATCTCGGCACACGCACAGTCTCCAAGGGCATTTCCCAGGGGAATACGGCGCCAGAGCCGTCCCCTTGACAGTGCCCGCAAGAGCTCTCCCTTCTGGGCTACAAACAACTCCTTGTCGACTCTGTTTCCCAAAGAAAGGGCAACCAAGTCCTGCCTTTCTGGCTTCATCACTGCTTTCTGACTCTGTCGTTGCAGGTGCCGCTTTCCTGGCAGGAGCCGAAGCCCTGCCATTCCTGGGCTCCCCCACCTCATCTCTGTCCACAATAAAAGGCTGTTTTCTCCCATCTGACTGTGTCTGTCGTCGGCTGTTCTGGAGTGAGAGCTCTTGTTTTGTGAGGGTGCTCGTGAGCATCTGCTCTGCCACAGATATGAGCTAAAGACAATAAAACGTTGTTCCCACTTGTAACCCTTCTGGTGCGTGTCCTTGCAAGTGCTTTTGGAGATGAAAAATCTCTGGCATTTCAGGCTCATCATGATTTGACTCATTGGGAAGCAAGGAGAAGGGGAAGACGGGAAGGGGAGGAAGGGAAGGGGAAGGGAGGGCAAGGGAAAATCTGTTGTAGTTGGTTTGTGAGCACGAGTAGCAAGAAAGACATGCAGAGCAACAAACACAGCAAGCCTCTCGCTTTCTTCATCAACAAACTCAATCCTTAGGCACACTCAGAAAGGTTCAGCATCTACAGATCATGGGCCTAGGCTCAAAAAGGAATGTTTCTTCTCCACATGGACACAAACTCAGGAAATAACACTAGCGGCAATGGTGCTGACAGGGAGAGAGATGACGAGAGGCACTTCCAAAGGGAGCATGTTGCAGCTTGACCTGCCCAGGGACCACCGCCTCCCATTACAGAAAGACATTTCAAAAGGAGCATTTGCCTGGCACTTTCACCATTCAAATGCTACATGCACATTAACAAAGGACTACATACTATTCCACCTCCCAGGTTTTCCCAGCAAGTTTAACGTTTCCACCATGTGAAGGATTGCAAAACAAGTTTTCCATAGAGCAGAGCAATCAAGAAACAAGAACTTCCTCCCACACCAATCACAAGCTTGTCGCCATCCTTAGTTGGTGAAACTGGGACCCAAGCACACTCGGACAAAGCAGAAAAAAAAACTTTCCTGATTTCACAAGGGCAAGGAAGTAGAATCGCTCTCACCTCAAAGGTACTCAAGGGCAATTTGCATCCATGCATGGTTACACATACATGACCCATTGTTTTTGCTTGGATTTCAAGGAAAAAGTAAAATGGGATGGAAGCTGGCTTGCTTTCTAACATCTAGAGGGATGGACGGAATGGAGCCCAGGGAGACAGGCAGTCGGGGCAGAGCAGCCTGCGCAGGGAATCCTCCCGGTTTCACTTGGGCACAGCAAGCCTCTTGGAAAAAACACACAGACACCTGCCCCTTTGACAAGCCTCACTTTGCCCTAAGACACTGCACACGAACAACAAGCTGCACTCTCCAAACTGCTCCAACAACCAGTCCCAAAACTCCTCGTCCCTCCTCACATAGAATCAGAGAATCATTTAGCTTGGAAAAGACCCTTGGGATCATTGAACAAAAAGCTGACAGAAAAGTGCAAAATACGTGCTAAGGCAACCAAGAAAGCTTGGAAACAAAGCCAAGGCTCCCCAAGGGTTATGTTCGGGGCTCATCCCAAGCAAGCGCAGCTGGCAACTTGGAAACCTGCCATCCTCATGCCCACGATTGCCTGACGGAAGGCTCCAAAACCAAAGTGCGCAGGCAACTCGTACCGAAACCCAGCAAAAGGATCGAGAGCGGCTGCCTAGCAAAGGCGAGTTTCTGGGGCGGAAGAAAATACAGGAGGCAGAATGCAACACAAACCCCAACAAGAGCTGCAGGGCATCTCCACAGTTGAAAGGCATCTCTTGACAGAAGGCAGCTGTCAACAGCTGTCTCTTCCCTCTCCTTCCTGCCAAGAGGAGGAAAGGAAAGAGAGGAAGGAAGGAAGGAGGAGGGAGAGAAGGAAGGGAAGAAGAGGAAGGAAATCAGGCTCACCCAGTGCAAAGCCATAGCCATCCACGCTGAAGGGAGCACTCCGGCCTTTTGGAAATCCTTCTTTTCTGCTCCTTGGCTCGGCCACCAGCCTGACAGCTTGGCCCTTCAGCAGCAGCCTTGCTCTCCCCGATGGAAGCAGGGCGCTCCACATCACTCTTCGCTGCACTCCATTTGATGGCCTTCCACTGCCAGGCAGGACCAACGGAGGTTGGCAGGCAGTTCTGGGGGCTGCACTTCACTGCCACGGAGAGCAAGCCATGCATGTCCCACCTGGCGATCCTTTGAGACAAAAAGCACGGGGGGAGTTGAAAAGAGTTACTCTGAGAGGAATGAAACCAAGGATCCATCCAATCTGCCACCCTCCAACAGACACGCTAGAGCACGTGCTGAAAAAGCAGCCACCTAGAACCAACAAATAGGCAACACCCCCTTCCTGGCCCTGGGCCCTCTCTTCCTGCCCTGCAGTGGAAAAAAGCACATTAGTTATTTCCATTTCTCTCAGCGAGACTGAAAGCTTTTCACTGCACTTTCCACCCAACTCCTTGCCTCGGCATCAACGCGGAAAATCACCTGCACAAATCAAGCGCATCACAGGCAAAGGCTCCAGAGACTGCAGATGCTCTAAAGACTTCTCTAGGAAACGCTTCAGTGGGTCACGCTTAGAGAAAACCTTGACCACGGCGGCTCTCAAATACTTTTGCAACACTTCCCTGACAACCTCCAAAGGTTTGCACAGACGTTCAGCTACCGACTGCCTTTCAAGACAAGAAAGCCCACTCAAGGCAGCAGGCTTTCAGACATCCATTCCACACATCTCCTAGAGCTCAGGGGCCACCACTGCTCTGGCAACCACCTGCTGGGCAAGCACACCTAAACGTGGGCCTCTGCACACACCCACCTGCCCACCTCTCCTCCTGCCTTTCACAGACAGCTCTGCAGCACCACAGAAGAAGGAAGCAAGTACATTCAAGAGCTCCTTACACTCAAGGTGTGCTTTGAAAACATTGGCCAGACATTTTGCACAAGGCCACCCACCACAATCAAGGGAGCTCCTGCTTTTTTCAGAGAAAGAGAGAGGGCGCGGGGCTGGGGGTGGGCGGGGGTGAAGAGATCAAGAAATGAGCAGCCACAGAAATGAAACTATTTTCTCCTTTCGACACAATTGGTCCAGGCCAGGGACGGAGAGCACTGCTGGGGGAGAAATCTGGGATGTGTCTCTTTCCAGGCGGCACTTGTGAAGAAGGATCGCTTTACAGCTGGTGAAGAACATGACTACAAGTTTCAAGCAACAACTTCTGGCAAGTGCAACAGGGGAAAAGAGGAACTGGGCTTTCCAGGCTACCTCTGGCCTGCAATTCCGCCGCCATGCTCTGCCCTTTTGCAAAAGGACACAGTGCAAACGGCAGAAAATGGCCCTCCTGTGGCCACCGTGGCCTTGAGGGGACCCCAGGCCTGGCAGGAGGAGGGGGCTGCAGCCCAGGGCACACGAGGGCAGCTGCAGGGCAGTCCCGCTGCCCCAGGAAAAGCCTTGCTCTCTGGCAAGCAAAAGGCCCTTCAGGGCAATGGGGCCTTCAGGGCCTCCTGGGCCGCCCTCCCAGCCACACCGGCGGCCGTTGGTGACGTCACCGGCCTGCCGTTAGGCAAGCAGGCACCTCTGCGGCTGGCCCACAGCTCGCTCAGCACCTACAGATTCTCGCAGCAAGCCTGCTTGGGAGAGGAGGAGGCGGCAAAGAGTGACGAGTGCCCACATTGGGTGGGACGAGTGCCCACATTGGGTGGGCCCAGCCACAAGAGGCTCCTTGGAAGCCCCGAGGATGCCCAAACACACCCAAAAGCGCAAGTGGCTGGACACCAGCAGCAGCAGCCATGGCGGGCGAGTGGAGCCCATGGAGGTCGACCCGCCGCACAAGAGGGACAAGGTAGAGCCCATGGAGGTCGACCTGCCGCAGACCAGGGACGAGGGAGAGCCCATGGAGGTCGATGCCCCCACGGACGACCAAGAGCCCATGGAGGTCGATCCATCTCCCGCAGCCATGACGGGGCACACCTCCACCATGGCCAGGCTGCCTCCAGCAGCACTGTGCCCAAAGCGCCGCAGGACCCCCGCCGCCTCTCAGGGACCCTCCGCAAAGCCAGGGCCCAGCAAGCGGCGCCAGTCCCGCAGACGACGCTAACCGTAAGTGGGCCATCCACACCGCCACGCGGCAGGCTCCGCAGCAAGATCAGACGGCTCTCAAGCTGCTGAGGAGCCCTGCTTTCCCCTTCCCCTAGACCCTGCCCCTCACCAAGGGGGGACATCTCCTCTGCCCTCACGCCTGGGCAAGAGGAAAGGAGAGGGAGAGGGAGAGCGAGACGCAGAGGGAGAGCGAGACGGAGAGGGGCTGCCACCTTCTGCCCGACAGCCCCACAGCACCAGCAGGAGACCTTGCCGCTCCCTACAACTCCCCGAGAGGAGCTTGGAGCCAGGTGGCCCTTGCTCTCTTCTCCCAAGTCACCAGGGATAGGACAACAGAGAAAACGGCCTCCAGTTGTGCCAGGCGACCTTTAGATGGGCTGGTAGCAAAGATTTCCTCACCAAAAGGGTTTAGCTGGGGACTTGGCAGCACCACCTTGAGCTTCCACTTCTTTTCCAACCTCAACCATTCGATGCTTTCTATTTCAGAGCTGTGGGGAAGAGGCGAGGAGAGGGGCTGCCATCTTCAGGCCGGCAGCCCCATAGTACCAGCAGGAGTCCCTTCCAGATGGCTGGAGACGGACGGAGAGCGACGGAGAGCGACGGAGACCACCAGAGACCGCCGCAGGACACCATCGGAGACCGCCGGAGATGACCAGACACTGGTGGTGTCCGGCGGTCTCCGGTGGTCTCGCACCGGAGACCATCGGAGTCCGCTGGAAACCGCCGGAGTCCATCGGAGACCATCGGAGACCACCAGGCACCGCTGGACATCGCCAGAGACCACAGGAGACCACCGGAGACCATCAGAGACCGCCAGACACCGCTGGAGACCGCTGCACAACGCCGCAGCCTCTTGGACTCCCCTGCAGCGCCACCCAGGTTATTGGGGCCTGGACTTGGCAGCGTTTCACTCTGAGGATGAGAAAGCCAGTGCGGGGTGGCTGTCCTCAGCTAGCCCTCCCCTCAGCTAACCAAGGGGTGGCTGAAGAAGAAGCCAGACCCACCCTGGCCATGCCCACACAAGAGCAACAGGGCACCAAAGACGGCAGACGCCCCATCCACGGAAACATTCGAGATGCACACACAGCTCTTCCTTTGCACAAGCACAAGAGTTCCGCACTGACACAAAGAAGTTTGGGCAAGACTGGCCGAGAAACAACTCGAAAAAATACGAAAAACAATCAAAAACAATCAAAGCCAGTGAAAAAGACAAGAACAAACCCAAGAAAAAGCAGGAGCCCTTGCCATCGCACAACTTCCCCCAAAGCATCCCCACCAAGCTCCTCGTCAGCCACCTCTACCAGCACGGGATGCCAGCCCTGCAGAGGACGAGCAAGCAGGCAAAAGTGGAAGAGCTGAAAGCGTAAGTGTGGCCAGCAGCCTGCCTCTCGAGCAGCAGCCCTGACCGCTGCCTCAGAGCACCGCCAAAGCTGTGCAACACAGCCGCTGCCTCCCACCTGCCTTGGCCGAGCTTCGGCCATGCCTCTGGGCAACACCTGCTTTCTTAACGTTGTCTTCTGTTCCCTCAGGGTGGATGACAAGTTGCCTGCGGCCAAAGGCCTCCTCCTGAAGCGGCTCCTCTCCATCCTGCGCCACATCCGCCGCAACGCGTCCACCAGCGGGAGGAGCTGCACCAACCTGGCCATCTGCGCTGGGACAAACCTGAGGAGCCCACCTCAGGAGGACCTGCTGCTGCTGCTGCTGCTGCTGGAGGCCATGCTGGAGGGGACGGAGAAGGTACGCTGTCTCGAGCAGCCGCCTGCAGCTTTCCAGGCCCATCACAGCTTGGAGCCTCAGACGTCCCTGCCTGCCTCCTCTCTTCAGCAAAAGCTGCTGGGCTGCCTGCCTGCAAGAGCAGCCCCACAGCCACAGCCTGCCTTCTGCGGGGAGCCAAGGGGGAGCAGTGGCAAAGGCTGCTCCACACCTTTTCAGCCACCTGCCCTGAAAGCAAGGCTCTCACGTGTGCAGGTCAAGGGGCTGCTGGACTTCCTGGTGGAGAGAAAAACACTGGGCAATCTCTGGGGCCAAGACGTCTGGCCCTTCCACTCCCTCAGATGAGGAGTCGCCAGCAGCCATGGACACAGCCACAGGTAGCAGGAGGGACTGAGCGTTCTCCCAGCCTGAGCGCAAAGCTGCTGCAGGGCTTTGGGTGGCTTTTGCTTTAGCTCTTGCCACTTCCCACAAGTCACTTTGCTGCACGGGTTTTTGCTTTCCAGAGTTGCCTTTGCAAGAGCAGGAGTAGATCCGGTGGGAAGATGGGAAACGGCAGAGGTAGGGCAGGTCCACAAACCCTGGCACAAGGCGTCTCGTCTAGGAGGAGTTCCTGAGGAGTCCAAGCAGCTGCTCTGCCTCTTCCTGGTATTTTTCCTCTGTTGCCTTTGGGTAGGGCAAGGGACACCACTGCTAACGCCAACGTTTCTGCTTTAGGCACCCGCTGCTTTGCCTCCCACCGCCCCAGAGACCACGGGAGACTCCCCGGCATGCGCACAACAACTAAAGAGCCTTTCCCAGGAAAGAAGGTAAAAGGAGCCAGCTTTCCTTCCATCAAGACCTCAGGAATCCAGTTGATGCCGCCTTGACCTATCTAACCCCACTGCGCCATGGAAAGCTTTGCAGGCTCCCTCCAGCAAACTGAAACCCCAAGAAAAAGGAAGAGAGAAGAGGCCTGGCACGAGGAGAGGCAACGCCAAAAAGAAGAGAACAGAAGGAAGAGCGCAAAAGACGGGGACGCAAAAAGAGGAGGGAGAAGCCCAGGTGAGTCCCAGGCTCTGCTGCCCATCTTGCCCAGCTGGGCAAACTGCTCTGCTCAGCCTTTGCAAAGAACTCCACGGCAGCTCCCCAGGGGCTCCCCACGGAGCTCTGCTGCGTGCCACAGGGGCGCTGCGCATCTCGGCACACGCACAGTCTCCAAGGGCATTTCCCAGGGGAATACGGCGCCAGAGCCATCCCCTTGACAGTGCCCGCAAGAGCTCTCCCTTCTGGGCTACAAACAACTCCTTGTCGACTCTGTTTCCCAAAGAAAGGGCAACCAAGTCCTGCCTTTCTGGCTTCATCACTGCTTTCTGACTCTGTCGTTGCAGGTGCCGCTTTCCTGGCAGGAGCCGAAGCCCTGCCATTCCTGGGCTCCCCCACCTCATCTCTGTCCACAATAAAAGGCTGTTTTCTCCCATCTGACTGTGTCTGTCGTCGGCTGTTCTGGAGTGAGAGCTCTTGTTTTGTGAGGGTGCTCGTGAGCATCTGCTCTGCCACAGATATGAGCTAAAGACAATAAAACGTTGTTCCCACTTGTAACCCTTCTGGTGCGTGTCCTTGCAAGTGCTTTTGGAGATGAAAAATCTCTGGCATTTCAGGCTCATCATGATTTGACTCATTGGGAAGCAAGGAGAAGGGGAAGACGGGAAGGGGAGGAAGGGAAGGGGAAGGGAGGGCAAGGGAAAATCTGTTGTAGTTGGTTTGTGAGCACGAGTAGCAAGAAAGACATGCAGAGCAACAAACACAGCAAGCCTCTCGCTTTCTTCATCAACAAACTCAATCCTTAGGCACACTCAGAAAGGTTCAGCATCTACAGATCATGGGCCTAGGCTCAAAAAGGAATGTTTCTTCTCCACATGGACACAAACTCAGGAAATAACACTAGCGGCAATGGTGCTGACAGGGAGAGAGATGACGAGAGGCACTTCCAAAGGGAGCATGTTGCAGCTTGACCTGCCCAGGGACCACCGCCTCCCATTACAGAAAGACATTTCAAAAGGAGCATTTGCCTGGCACTTTCACCATTCAAATGCTACATGCACATTAACAAAGGACTACATACTATTCCACCTCCCAGGTTTTCCCAGCAAGTTTAATGTTTCCACCATGTGAAGGATTGCAAAACAAGTTTTCCATAGAGCAGAGCAATCAAGAAACAAGAACTTCCTCCCACACCAATCACAAGCTTGTCGCCATCCTTAGTTGGTGAAACTGGGACCCAAGCACACTCGGACAAAGCAGAAAAAAAAACTTTCCTGATTTCACAAGGGCAAGGAAGTAGAATCGCTCTCACCTCAAAGGTACTCAAGGGCAATTTGCATCCATGCATGGTTACACATACATGACCCATTGTTTTTGCTTGGATTTCAAGGAAAAAGTAAAATGGGATGGAAGCTGGCTTGCTTTCTAACATCTAGAGGGATGGACGGAATGGAGCCCAGGGAGACAGGCAGTCGGGGCAGAGCAGCCTGCGCAGGGAATCCTCCCAGTTTCACTTGGGCACAGCAAGCCTCTTGGAAAAACACACAGACACCTGCCCCTTTGACAAGCCTCACTTTGCCCTAAGACACTGCACACGAACAACAAGCTGCACTCTCCAAACTGCTCCAACAACCAGTCCCAAAACTCCTCGTCCCTCCTCACATAGAATCAGAGAATCATTTAGCTTGGAAAAGACCCTTGGGATCATTGAACAAAAAGCTGACAGAAAAGTGCAAAATACGTGCTAAGGCAACCAAGAAAGCTTGGAAACAAAGCCAAGGCTCCCCAAGGGTTATGTTCGGGGCTCATCCCAAGCAAGCGCAGCTGGCAACTTGGAAACCTGCCATCCTCATGCCCACGATTGCCTGACGGAAGGCTCCAAAACCAAAGTGCGCAGGCAACTCGTACCGAAACCCAGCAAAAGGATCGAGAGCGGCTGCCTAGCAAAGGCAAGTTTCTGGGGCGGAAGAAAATACAGGAGGCAGAATGCAACACAAACCCCAACAAGAGCTGCAGGGCATCTCCACAGTTGAAAGGCATCTCTTGACAGAAGGCAGCTGTCAACAGCTGTCTCTTCCCTCTCCTTCCTGCCAAGAGGAGGAAAGGAAAGAGAGGAAGGAAGGAAGGAGGAGGGAGAGAAGGAAGGGAAGAAGAGGAAGGAAATCAGGCTCACCCAGTGCAAAGCCATAGCCATCCACGCTGAAGGGAGCACTCCGGCCTTTTGGAAATCCTTCTTTTCTGCTCCTTGGCTCGGCCACCAGCCTGACAGCTTGGCCCTTCAGCAGCAGCCTTGCTCTCCCCGATGGAAGCAGGGCGCTCCACATCACTCTTAGCTGCACTCCATTTGATGGCCTTCCACTGCCAGGCAGGACCAACGGAGGTTGGCAGGCAGTTCTGGGGGCTGCACTTCACTGCCACGGAGAGCAAGCCATGCATGTCCCACCTGGCGATCCTTTGAGACAAAAAGCACGGGGGGAGTTGAAAAGAGTTACTCTGAGAGGAATGAAACCAAGGATCCATCCAATCTGCCACCCTCCAACAGACACGCTAGAGCAAGTGCTGAAAAAGCAGCCACCTAGAACCAACAAATAGGCAACACCCCCTTCCTGGCCCTGGGCCCTCTCTTCCTGCCCTGCAGTGGAAAAAAGCACATCAGTTATTTCCATTTCTCTCAGCGAGACTGAAAGCTTTTCACTGCACTTTCCACCCAACTCCTTGCCTCGGCATCAACGCGGAAAATCACCTGCACAAATCAAGTGCATCACAGGCAAAGGCTCCAGAGACTGCAGATGCTCTAAAGACTTCTCTAGGAAACGCTTCAATGGGTCACGCTTAGAGAAAACCTTGACCACGGCGGCTCTCAAATACTTTTGCAACACTTCCCTGACAACCTCCAAAGGTTTGCACAGACGTTCAGCTACCGACTGCCTTTCAAGACAAGAAAGCCCACTCAAGGCAGCAGGCTTTCAGACATCCATTCCACACATCTCCTAGAGCTCAGGGGCCACCACTGCTCTGGCAACCACCTGCTGGGCAAGCACACCTAAACATGGGCCTCTGCACACACCCACCTGCCCACCTCTCCTCCTGCCTTTCACAGACAGCTCTGCAGCACCACAGAAGAAGGAAGCAAGTACATTCAAGAGCTCCTTACACTCAAGGTGTGCTTTGAAAACATTGGCCAGACATTTTGCACAAGGCCACCCACCACAATCAAGGGAGCTCCTGCTTTTTTCAGAGAAAGAGAGAGGGCGCGGGGCTGGGGGTGGGCGGGGGTGAAGAGATCAAGAAATGAGCAGCCACAGAAATGAAACTATTTTCTCCTTTCGACACAATTGGTCCAGGCCAGGGACGGAGAGCACTGCTGGGGGAGAAATCTGGGATGTGTCTCTTTCCAGGCGGCACTTGTGAAGAAGGATCGCTTTACAGCTGGTGAAGAACATGACTACAAGTTTCAAGCAACAACTTCTGGCAAGTGCAACAGGGGAAAAGAGGAACTGGGCTTTCCAGGCTACCTCTGGCCTGCAATTCCGCCGCCATGCTCTGCCCTTTTGCAAAAGGACACAGTGCAAACGGCAGAAAATGGCCCTCCTGTGGCCACCGTGGCCTTGAGGGGACCCCAGGCCTGGCAGGAGGAGGGGGCTGGAGCCCAGGGCACACGAGGGCAGCTGCAGGGCAGTCCCGCTGCCCCAGGAAAAGCCTTGCTCTCTGGCAAGCAAAAGGCCCTTCAGGGCAATGGGGCCTTCAGGGCCTCCTGGGCCGCCCTCCCAGACACACCGGCGGCCGTTGGTGACGTCACCGGCCTGCCGTTAGGCAAGCAGGCACCTCTGCGGCTGGCCCACAGCTCGCTCAGCACCTACAGATTCTCGCAGCAAGCCTGCTTGGGAGAGGAGGAGGCGGCAAAGAGTGACGAGTGCCCACATTGGGTGGGACGAGTGCCCACATTGGGTGGGACGAGTGCCCACATTGGGTGGGCCCAGCCACAAGAGGCTCCTTGGAAGCCCCGAGGATGCCCAAACACACCCAAAAGCGCAAGTGGCTGGACACCAGCAGCAGCAGCCATGGCGGGCGAGTGGAGCCCATGGAGGTCGACCCGCCGCACAAGAGGGACAAGGTAGAGCCCATGGAGGTCGACCTGCCGCAGACCAGGGACGAGGGAGAGCCCATGGAGGTCGATGCCCCCACGGACGACCAAGAGCCCATGGAGGTCGATCCATCTCCCGCAGCCATGACGGGGCACACCTCCACCATGGCCAGGCTGCCTCCAGCAGCACTGTGCCCAAAGCGCCGCAGGACCCCCGCCGCCTCTCAGGGACCCTCTGCAAAGCCAGGGCCCAGCAAGCGGCGCCAGTCCCGCAGACGACGCTAACCGTAAGTGGGCCATCCACACCGCCACGCGGCAGGCTCCGCAGCAAGATCAGACGGCTCTCAAGCTGCTGAGGAGCCCTGCTTTCCCCTTCCCCTAGACCCTGCCCCTCACCAAGGGGGGACATCTCCTCTGCCCTCACGCCTGGGCAAGAGGAAAGGAGAGGGAGAGGGAGAGCGAGACGCAGAGGGAGAGCGAGACGGAGAGGGGCTGCCACCTTCTGCCCGACAGCCCCACAGCACCAGCAGGAGACCTTGCCGCTCCCTACAACTCCCCGAGAGGAGCTTGGAGCCAGGTGGCCCTTGCTCTCTTCTCCCAAGTCACCAGGGATAGGACAACAGAGAAAACGGCCTCCAGTTGTGCCAGGCGACCTTTAGATGGGCTGGTAGCAAAGATTTCCTCACCAAAAGGGTTTAGCTGGGGACTTGGCAGCACCACCTTGAGCTTCCACTTCTTTTCCAACCTCAACCATTCGATGCTTTCTATTTCAGAGCTGTGGGGAAGAGGCGAGGAGAGGGGCTGCCATCTTCAGGCCGGCAGCCCCATAGTACCAGCAGGAGTCCCTTCCAGATGGCTGGAGACGGACGGAGAGCGACGGAAAGCGACGGAGACCACCAGAGACCGCCGCAGGACACCATCGGAGACCGCCGGAGATGACCAGACACTGGTGGTGTCCGGCGGTCTCCGGTGGTCTCGCACCGGAGACCATCGGAGTCCGCTGGAAACCGCCGGAGTCCATCGGAGACCATCGGAGACCACCAGGCACCGCTGGACATCGCCAGAGACCACAGGAGACCACCGGAGACCATCAGAGACCGCCAGACACCGCTGGAGACCGCTGCACAACGCCGCAGCCTCTTGGACTCCCCTGCAGCGCCACCCAGGTTATTGGGGCCTGGACTTGGCAGCGTTTCACTCTGAGGATGAGAAAGCCAGTGCGGGGTGGCTGTCCTCAGCTAGCCCTCCCCTCAGCTAACCAAGGGGTGGCTGAAGAAGAAGCCAGACCCACCCTGGCCATGCCCACACAAGAGCAACAGGGCACCAAAGACGGCAGACGCCCCATCCACGGAAACATTCGAGATGCACACACAGCTCTTCCTTTGCACAAGCACAAGAGTTCCGCACTGACACAAAGAAGTTTGGGCAAGACTGGCCGAGAAACAACTCGAAAAAATACGAAAAACAATCAAAAACAATCAAAGCCAGTGAAAAAGACAAGAACAAACCCAAGAAAAAGCAGGAGCCCTTGCCATCGCACAACTTCCTCCAAAGCATCCCCACCAAGCTCCTCGTCAGCCACCTCTACCAGCACGGGATGCCAGCCCTGCAGAGGACGAGCAAGCAGGCAAAAGTGGAAGAGCTGAAAGCGTAAGTGTGGCCAGCAGCCTGCCTCTCGAGCAGCAGCCCTGACCGCTGCCTCAGAGCACCGCCAAAGCTGTGCAACACAGCCGCTGCCTCCCACCTGCCTTGGCCGAGCTTCGGCCATGCCTCTGGGCAACACCTGCTTTCTTAACGTTGTCTTCTGTTCCCTCAGGGTGGACGACAAGTTGCCTGCGGCCAAAGGCCTCCTCCTGAAGCGGCTCCTCTCCATCCTGCGCCACATCCGCCGCAACGCGTCCACCAGCGGGAGGAGCTGCACCAACCTGGCCATCTGCGCTGGGACAAACCTGAGGAGCCCACCTCAGGAGGACCTGCTGCTGCTGCTGCTGCTGCTGCTGCTGCTGCTGCTGCTGCTGGAGGGGACGGAGAAGGTACGCTGTCTCGAGCAGCCGCCTGCAGCTTTCCAGGCCCATCACAGCTTGGAGCCTCAGACGTCCCTGCCTGCCTCCTCTCTTCAGCAAAAGCTGCTGGGCTGCCTGCCTGCAAGAGCAGCCCCACAGCCACAGCCTGCCTTCTGCGGGGAGCCAAGGGGGAGCAGTGGCAAAGGCTGCTCCACACCTTTTCAGCCACCTGCCCTGAAAGCAAGGCTCTCACGTGTGCAGGTCAAGGGGCTGCTGGACTTCCTGGTGGAGAGAAAAACACTGGGCAATCTCTGGGGCCAAGACGTCTGGCCCTTCCACTCCCTCAGATGAGGAGTCGCCAGCAGCCATGGACACAGCCACAGGTAGCAGGAGGGACTGAGCGTTCTCCCAGCCTGAGCGCAAAGCTGCTGCAGGGCTTTGGGTGGCTTTTGCTTTAGCTCTTGTCCACTTCCCACAAGTCACTTTGCTGCACGGGTTTTTGCTTTCCAGAGTTGCCTTTGCAAGAGCAGGAGTAGATCCGGTGGGAAGATGGGAAACGGCAGAGGTAGGGCAGGTCCACAAACCCTGGCACAAGGCGTCTCGTCTAGGAGGAGTTCCTGAGGAGTCCAAGCAGCTGCTCTGCCTCTTCCTGGTATTTTTCCTCTGTTGCCTTTGGGTAGGGCAAGGGACACCACTGCTAACGCCAACGTTTCTGCTTTAGGCACCCGCTGCTTTGCCTCCCACCGCCCCAGAGACCACGGGAGACTCCCCGGCATGCGCACAACAACTAAAGAGCCTTTCCCAGGAAAGAAGGTAAAAGGAGCCAGCTTTCCTTCCATCAAGACCTCAGGAATCCAGTTGATGCCGCCTTGACCTATCTAACCCCACTGCGCCATGGAAAGCTTTGCAGGCTCCCTCCAGCAAACTGAAACCCCAAGAAAAAGGAAGAGAGAAGAGGCCTGGCACGAGGAGAGGCAACGCCAAAAAGAAGAGAACAGAAGGAAGAGCGCAAAAGACGGGGACGCAAAAAGAGGAGGGAGAAGCCCAGGTGAGTCCCAGGCTCTGCTGCCCATCTTGCCCAGCTGGGCAAACTGCTCTGCTCAGCCTTTGCAAAGAACTCCACGGCAGCTCCCCAGGGGCTCCCCACGGAGCTCTGCTGCGTGCCACAGGGGCGCTGCGCATCTCGGCACACGCACAGTCTCCAAGGGCATTTCCCAGGGGAATACGGCGCCAGAGCCGTCCCCTTGACAGTGCCCGCAAGAGCTCTCCCTTCTGGGCTACAAACAACTCCTTGTCGACTCTGTTTCCCAAAGAAAGGGCAACCAAGTCCTGCCTTTCTGGCTTCATCACTGCTTTCTGACTCTGTCGTTGCAGGTGCCGCTTTCCTGGCAGGAGCCGAAGCCCTGCCATTCCTGGGCTCCCCCACCTCATCTCTGTCCACAATAAAAGGCTGTTTTCTCCCATCTGACTGTGTCTGTCGTCGGCTGTTCTGGAGTGAGAGCTCTTGTTTTGTGAGGGTGCTCGTGAGCATCTGCTCTGCCACAGATATGAGCTAAAGACAATAAAACGTTGTTCCCACTTGTAACCCTTCTGGTGCGTGTCCTTGCAAGTGCTTTTGGAGATGAAAAATCTCTGGCATTTCAGGCTCATCATGATTTGACTCATTGGGAAGCAAGGAGAAGGGGAAGACGGGAAGGGGAGGAAGGGAAGGGGAAGGGAGGGCAAGGGAAAATCTGTTGTAGTTGCTTTGTCAGCACGAGTAGCAAGAAAGACATGCAGAGCAACAAACACAGCAAGCCTCTCGCTTTCTTCATCAACAAACTCAATCCTTAGGCACACTCAGAAAGGTTCAGCATCTACAGATCATGGGCCTAGGCTCAAAAAGGAATGTTTCTTCTCCACATGGACACAAACTCAGGAAATAACACTAGCGGCAATGGTGCTGACAGGGAGAGAGATGACGAGAGGCACTTCCAAAGGGAGCATGTTGCAGCTTGACCTGCCCAGGGACCACCGCCTCCCATTACAGAAAGACATTTCAAAAGGAGCATTTGCCTGGCACTTTCACCATTCAAATGCTACATGCACATTAACAAAGGACTACATACTATTCCACCTCCCAGGTTTTCCCAGCAAGTTTAACGTTTCCACCATGTGAAGGATTGCAAAACAAGTTTTCCATAGAGCAGAGCAATCAAGAAACAAGAACTTCCTCCCACACCAATCACAAGCTTGTCGCCATCCTTAGTTGGTGAAACTGGGACCCAAGCACACTCGGACAAAGCAGAAAAAAAAACTTTCCTGATTTCACAAGGGCAAGGAAGTAGAATCGCTCTCACCTCAAAGGTACTCAAGGGCAATTTGCATCCATGCATGGTTACACATACATGACCCATTGTTTTTGCTTGGATTTCAAGGAAAAAGTAAAATGGGATGGAAGCTGGCTTGCTTTCTAACATCTAGAGGGATGGACGGAATGGAGCCCAGGGAGACAGGCAGTCGGGGCAGAGCAGCCTGCGCAGGGAATCCTCCCGGTTTCACTTGGGCACAGCAAGCCTCTTGGAAAAAACACACAGACACCTGCCCCTTTGACAAGCCTCACTTTGCCCTAAGACACTGCACACGAACAACAAGCTGCACTCTCCAAACTGCTCCAACAACCAGTCCCAAAACTCCTCGTCCCTCCTCACATAGAATCAGAGAATCATTTAGCTTGGAAAAGACCCTTGGGATCATTGAACAAAAAGCTGACAGAAAAGTGCAAAATACGTGCTAAGGCAACCAAGAAAGCTTGGAAACAAAGCCAAGGCTCCCCAAGGGTTATGTTCGGGGCTCATCCCAAGCAAGCGCAGCTGGCAACTTGGAAACCTGCCATCCTCATGCCCACGATTGCCTGACGGAAGGCTCCAAAACCAAAGTGCGCAGGCAACTCGTACCGAAACCCAGCAAAAGGATCGAGAGCGGCTGCCTAGCAAAGGCGAGTTTCTGGGGCGGAAGAAAATACAGGAGGCAGAATGCAACACAAACCCCAACAAGAGCTGCAGGGCATCTCCACAGTTGAAAGGCATCTCTTGACAGAAGGCAGCTGTCAACAGCTGTCTCTTCCCTCTCCTTCCTGCCAAGAGGAGGAAAGGAAAGAGAGGAAGGAAGGAAGGAGGAGGGAGAGAAGGAAGGGAAGAAGAGGAAGGAAATCAGGCTCACCCAGTGCAAAGCCATAGCCATCCACGCTGAAGGGAGCACTCCGGCCTTTTGGAAATCCTTCTTTTCTGCTCCTTGGCTCGGCCACCAGCCTGACAGCTTGGCCCTTCAGCAGCAGCCTTGCTCTCCCCGATGGAAGCAGGGCGCTCCACATCACTCTTCGCTGCACTCCATTTGATGGCCTTCCACTGCCAGGCAGGACCAACGGAGGTTGGCAGGCAGTTCTGGGGGCTGCACTTCACTGCCACGGAGAGCAAGCCATGCATGTCCCACCTGGCGATCCTTTGAGACAAAAAGCACGGGGGGAGTTGAAAAGAGTTACTCTGAGAGGAATGAAACCAAGGATCCATCCAATCTGCCACCCTCCAACAGACACGCTAGAGCACGTGCTGAAAAAGCAGCCACCTAGAACCAACAAATAGGCAACACCCCCTTCCTGGCCCTGGGCCCTCTCTTCCTGCCCTGCAGTGGAAAAAAGCACATTAGTTATTTCCATTTCTCTCAGCGAGACTGAAAGCTTTTCACTGCACTTTCCACCCAACTCCTTGCCTCGGCATCAACGCGGAAAATCACCTGCACAAATCAAGCGCATCACAGGCAAAGGCTCCAGAGACTGCAGATGCTCTAAAGACTTCTCTAGGAAACGCTTCAGTGGGTCACGCTTAGAGAAAACCTTGACCACGGCGGCTCTCAAATACTTTTGCAACACTTCCCTGACAACCTCCAAAGGTTTGCACAGACGTTCAGCTACCGACTGCCTTTCAAGACAAGAAAGCCCACTCAAGGCAGCAGGCTTTCAGACATCCATTCCACACATCTCCTAGAGCTCAGGGGCCACCACTGCTCTGGCAACCACCTGCTGGGCAAGCACACCTAAACGTGGGCCTCTGCACACACCCACCTGCCCACCTCTCCTCCTGCCTTTCACAGACAGCTCTGCAGCACCACAGAAGAAGGAAGCAAGTACATTCAAGAGCTCCTTACACTCAAGGTGTGCTTTGAAAACATTGGCCAGACATTTTGCACAAGGCCACCCACCACAATCAAGGGAGCTCCTGCTTTTTTCAGAGAAAGAGAGAGGGCGCGGGGCTGGGGGTGGGCGCGGGTGAAGAGATCAAGAAATGAGCAGCCACAGAAATGAAACTATTTTCTCCTTTCGACACAATTGGTCCAGGCCAGGGACGGAGAGCACTGCTGGGGGAGAAATCTGGGATGTGTCTCTTTCCAGGCGGCACTTGTGAAGAAGGATCGCTTTACAGCTGGTGAAGAACATGACTACAAGTTTCAAGCAACAACTTCTGGCAAGTGCAACAGGGGAAAAGAGGAACTGGGCTTTCCAGGCTACCTCTGGCCTGCAATTCCGCCGCCATGCTCTGCCCTTTTGCAAAAGGACACAGTGCAAACGGCAGAAAATGGCCCTCCTGTGGCCACCGTGGCCTTGAGGGGACCCCAGGCCTGGCAGGAGGAGGGGGCTGCAGCCCAGGGCACACGAGGGCAGCTGCAGGGCAGTCCCGCTGCCCCAGGAAAAGCCTTGCTCTCTGGCAAGCAAAAGGCCCTTCAGGGCAATGGGGCCTTCAGGGCCTCCTGGGCCGCCCTCCCAGCCACACCGGCGGCCGTTGGTGACGTCACCGGCCTGCCGTTAGGCAAGCAGGCACCTCTGCGGCTGGCCCACAGCTCGCTCAGCACCTACAGATTCTCGCAGCAAGCCTGCTTGGGAGAGGAGGAGGCGGCAAAGAGTGACGAGTGCCCACATTGGGTGGGACGAGTGCCCACATTGGGTGGGCCCAGCCACAAGAGGCTCCTTGGAAGCCCCGAGGATGCCCAAACACACCCAAAAGCGCAAGTGGCTGGACACCAGCAGCAGCAGCCATGGCGGGCGAGTGGAGCCCATGGAGGTCGACCCGCCGCACAAGAGGGACAAGGTAGAGCCCATGGAGGTCGACCTGCCGCAGACCAGGGACGAGGGAGAGCCCATGGAGGTCGATGCCCCCACGGACGACCAAGAGCCCATGGAGGTCGATCCATCTCCCGCAGCCATGACGGGGCACACCTCCACCATGGCCAGGCTGCCTCCAGCAGCACTGTGCCCAAAGCGCCGCAGGACCCCCGCCGCCTCTCAGGGACCCTCCGCAAAGCCAGGGCCCAGCAAGCGGCGCCAGTCCCGCAGACGACGCTAACCGTAAGTGGGCCATCCACACCGCCACGCGGCAGGCTCCGCAGCAAGATCAGACGGCTCTCAAGCTGCTGAGGAGCCCTGCTTTCCCCTTCCCCTAGACCCTGCCCCTCACCAAGGGGGGACATCTCCTCTGCCCTCACGCCTGGGCAAGAGGAAAGGAGAGGGAGAGGGAGAGCGAGACGCAGAGGGAGAGCGAGACGGAGAGGGGCTGCCACCTTCTGCCCGACAGCCCCACAGCACCAGCAGGAGACCTTGCCGCTCCCTACAACTCCCCGAGAGGAGCTTGGAGCCAGGTGGCCCTTGCTCTCTTCTCCCAAGTCACCAGGGATAGGACAACAGAGAAAACGGCCTCCAGTTGTGCCAGGCGACCTTTAGATGGGCTGGTAGCAAAGATTTCCTCACCAAAAGGGTTTAGCTGGGGACTTGGCAGCACCACCTTGAGCTTCCACTTCTTTTCCAACCTCAACCATTCGATGCTTTCTATTTCAGAGCTGTGGGGAAGAGGCGAGGAGAGGGGCTGCCATCTTCAGGCCGGCAGCCCCATAGTACCAGCAGGAGTCCCTTCCAGATGGCTGGAGACGGACGGAGAGCGACGGAGAGCGACGGAGACCACCAGAGACCGCCGCAGGACACCATCGGAGACCGCCGGAGATGACCAGACACTGGTGGTGTCCGGCAGTCTCCGGTGGTCTCGCACCGGAGACCATCGGAGTCCGCTGGAAACCGCCGGAGTCCATCGGAGACCATCGGAGACCACCAGGCACTGCTGGACATCGCCAGAGACCACAGGAGACCACCGGAGACCATCAGAGACCGCCAGACACCGCTGGAGACCGCTGCACAACGCCGCAGCCTCTTGGACTCCCCTGCAGCGCCACCCAGGTTATTGGGGCCTGGACTTGGCAGCGTTTCACTCTGAGGATGAGAAAGCCAGTGCGGGGTGGCTGTCCTCAGCTAGCCCTCCCCTCAGCTAACCAAGGGGTGGCTGAAGAAGAAGCCAGACCCACCCTGGCCGTGCCCACACAATAGCAACAGGGCACCAAAGACGGCAGACGCCCCATCCACGGAAACATTCGAGATGCACACACAGCTCTTCCTTTGCACAAGCACAAGAGTTCCGCACTGACACAAAGAAGTTTGGGCAAGACTGGCCGAGAAACAACTCGAAAAAATACGAAAAACAATCAAAAACAATCAAAGCCAGTGAAAAAGACAAGAACAAACCCAAGAAAAAGCAGGAGCCCTTGCCATCGCACAACTTCCCCCAAAGCATCCCCACCAAGCTCCTCGTCAGCCACCTCTACCAGCACGGGATGCCAGCCCTGCAGAGGACGAGCAAGCAGGCAAAAGTGGAAGAGCTGAAAGCGTAAGTGTGGCCAGCAGCCTGCCTCTCGAGCAGCAGCCCTGACCCCTGCCTCAGAGCACCGCCAAAGCTGTGCAACACAGCCGCTGCCTCCCACCTGCCTTGGCCGAGCTTCGGCCATGCCTCTGGGCAACACCTGCTTTCTTAACGTTGTCTTCTGTTCCCTCAGGGTGGACGACAAGTTGCCTGCGGCCAAAGGCCTCCTCCTGAAGCGGCTCCTCTCCATCCTGCGCCACATCCGCCGCAACGCGTCCACCAGCGGGAGGAGCTGCACCAACCTGGCCATCTGCGCTGGGACAAACCTGAGGAGCCCACCTCAGGAGGACCTGCTGCTGCTGCTGCTGCTGCTGCTGGAGGCCATGCTGGAGGGGACGGAGAAGGTACGCTGTCTCGAGCAGCCGCCTGCAGCTTTCCAGGCCCATCACAGCTTGGAGCCTCAGACATCCCTGCCTGCCTCCTCTCTTCAGCAAAAGCTGCTGGGCTGCCTGCCTGCAAGAGCAGCCCCACAGCCACAGCCTGCCTTCTGCGGGGAGCCAAGGGGGAGCAGTGGCAAAGGCTGCTCCACACCTTTTCAGCCACCTGCCCTGAAAGCAAGGCTCTCACGTGTGCAGGTCAAGGGGCTGCTGGACTTCCTGGTGGAGAGAAAAACACTGGGCAATCTCTGGGGCCAAGACATCTGGCCCTTCCACTCCCTCAGATGAGGAGTCGCCAGCAGCCATGGACACAGCCACAGGTAGCAGGAGGGACTGAGCGTTCTCCCAGCCTGAGCGCAAAGCTGCTGCAGGGCTTTGGGTGGCTTTTGCTTTAGCTCTTGTCCACTTCCCACAAGTCACTTTGCTGCACGGGTTTTTGCTTTCCAGAGTTGCCTTTGCAAGAGCAGGAGTAGATCCGGTGGGAAGATGGGAAACGGCAGAGGTAGGGCAGGTCCACAAACCCTGGCACAAGGCGTCTCGTCTAGGAGGAGTTCCTGAGGAGTCCAAGCAGCTGCTCTGCCTCTTCCTGGTATTTTTCCTCTGTTGCCTTTGGGTAGGGCAAGGGACACCACTGCTAACGCCAACGTTTCTGCTTTAGGCACCCGCTGCTTTGCCTCCCACCGCCCCAGAGACCACGGGAGACTCCCCGGCATGCGCACAACAACTAAAGAGCCTTTCCCAGGAAAGAAGGTAAAAGGAGCCAGCTTTCCTTCCATCAAGACCTCAGGAATCCAGTTGATGCCGCCTTGACCTATCTAACCCCACTGCGCCATGGAAAGCTTTGCAGGCTCCCTCCAGCAAACTGAAACCCCAAGAAAAAGGAAGAGAGAAGAGGCCTGGCACGAGGAGAGGCAACGCCAAAAAGAAGAGAACAGAAGGAAGAGCGCAAAAGACGGGGACGCAAAAAGAGGAGGGAGAAGCCCAGGTGAGTCCCAGGCTCTGCTGCCCATCTTGCCCAGCTGGGCAAACTGCTCTGCTCAGCCTTTGCAAAGAACTCCACGGCAGCTCCCCAGGGGCTCCCCACGGAGCTCTGCTGCGTGCCACAGGGGCGCTGCGCATCTCGGCACACGCACAGTCTCCAAGGGCATTTCCCAGGGGAATACGGCGCCAGAGCCGTCCCCTTGACAGTGCCCGCAAGAGCTCTCCCTTCTGGGCTACAAACAACTCCTTGTCGACTCTGTTTCCCAAAGAAAGGGCAACCAAGTCCTGCCTTTCTGGCTTCATCACTGCTTTCTGACTCTGTCGTTGCAGGTGCCGCTTTCCTGGCAGGAGCCGAAGCCCTGCCATTCCTGGGCTCCCCCACCTCATCTCTGTCCACAATAAAAGGCTGTTTTCTCCCATCTGACTGTGTCTGTCGTTGGCTGTTCTGGAGTGAGAGCTCTTGTTTTGTGAGGGTGCTCGTGAGCATCTGCTCTGCCACAGATATGAGCTAAAGACAATAAAACGTTGTTCCCACTTGTAACCCTTCTGGTGCGTGTCCTTGCAAGTGCTTTTGGAGATGAAAAATCTCTGGCATTTCAGGCTCATCATGATTTGACTCATTGGGAAGCAAGGAGAAGGGGAAGACGGGAAGGGGAGGAAGGGAAGGGGAAGGGAGGGCAAGGGAAAATCTGTTGTAGTTGTTTTGTGAGCACGAGTAGCAAGAAAGACATGCAGAGCAACAAACACAGCAAGCCTCTCGCTTTCTTCATCAACAAACTCAATCCTTAGGCACACTCAGAAAGGTTCAGCATCTACAGATCATGGGCCTAGGCTCAAAAAGGAATGTTTCTTCTCCACATGGACACAAACTCAGGAAATAACACTAGCGGCAATGGTGCTGACAGGGAGAGAGATGACGAGAGGCACTTCCAAAGGGAGCATGTTGCAGCTTGACCTGCCCAGGGACCACCGCCTCCCATTACAGAAAGACATTTCAAAAGGAGCATTTGCCTGGCACTTTCACCATTCAAATGCTACATGCACATTAACAAAGGACTACATACTATTCCACCTCCCAGGTTTTCCCAGCAAGTTTAATGTTTCCACCATGTGAAGGATTGCAAAACAAGTTTTCCATAGAGCAGAGCAATCAAGAAACAAGAACTTCCTCCCACACCAATCACAAGCTTGTCGCCATCCTTAGTTGGTGAAACTGGGACCCAAGCACACTCGGACAAAGCAGAAAAAAAAACTTTCCTGATTTCACAAGGGCAAGGAAGTAGAATCGCTCTCACCTCAAAGGTACTCAAGGGCAATTTGCATCCATGCATGGTTACACATACATGACCCATTGTTTTTGCTTGGATTTCAAGGAAAAAGTAAAATGGGATGGAAGCTGGCTTGCTTTCTAACATCTAGAGGGATGGACGGAATGGAGCCCAGGGAGACAGGCAGTCGGGGCAGAGCAGCCTGCGCAGGGAATCCTCCCAGTTTCACTTGGGCACAGCAAGCCTCTTGGAAAAACACACAGACACCTGCCCCTTTGACAAGCCTCACTTTGCCCTAAGACACTGCACACGAACAACAAGCTGCACTCTCCAAACTGCTCCAACAACCAGTCCCAAAACTCCTCGTCCCTCCTCACATAGAATCAGAGAATCATTTAGCTTGGAAAAGACCCTTGGGATCATTGAACAAAAAGCTGACAGAAAAGTGCAAAATACGTGCTAAGGCAACCAAGAAAGCTTGGAAACAAAGCCAAGGCTCCCCAAGGGTTATGTTCGGGGCTCATCCCAAGCAAGCGCAGCTGGCAACTTGGAAACCTGCCATCCTCATGCCCACGATTGCCTGACGGAAGGCTCCAAAACCAAAGTGCGCAGGCAACTCGTACCGAAACCCAGCAAAAGGATCGAGAGCGGCTGCCTAGCAAAGGCAAGTTTCTGGGGCGGAAGAAAATACAGGAGGCAGAATGCAACACAAACCCCAACAAGAGCTGCAGGGCATCTCCACAGTTGAAAGGCATCTCTTGACGGAAGGCAGCTGTCAACAGCTGTCTCTTCCCTCTCCTTCCTGCCAAGAGGAGGAAAGGAAAGAGAGGAAGGAAGGAAGGAGGAGGGAGAGAAGGAAGGGAAGAAGAGGAAGGAAATCAGGCTCACCCAGTGCAAAGCCATAGCCATCCACGCTGAAGGGAGCACTCCGGCCTTTTGGAAATCCTTCTTTTCTGCTCCTTGGCTCGGCCACCAGCCTGACAGCTTGGCCCTTCAGCAGCAGCCTTGCTCTCCCCGATGGAAGCAGGGCGCTCCACATCACTCTTAGCTGCACTCCATTTGATGGCCTTCCACTGCCAGGCAGGACCAACGGAGGTTGGCAGGCAGTTCTGGGGCTGCCCTTCACTGCCACGGAGAGCAAGCCATGCATGTCCCACCTGGCGATCCTTTGAGACAAAAAGCACGGGGGGAGTTGAAAAGAGTTACTCTGAGAGGAATGAAACCAAGGATCCATCCAATCTGCCACCCTCCAACAGACACGCTAGAGCACGTGCTGAAAAAGCAGCCACCTAGAACCAACAAATAGGCAACACCCCCTTCCTGGCCCTGGGCCCTCTCTTCCTGCCCTGCAGTGGAAAAAAGCACATTAGTTATTTCCATTTCTCTCAGCGAGACTGAAAGCTTTTCACTGCACTTTCCACCCAACTCCTTGCCTCGGCATCAACGCGGAAAATCACCTGCACAAATCAAGCGCATCACAGGCAAAGGCTCCAGAGACTGCAGATGCTCTAAAGACTTCTCTAGGAAACGCTTCAATGGGTCACGCTTAGAGAAAACCTTGACCACGGCGGCTCTCAAATACTTTTGCAACACTTCCCTGACAACCTCCAAAGGTTTGCACAGACGTTCAGCTACCGACTGCCTTTCAAGACAAGAAAGCCCACTCAAGGCAGCAGGCTTTCAGACATCCATTCCACACATCTCCTAGAGCTCAGGGGCCACCACTGCTCTGGCAACCACCTGCTGGGCAAGCACACCTAAACATGGGCCTCTGCACACACCCACCTGCCCACCTCTCCTCCTGCCTTTCACAGACAGCTCTGCAGCACCACAGAAGAAGGAAGCAAGTACATTCAAGAGCTCCTTACACTCAAGGTGTGCTTTGAAAACATTGGCCAGACATTTTGCACAAGGCCACCCACCACAATCAAGGGAGCTCCTGCTTTTTTCAGAGAAAGAGAGAGGGCGCGGGGCTGGGGGTGGGCGGGGGTGAAGAGATCAAGAAATGAGCAGCCACAGAAATGAAACTATTTTCTCCTTTCGACACAATTGGTCCAGGCCAGGGACGGAGAGCACTGCTGGGGGAGAAATCTGGGATGTGTCTCTTTCCAGGCGGCACTTGGGAAGAAGGATCGCTTTACAGCTGGTGAAGAACATGACTACAAGTTTCAAGCAACAACTTCTGGCAAGTGCAACAGGGGAAAAGAGGAACTGGGCTTTCCAGGCTACCTCTGGCCTGCAATTCCGCCGCCATGCTCTGCCCTTTTGCAAAAGGACACAGTGCAAACGGCAGAAAATGGCCCTCCTGTGGCCACCGTGGCCTTGAGGGGACCCCAGGCCTGGCAGGAGGAGGGGGCTGCAGCCCAGGGCACACGAGGGCAGCTGCAGGGCAGTCCCGCTGCCCCAGGAAAAGCCTTGCTCTCTGGCAAGCAAAAGGCCCTTCAGGGCAATGGGGCCTTCAGGGCCTCCTGGGCCGCCCTCCCAGCCACACCGGCGGCCGTTGGTGATGTCACCGGCCTGCCGTTAGGCAAGCAGGCACCTCTGCGGCTGGCCCACAGCTCGCTCAGCACCTGCAGATTCTCGCAGCAAGCCTGCTTGGGAGAGGAGGAGGCGGCAAAGAGTGACGAGTGCCCACATTGGGTGGGACGAGTGCCCACATTGGGTGGGCCCAGCCACAAGAGGCTCCTTGGAAGCCCCGAGGATGCCCAAACACACCCAAAAGCGCAAGTGGCTGGACACCAGCAGCAGCAGCCATGGCGGGCGAGTGGAGCCCATGGAGGTCGACCCGCCGCACAAGAGGGACAAGGTAGAGCCCATGGAGGTCGACCTGCCGCAGACCAGGGACGAGGGAGAGCCCATGGAGGTCGATGCCCCCACGGACGACCAAGAGCCCATGGAGGTCGATCCATCTCCCGCAGCCATGACGGGGCACACCTCCACCATGGCCAGGCTGCCTCCAGCAGCACTGTGCCCAAAGCGCCGCAGGACCCCCGCCGCCTCTCAGGGACCCTCCGCAAAGCCAGGGCCCAGCAAGCGGCGCCAGTCCCGCAGACGACGCTAACCGTAAGTGGGCCATCCACACCGCCACGCGGCAGGCTCCGCAGCAAGATCAGACGGCTCTCAAGCCGCTGAGGAGCCCTGCTTTCCCCTTCCCCTAGACCCTGCCCCTCACCAAGGGGGGACATCTCCTCTGCCCTCACGCCTGGGCAAGAGGAAAGGAGAGGGAGAGCGAGACGCAGAGGGAGAGCGAGACGGAGAGGGGCTGCCACCTTCTGCCCGACAGCCCCACAGCACCAGCAGGAGACCTTGCCGCTCCCTACAACTCCCCGAGAGGAGCTTGGAGCCAGGTGGCCCTTGCTCTCTTCTCCCAAGTCACCAGGGATAGGACAACAGAGAAAACGGCCTCCAGTTGTGCCAGGCGACCTTTAGATGGGCTGGTAGCAAAGATTTCCTCACCAAAAGGGTTTAGCTGGGGACTTGGCAGCACCACCTTGAGCTTCCACTTCTTTTCCAACCTCAACCATTCGATGCTTTCTATTTCAGAGCTGTGGGGAAGAGGCGAGGAGAGGGGCTGCCATCTTCAGGCCGGCAGCCCCATAGTACCAGCAGGAGTCCCTTCCAGATGGCTGGAGACGGACGGAGAGCGACGGAGAGCGACGGAGACCACCAGAGACCGCCGCAGGACACCATCGGAGACCGCCGGAGATGACCAGACACTGGTGGTGTCCGGCGGTCTCCGGTGGTCTCGCACCGGAGACCATCGGAGTCCGCTGGAAACCGCCGGAGTCCATCGGAGACCATCGGAGACCACCAGGCACCGCTGGACATCGCCAGAGACCACAGGAGACCACCGGAGACCATCAGAGACCGCCAGACACCGCTGGAGACCGCTGCACAACGCCGCAGCCTCTTGGACTCCCCTGCAGCGCCACCCAGGTTATTGGGGCCTGGACTTGGCAGCGTTTCACTCTGAGGATGAGAAAGCCAGTGCGGGGTGGCTGTCCTCAGCTAGCCCTCCCCTCAGCTAACCGAGGGGTGGCTGAAGAAGAAGCCAGACCCACCCTGGCCATGCCCACACAAGAGCAACAGGGCACCAAAGACGGCAGACGCCCCATCCACGGAAACATTCGAGATGCACACACAGCTCTTCCTTTGCACAAGCACAAGAGTTCCGCACTGACACAAAGAAGTTTGGGCAAGACTGGCCGAGAAACAACTCGAAAAAATACGAAAAACAATCAAAAACAATCAAAGCCAGTGAAAAAGACAAGAACAAACCCAAGAAAAAGCAGGAGCCCTTGCCATCGCACAACTTCCCCCAAAGCATCCCCACCAAGCTCCTCGTCAGCCACCTCTACCAGCACGGGATGCCAGCCCTGCAGAGGACGAGCAAGCAGGCAAAAGTGGAAGAGCTGAAAGCGTAAGTGTGGCCAGCAGCCTGCCTCTCGAGCAGCAGCCCTGACCCCTGCCTCAGAGCACCGCCAAAGCTGTGCAACACAGCCGCTGCCTCCCACCTGCCTTGGCCGAGCTTCGGCCATGCCTCTGGGCAACACCTGCTTTCTTAACGTTGTCTTCTGTTCCCTCAGGGTGGACGACAAGTTGCCTGCGGCCAAAGGCCTCCTCCTGAAGCGGCTCCTCTCCATCCTGCGCCACATCCGCCGCAACGCGTCCACCAGCGGGAGGAGCTGCACCAACCTGGCCATCTGCGCTGGGACAAACCTGAGGAGCCCACCTCAGGAGGACCTGCTGCTGCTGCTGCTGCTGCTGCTGGAGGCCATGCTGGAGGGGACGGAGAAGGTACGCTGTCTCGAGCAGCCACCTGCAGCTTTCCAGGCCCATCACAGCTTGGAGCCTCAGACATCCCTGCCTGCCTCCTCTCTTCAGCAAAAGCTGCTGGGCTGCCTGCCTGCAAGAGCAGCCCCACAGCCACAGCCTGCCTTCTGCGGGGAGCCAAGGGGGAGCAGTGGCAAAGGCTGCTCCACACCTTTTCAGCCACCTGCCCTGAAAGCAAGGCTCTCACGTGTGCAGGTCAAGGGGCTGCTGGACTTCCTGGTGGAGAGAAAAACACTGGGCAATCTCTGGGGCCAAGACATCTGGCCCTTCCACTCCCTCAGATGAGGAGTCGCCAGCAGCCATGGACACAGCCACAGGTAGCAGGAGGGACTGAGCGTTCTCCCAGCCTGAGCGCAAAGCTGCTGCAGGGCTTTGGGTGGCTTTTGCTTTAGCTCTTGTCCACTTCCCACAAGTCACTTTGCTGCACGGGTTTTTGCTTTCCAGAGTTGCCTTTGCAAGAGCAGGAGTAGATCCGGTGGGAAGATGGGAAACGGCAGAGGTAGGGCAGGTCCACAAACCCTGGCACAAGGCGTCTCGTCTAGGAGGAGTTCCTGAGGAGTCCAAGCAGCTGCTCTGCCTCTTCCTGGTATTTTTCCTCTGTTGCCTTTGGGTAGGGCAAGGGACACCACTGCTAACGCCAACGTTTCTGCTTTAGGCACCCGCTGCTTTGCCTCCCACCGCCCCAGAGACCACGGGAGACTCCCCGGCATGCGCACAACAACTAAAGAGCCTTTCCCAGGAAAGAAGGTAAAAGGAGCCAGCTTTCCTTCCATCAAGACCTCAGGAATCCAGTTGATGCCGCCTTGACCTATCTAACCCCACTGCGCCATGGAAAGCTTTGCAGGCTCCCTCCAGCAAACTGAAACCCCAAGAAAAAGGAAGAGAGAAGAGGCCTGGCACGAGGAGAGGCAACGCCAAAAAGAAGAGAACAGAAGGAAGAGCGCAAAAGACGGGGACGCAAAAAGAGGAGGGAGAAGCCCAGGTGAGTCCCAGGCTCTGCTGCCCATCTTGCCCAGCTGGGCAAACTGCTCTGCTCAGCCTTTGCAAAGAACTCCACGGCAGCTCCCCAGGGGCTCCCCACGGAGCTCTGCTGCGTGCCACAGGGGCGCTGCGCATCTCGGCACACGCACAGTCTCCAAGGGCATTTCCCAGGGGAATACGGCGCCAGAGCCGTCCCCTTGACAGTGCCCGCAAGAGCTCTCCCTTCTGGGCTACAAACAACTCCTTGTCGACTCTGTTTCCCAAAGAAAGGGCAACCAAGTCCTGCCTTTCTGGCTTCATCACTGCTTTCTGACTCTGTCGTTGCAGGTGCCGCTTTCCTGGCAGGAGCCGAAGCCCTGCCATTCCTGGGCTCCCCCACCTCATCTCTGTCCACAATAAAAGGCTGTTTTCTCCCATCTGACTGTGTCTGTCGTTGGCTGTTCTGGAGTGAGAGCTCTTGTTTTGTGAGGGTGCTCGTGAGCATCTGCTCTGCCACAGATATGAGCTAAAGACAATAAAACGTTGTTCCCACTTGTAACCCTTCTGGTGCGTGTCCTTGCAAGTGCTTTTGGAGATGAAAAATCTCTGGCATTTCAGGCTCATCATGATTTGACTCATTGGGAAGCAAGGAGAAGGGGAAGACGGGAAGGGGAGGAAGGGAAGGGGAAGGGAGGGCAAGGGAAAATCTGTTGTAGTTGTTTTGTGAGCACGAGTAGCAAGAAAGACATGCAGAGCAACAAACACAGCAAGCCTCTCGCTTTCTTCATCAACAAACTCAATCCTTAGGCACACTCAGAAAGGTTCAGCATCTACAGATCATGGGCCTAGGCTCAAAAAGGAATGTTTCTTCTCCACATGGACACAAACTCAGGAAATAACACTAGCGGCAATGGTGCTGACAGGGAGAGAGATGACGAGAGGCACTTCCAAAGGGAGCATGTTGCAGCTTGACCTGCCCAGGGACCACCGCCTCCCATTACAGAAAGACATTTCAAAAGGAGCATTTGCCTGGCACTTTCACCATTCAAATGCTACATGCACATTAACAAAGGACTACATACTATTCCACCTCCCAGGTTTTCCCAGCAAGTTTAATGTTTCCACCATGTGAAGGATTGCAAAACAAGTTTTCCATAGAGCAGAGCAATCAAGAAACAAGAACTTCCTCCCACACCAATCACAAGCTTGTCGCCATCCTTAGTTGGTGAAACTGGGACCCAAGCACACTCGGACAAAGCAGAAAAAAAAACTTTCCTGATTTCACAAGGGCAAGGAAGTAGAATCGCTCTCACCTCAAAGGTACTCAAGGGCAATTTGCATCCATGCATGGTTACACATACATGACCCATTGTTTTTGCTTGGATTTCAAGGAAAAAGTAAAATGGGATGGAAGCTGGCTTGCTTTCTAACATCTAGAGGGATGGACGGAATGGAGCCCAGGGAGACAGGCAGTCGGGGCAGAGCAGCCTGCGCAGGGAATCCTCCCAGTTTCACTTGGGCACAGCAAGCCTCTTGGAAAAACACACAGACACCTGCCCCTTTGACAAGCCTCACTTTGCCCTAAGACACTGCACACGAACAACAAGCTGCACTCTCCAAACTGCTCCAACAACCAGTCCCAAAACTCCTCGTCCCTCCTCACATAGAATCAGAGAATCATTTAGCTTGGAAAAGACCCTTGGGATCATTGAACAAAAAGCTGACAGAAAAGTGCAAAATACGTGCTAAGGCAACCAAGAAAGCTTGGAAACAAAGCCAAGGCTCCCCAAGGGTTATGTTCGGGGCTCATCCCAAGCAAGCGCAGCTGGCAACTTGGAAACCTGCCATCCTCATGCCCACGATTGCCTGACGGAAGGCTCCAAAACCAAAGTGCGCAGGCAACTCGTACCGAAACCCAGCAAAAGGATCGAGAGCGGCTGCCTAGCAAAGGCAAGTTTCTGGGGCGGAAGAAAATACAGGAGGCAGAATGCAACACAAACCCCAACAAGAGCTGCAGGGCATCTCCACAGTTGAAAGGCATCTCTTGACAGAAGGCAGCTGTCAACAGCTGTCTCTTCCCTCTCCTTCCTGCCAAGAGGAGGAAAGGAAAGAGAGGAAGGAAGGAAGGAGGAGGGAGAGAAGGAAGGGAAGAAGAGGAAGGAAATCAGGCTCACCCAGTGCAAAGCCATAGCCATCCACGCTGAAGGGAGCACTCCGGCCTTTTGGAAATCCTTCTTTTCTGCTCCTTGGCTCGGCCACCAGCCTGACAGCTTGGCCCTTCAGCAGCAGCCTTGCTCTCCCCGATGGAAGCAGGGCGCTCCACATCACTCTTAGCTGCACTCCATTTGATGGCCTTCCACTGCCAGGCAGGACCAACGGAGGTTGGCAGGCAGTTCTGGGGCTGCCCTTCACTGCCACGGAGAGCAAGCCATGCATGTCCCACCTGGCGATCCTTTGAGACAAAAAGCACGGGGGGAGTTGAAAAGAGTTACTCTGAGAGGAATGAAACCAAGGATCCATCCAATCTGCCACCCTCCAACAGACACGCTAGAGCACGTGCTGAAAAAGCAGCCACCTAGAACCAACAAATAGGCAACACCCCCTTCCTGGCCCTGGGCCCTCTCTTCCTGCCCTGCAGTGGAAAAAAGCACATCAGTTATTTCCATTTCTCTCAGCGAGACTGAAAGCTTTTCACTGCACTTTCCACCCAACTCCTTGCCTCGGCATCAACGCGGAAAATCACCTGCACAAATCAAGCGCATCACAGGCAAAGGCTCCAGAGACTGCAGATGCTCTAAAGACTTCTCTAGGAAACGCTTCAATGGGTCACGCTTAGAGAAAACCTTGACCACGGCGGCTCTCAAATACTTTTGCAACACTTCCCTGACAACCTCCAAAGGTTTGCACAGACGTTCAGCTACCGACTGCCTTTCAAGACAAGAAAGCCCACTCAAGGCAGCAGGCTTTCAGACATCCATTCCACACATCTCCTAGAGCTCAGGGGCCACCACTGCTCTGGCAACCACCTGCTGGGCAAGCACACCTAAACATGGGCCTCTGCACACACCCACCTGCCCACCTCTCCTCCTGCCTTTCACAGACAGCTCTGCAGCACCACAGAAGAAGGAAGCAAGTACATTCAAGAGCTCCTTACACTCAAGGTGTGCTTTGAAAACATTGGCCAGACATTTTGCACAAGGCCACCCACCACAATCAAGGGAGCTCCTGCTTTTTTCAGAGAAAGAGAGAGGGCGCGGGGCTGGGGGTGGGCGGGGGTGAAGAGATCAAGAAATGAGCAGCCACAGAAATGAAACTATTTTCTCCTTTCGACACAATTGGTCCAGGCCAGGGACGGAGAGCACTGCTGGGGGAGAAATCTGGGATGTGTCTCTTTCCAGGCGGCACTTGGGAAGAAGGATCGCTTTACAGCTGGTGAAGAACATGACTACAAGTTTCAAGCAACAACTTCTGGCAAGTGCAACAGGGGAAAAGAGGAACTGGGCTTTCCAGGCTACCTCTGGCCTGCAATTCCGCCGCCATGCTCTGCCCTTTTGCAAAAGGACACAGTGCAAACGGCAGAAAATGGCCCTCCTGTGGCCACCGTGGCCTTGAGGGGACCCCAGGCCTGGCAGGAGGAGGGGGCTGCAGCCCAGGGCACACGAGGGCAGCTGCAGGGCAGTCCCGCTGCCCCAGGAAAAGCCTTGCTCTCTGGCAAGCAAAAGGCCCTTCAGGGCAATGGGGCCTTCAGGGCCTCCTGGGCCGCCCTCCCAGCCACACCGGCGGCCGTTGGTGATGTCACCGGCCTGCCGTTAGGCAAGCAGGCACCTCTGCGGCTGGCCCACAGCTCGCTCAGCACCTGCAGATTCTCGCAGCAAGCCTGCTTGGGAGAGGAGGAGGCGGCAAAGAGTGACGAGTGCCCACATTGGGTGGGACGAGTGCCCACATTGGGTGGGCCCAGCCACAAGAGGCTCCTTGGAAGCCCCGAGGATGCCCAAACACACCCAAAAGCGCAAGTGGCTGGACACCAGCAGCAGCAGCCATGGCGGGCGAGTGGAGCCCATGGAGGTCGACCCGCCGCACAAGAGGGACAAGGTAGAGCCCATGGAGGTCGACCTGCCGCAGACCAGGGACGAGGGAGAGCCCATGGAGGTCGATGCCCCCACGGACGACCAAGAGCCCATGGAGGTCGATCCATCTCCCGCAGCCATGACGGGGCACACCTCCACCATGGCCAGGCTGCCTCCAGCAGCACTGTGCCCAAAGTGCCGCAGGACCCCCGCCGCCTCTCAGGGACCCTCCGCAAAGCCAGGGCCCAGCAAGCGGCGCCAGTCCCGCAGACGACGCTAACCGTAAGTGGGCCATCCACACCGCCACGCGGCAGGCTCCGCAGCAAGATCAGACGGCTCTCAAGCCGCTGAGGAGCCCTGCTTTCCCCTTCCCCTAGACCCTGCCCCTCACCAAGGGGGGACATCTCCTCTGCCCTCACGCCTGGGCAAGAGGAAAGGAGAGGGAGAGGGAGAGCGAGACGCAGAGGGAGAGCGAGACGGAGAGGGGCTGCCACCTTCTGCCCGACAGCCCCACAGCACCAGCAGGAGACCTTGCCGCTCCCTACAACTCCCCGAGAGGAGCTTGGAGCCAGGTGGCCCTTGCTCTCTTCTCCCAAGTCACCAGGGATAGGACAACAGAGAAAACGGCCTCCAGTTGTGCCAGGCGACCTTTAGATGGGCTGGTAGCAAAGATTTCCTCACCAAAAGGGTTTAGCTGGGGACTTGGCAGCACCACCTTGAGCTTCCACTTCTTTTCCAACCTCAACCATTCGATGCTTTCTATTTCAGAGCTGTGGGGAAGAGGCGAGGAGAGGGGCTGCCATCTTCAGGCCGGCAGCCCCATAGTACCAGCAGGAGTCCCTTCCAGATGGCTGGAGACGGACGGAGAGCGACGGAGAGCGACGGAGACCACCAGAGACCGCCGCAGGACACCATCGGAGACCGCCGGAGATGACCAGACACTGGTGGTGTCCGGCGGTCTCCGGTGGTCTCGCACCGGAGACCATCGGAGTCCGCTGGAAACCGCCGGAGTCCATCGGAGACCATCGGAGACCACCAGGCACCGCTGGACATCGCCAGAGACCACAGGAGACCACCGGAGACCATCAGAGACCGCCAGACACCGCTGGAGACCGCTGCACAACGCCGCAGCCTCTTGGACTCCCCTGCAGCGCCACCCAGGTTATTGGGGCCTGGACTTGGCAGCGTTTCACTCTGAGGATGAGAAAGCCAGTGCGGGGTGGCTGTCCTCAGCTAGCCCTCCCCTCAGCTAACCAAGGGGTGGCTGAAGAAGAAGCCAGACCCACCCTGGCCATGCCCACACAAGAGCAACAGGGCACCAAAGACGGCAGACGCCCCATCCACGGAAACATTCGAGATGCACACACAGCTCTTCCTTTGCACAAGCACAAGAGTTCCGCACTGACACAAAGAAGTTTGGGCAAGACTGGCCAAGAAACAACTCGAAAAAATACGAAAAACAATCAAAAACAATCAAAGCCAGTGAAAAAGACAAGAACAAACCCAAGAAAAAGCAGGAGCCCTTGCCATCGCACAACTTCCCCCAAAGCATCCCCACCAAGCTCCTCGTCAGCCACCTCTACCAGCACGGGATGCCAGCCCTGCAGAGGACGAGCAAGCAGGCAAAAGTGGAAGAGCTGAAAGCGTAAGTGTGGCCAGCAGCCTGCCTCTCGAGCAGCAGCCCTGACCCCTGCCTCAGAGCACCGCCAAAGCTGTGCAACACAGCCGCTGCCTCCCACCTGCCTTGGCCGAGCTTCGGCCATGCCTCTGGGCAACACCTGCTTTCTTAACGTTGTCTTCTGTTCCCTCAGGGTGGACGACAAGTTGCCTGCGGCCAAAGGCCTCCTCCTGAAGCGGCTCCTCTCCATCCTGCGCCACATCCGCCGCAACGCGTCCACCAGCGGGAGGAGCTGCACCAACCTGGCCATCTGCGCTGGGACAAACCTGAGGAGCCCACCTCAGGAGGACCTGCTGCTGCTGCTGCTGCTGCTGCTGGAGGCCATGCTGGAGGGGACGGAGAAGGTACGCTGTCTCGAGCAGCCACCTGCAGCTTTCCAGGCCCATCACAGCTTGGAGCCTCAGACATCCCTGCCTGCCTCCTCTCTTCAGCAAAAGCTGCTGGGCTGCCTGCCTGCAAGAGCAGCCCCACAGCCACAGCCTGCCTTCTGCGGGGAGCCAAGGGGGAGCAGTGGCAAAGGCTGCTCCACACCTTTTCAGCCACCTGCCCTGAAAGCAAGGCTCTCACGTGTGCAGGTCAAGGGGCTGCTGGACTTCCTGGTGGAGAGAAAAACACTGGGCAATCTCTGGGGCCAAGACATCTGGCCCTTCCACTCCCTCAGATGAGGAGTCGCCAGCAGCCATGGACACAGCCACAGGTAGCAGGAGGGACTGAGCGTTCTCCCAGCCTGAGCGCAAAGCTGCTGCAGGGCTTTGGGTGGCTTTTGCTTTAGCTCTTGTCCACTTCCCACAAGTCACTTTGCTGCACGGGTTTTTGCTTTCCAGAGTTGCCTTTGCAAGAGCAGGAGTAGATCCGGTGGGAAGATGGGAAACGGCAGAGGTAGGGCAGGTCCACAAACCCTGGCACAAGGCGTCTCGTCTAGGAGGAGTTCCTGAGGAGTCCAAGCAGCTGCTCTGCCTCTTCCTGGTATTTTTCCTCTGTTGCCTTTGGGTAGGGCAAGGGACACCACTGCTAACGCCAACGTTTCTGCTTTAGGCACCCGCTGCTTTGCCTCCCACCGCCCCAGAGACCACGGGAGACTCCCCGGCATGCGCACAACAACTAAAGAGCCTTTCCCAGGAAAGAAGGTAAAAGGAGCCAGCTTTCCTTCCATCAAGACCTCAGGAATCCAGTTGATGCCGCCTTGACCTATCTAACCCCACTGCGCCATGGAAAGCTTTGCAGGCTCCCTCCAGCAAACTGAAACCCCAAGAAAAAGGAAGAGAGAAGAGGCCTGGCACGAGGAGAGGCAACGCCAAAAAGAAGAGAACAGAAGGAAGAGCGCAAAAGACGGGGACGCAAAAAGAGGAGGGAGAAGCCCAGGTGAGTCCCAGGCTCTGCTGCCCATCTTGCCCAGCTGGGCAAACTGCTCTGCTCAGCCTTTGCAAAGAACTCCACGGCAGCTCCCCAGGGGCTCCCCACGGAGCTCTGCTGCGTGCCACAGGGGCGCTGCGCATCTCGGCACACGCACAGTCTCCAAGGGCATTTCCCAGGGGAATACGGCGCCAGAGCCGTCCCCTTGACAGTGCCCGCAAGAGCTCTCCCTTCTGGGCTACAAACAACTCCTTGTC